>NC_065533.1:15087158-15452149 GCF_020184175.1 Aphis gossypii | reverse complement strand
TGTTGTACAAATAGTATAAAATAAAATGAAATTTGAACCTAAAACTTTTTAATTTTCTTGGTATAGATCAAAAAAGAAAACAAATTTTTTCACATAATTTAATAGATTTCTACTAAAAGGTGTAATATAATAATAATAATAATAATGTAATAATAACTGTATACTTTTGTTTTAGTGGTAAAGAGGTTGTAAATAAAATTTATTTGTAGAATAGAATGTATGGAAAGTTGTTTAATAAATACTTTGGCTAAGAGCTCACATGACAATTAATTAAACAATTTAATAATTTATTTAAAGAAAGAAAAAAATATTTAATCCATCTATCAACAAAATATTAAAGATTATTAGATCTTTAGCTATTAATTAAATGATGTATTAATATTCTCTAATTTATGACTTATTATACAAATAAAACGTTGTTGTTTTTTTTTCTATTTGTGTAACATTTCCAGACTGATAAGGAGAATATTATTATAATATTTACAATGTTATTTAGTCTATTCAACTTATGAACGTATTAATGAGCAACATAAAGTTTTCAATCAAGTGGGATTGTTGAAATAATGATAGTAGGTACCTACATTAAAGAAATGTAAATGTTCAACAATGCCACATTAAACAATTTCTTTATTAGTTTTAGGTATATACCTATAATATTAATATAATATATGTAGTTTCTGTGTTGACCAATAAATTTCGTTGCACGGTGATTTCCTCGTTAATTGTATGGTCTTATTGAAAAATAAATTATTCGCGCCGATAAGATTCAGTATTTGGGCACAAAAACACCGCCAAATGTCAACTCGAAATCACTATACAAACACTGTCGCACACGAGGGGCGGCAAATTAATAATTATGCTGATATTATACATGTATATTGTTATTTTATATCGACGTAAAATCGGAGCGTTGAGAAAGCATAAAAAAATAAAATAAAATCGTCGTCCAAACTCCAATAAAAAAAAAAAAAATAAAAACCCGTTGTTCGTGCGTTGCCCGCCAACGTTCCGCGTCCGCGAGTTTGTATTCCATTAGATTATATCACATTGTAGGTACTTATCTATATACAATATTATATGAAAATCGAAATCGTTTTGCTTTTCGGCGTGACCGATTTCTAGGCGGTGGCGGTACGTACCATTATTTTCGTTGTTATTATTGTACTACACAATATCGGTAGCCCCCACGAAACCGCTCGTTCTCCAATGGTCGGCGCCCGCCGCTCCTGGAAAATGGCCGATTTCCCGCGGGCCGCCATTGGCCAAACGATTTTCCTTTCGGTCTCCCGCGCACCCGCCGTCCCGTCCGCTTGTCACAGTTGTTCGTTTATTTATTTATTATTATTATTTTTTATTATATTTTGCGCGTTTCATTTCGTATTTTTTTTTCCTGCTTTTGGTGTTATAGATTTTACGACCTGCAAGCTCGTAAACGGCACATAAAATATGATATTATTATTTGTTTAGGTAAGTTTCTACTCGCCGCCCGCCTATATATATCAGCTACACCACCGTACCTATATCTACCTAAAGGACGTCGGGCATACCGTGCGACAACGATGCTCCGCATGTGAATTTAACGATAATTTATCGTCACGACGAGACACGCGTGCGTATTATTTATTATATACGAATAGATTTTCCTTTTACAAACATTAGTATATTATCTTTTTCGTATACCGTCTGTAGTTATATCATATACGTATCGTTATTATTGTTATTGCGCGAGTGAAAAATACAAAAAAAAATATCCTATATAGGCCTAAACTGACTATTGATACAATATTCATTATTAATAAGTCCCGAGCTATATGATAAGTTGTGCACTAACCAGACAATTTTACAATATATAGGCATATACAATTATATAATATAGGTACAGAGTTGACGTTATATTTTCTTAAGGTGACCTTCGATTTGAATCAATTTGGTTTAGTCCATTTAGGAAAATTAAAAATGTTTAACACTTTCGCAAATGTCTTTAAAATATTTAATTTAATTTTTAATAAAAATATTCGAATACTTATATTTACTTTTAATAACTTTTTTCATTAATTTAAACCTGTAGGGCTATGGTGTTATTTCAATATTACACCAGATTCCAACAAATTATTATTAATGTACCTATCATTAATTTGGTAATTTATAGGACTTTAAAGCTAATTTAGTTTAAATGAAATTGTGTAGGTATTTTATTCAAACAATACTACCAATATGAACACTATTTATTTTTCATTTTTAAAACGTAGGTACCTAATACTAGTGAAATACTAGTGATTCTATTAAAAAAAAAAATTATCTCAACCAAAAATATCAACCACAAAGGGGTCAGATTTATACGAGTAATATTGTAATAATATCGAATACAATTCTGTAATTTAATATAGGTATAGGTACTATTGAAATTAATATTATAGGCTATTTTAGGTTAATATTGTTATGGACAAGTAACACGGCAACTTTCAACGATAAAAGTTACTACGTTTTTGTGTATTGTCTTATTGAAATTTCATAGTTATATTTTAGTTCCATTAAAAACCCTGTTAAAATTATTGGGAGAGAGGGAGACTCGATTTTGTATGATTTACCTCTGGGAGAATACAGTTGAGTTGGTATTAATATAATTATACAACTTTCAAAGTTAAATTTTTTTTTTTTTTGATCAGCTCATAAAAAAAAATCAACAGTGTTTTACGGATAAAAAATAAAAATTTATTGATTTTCATTACGGATTTATTGGTGAATCACGTTGTATAAAAAATGTACTTTCGACGTGAATCAGCTTAATCGTATTTTTATTAGCAAAATCAATATGACTTTACAAAACAATATTATGTCTTATTTACTTAGGTGGTCGATTCAAAAATCCAATATTCCATTATCTGTATTAAAAATTATAATATTATTTGTTCCGTTAGTTTTTGATAAAGGAAAAACTACAATATAAGTAGGTACGTATTAAATACGTTGTAGAGTAACAACTCATCATTGTATTTAATATTGTTATTATACCTATATAACACATATAATGTGTTTTTTATTTACTTTGACATTTTTATGTTGTGTAAAAATAAAACAAATATGCAAATACTAAAAATCCTGTGCCATATATTTATCACTATATATAAGGCGATGAGATGTGAAAAGTAAATTTTATGTAGCCAATTATAAAAATATGTACCTATAGGGCGAAGACTTGCAGGAAAGTTGACGAATTGATAATAATTAGTAAAAGGTTATATTTTACATATATTATATATTATATTTTTACATTAGAGATTTAATATTATTGAATAGTAAGAAGTTAGAAATTTCTAATGTTTTATTTGTTTATATATTTTATTTAAAATAATTGTATGTAATCATATGTTACTAACTTTTGATTTAGGTAACAGCACTTAATAGATGATTTTTCAAAAAATAATTATTTTAAAATTAATTATTTATTCATGTTCACCAAAAAGCGTATTTTGTGAGACTAATTTTCATATAGATTTGATATATGAATTCCATATAAAATATACATATTTGATTTGTTTAAATATATATATATATATATATATATATACTTGTGTTCAATATAGTTATGAGAATATGATATTACTATAGTTGAACTACATTTTTTTTACAGTAAAACTTTAAACTTGCAAGTACTTGCAATTTAGCTTAGTATTGTTGGAAATAACCCGAAATTGTATTTTACCCCGTAAGTATATAAACACAAGACACACTAGTACTATATTATAATGACGATTAAATTCTTCCAGATAGAAACTGTTATAGAAAAAAATATTCTTTACGTATAATATACATCAAACTTATCTGAAATTAAAAATAAGTAAAACAAAATATCGTTAATAATGCACCAACATATAAATGCATGATCGGTACTTGTGTTATCAATGCAAATAGTAATTAAATAATTAAAATTCTATGCTCTGTAAATTTATTTTACGTCGTTATACAAAACACCTTGGGATCGTATATTATTACCTATATAGTATATATGCCTAAGAAATGTTTAGGTATTCTATATTATATATATATAGTATAACGATTCGAAGTATTCTATATTAAACGACAACATTATACACATTACTGCTAACGTACGAGAACACGCTATAAGTAGATATTATGCATAGATAATGTTAATAAATTCATTTTTATTACACTTTTACGCTTTTATACTTAAGAAAATTGCGTCTACCTACAAACATTATATAATACGTGGTATAAATATTAACATAACATTAAACAAAATCGAAAAAAGAATTATTTTAAATAGTTAGGTATGTCAGTCACTCGCAGTCACTTGTCGAAATTAATTTGAAAAAATATGTAAGTAAAACCTACAAGCATAATATAACATAATATTCTGATCAAATAATTTATGTACACAGATTACATTACACTAAATTTATTGAATACTGTAAGATATCCTAAAGAATCGTAGGTACAAACGCGTGTACAAAAATATAGTAAAAATGGCATTATAAAACGGACACAAATTAATGGCCTCCTATAGCTCTCGCAGAATAATAGTAATAAAAAACGAAACTCTAAAAATGACTTGTTCGGATAGGTACACATATTTTAAAACATAACAAATCGTGTGTATACAATATAAAATATATATACATCTACGTATAATGTATATTAGCAGTAGGTATATAATATATACTATATTGCATAATAAAATATCCGGTTTTGCCTTATTATTGTGTCTACTATTTACTATTATAATAATAAATTTATACTTTTAAACTGTAACATAATTAGTTTCCATTCACTTTTTTAGATCAGGATATATGGTTACCATACGCGATTATTTAATATGTCAATTATTATATATTTATAGATATATGTATATTGTATGTATTATTTATAGAATAGATGCGTTTTAGGTTTTTTTTTTTTATGTAATTTATTTATTGAAAAAACAAATTAATTTTTCATATCAATTTTAATTTCTATAATACGTCAATCGTCATAAACGATTATAAAATATATATTTTACTTCTATACTAAACTCGCCAAGAATATATACTATACTGAAAAATGTCATATTATATAACACGCATAGGTACTACAATAATAGTTTATCATGATAGATATTTATTTGTATTATATTTATTTGTAAGCTTAAAATTTTCTTATAAATGCATAAATTAATTTACCATTTTGAATAATAAAAAAGACACATAGGATTATCCTGATAATTCTTATAATAACATTTTAGTATTGATACATCATTAAAAAGGTTGTAATTTATAAAAATCAAGTTAAGTATGGAGTACTGGTGTAATTAAAAATTTAAATTTGTATAATATATCATAACTTACTATTGTTTAGTCTAATGTAATACTCAATCATATATATTTAAAACTTAATATACCTATAAGTAACATAAGATTATTAAGCGAATACGCTAATAATTAAAGATTGAAAATAGCAGAATATTTTTACGTTAATTATTGAGTTGTCATGTTGCCAAAATAATTGTTTATATTTTAAAATAATAAAATTAACACAACCTGTTGTTATATTATAGAAGACGTATTAGTATTATTATTATTGAATAAAGCGTATCATTAATAAAAACAATCATTGCCAGGTACATTCAATTATGCTTAATGCAATAATACCTATACTACTACATCAGAATTGATCATTTCACATTTTTTAAAACATTATTCTTATCACGTCATCGAGATCCTTTCTAAAATTAAACTTTCAACAATACATTAAATGCGATTAAAAATTATAATCTAATACATTTACTTCCTACGTAATAAAAATAACCAAACTTTAAAGTGCTAAAAAATCTGTATAGTATAGAAAATTTTGAAAACAAATAATGCCAGATACTCTATTGAGCAAAAAATATCATAAGACATTTCTTATAACAATATTTTAGGTGAAATTAATTTTGACGAATTTAAATTAGAAAGATAATAATTTAATAATTAATTAATATATTTGTAATAATTTATGCTATTACAAGTATTTGTAATTTTTAACTAGGTACATGAACAAATTTTCCCTAAGGTGAATCCGTTTAGGTTCGTAGCCAGAAAGTTTAGTTTTATAGTTGTACATTTAGGGAAGTGGGTGTATGTCTAATCAGAACTTAAATAGTACGGTAATCAAAAAATATAAATATTAGGCATATCATTGATGTCATAAGGGCGTGGAATGAATTGATATTCCCGTATTTTAATAACAATAAAGTGTAGTTTGTCTTAGACATTTTTTTTTGTTTATTACCACTGTAAAATTTAATAAAAAGAATGCTTGTTTTTGCTATTTTAACTAAAAGTTACAAAAAATAAAGGCCTTCGTCCTCGTCCTTGGTTTTCTAAATTATAGATATCGAATCCCCCTTTTACATTTTCCCCGATGCACGTCCTTGAATATAGACTAGAGCAAATCGTAATACAATTAACCAACAATATTTGTAGTTCCGGAAAGAATTTACAACATAAAATATGCCAAATATCATTCCTTACGAACGATTTCATTACGCTCAACACAAATGTGTATACTCGGCGAATTATGCGATAATAATGCTAGACTGTACTTAATTTGCCTACATAAACGCCTCATGTACATTAAGTAGTTGTGGGTGAACTGCTGTAGGACGCGGTCAAACGAGTAATAACACTGCATTTAAATAGAGCGAATATTAAATCTTAATCGACACGGGAACAGGATAATATTTAAATTTCATATAAATTAATATTCATTTAAAACCATAGTATATGTGTATAGGAGCTATAAAATAATAAAAATGTAATTTTATAATATATTATACATAGTTTTTTATTTAGTGAAATAACTAATGTATTTTGTCCTTTTCGATTTTTACTAAACACAGCGTGATGTAAAATATTTAGAGAATTTTTTAATAAATTGTACACGTTATTCATATGATAGAACTTGTAGTAGAACCTAAAAGCTATACCTACTTATCAGATACTTCGCGGTTGTACTCATACATTTTAGCCAATCACATACGGCGTGACTTCTTTATCATACATAGGTTTTAAATTCAAATATTTATTTTATATTAGCAATTGTGGACTTTATTTAATTGGTTCATTATTGATCTTCGTTTAAACACCAATGGCATTTAATTATCAATGACGTTGGAACTTGGAATATTAATAATATAATTTATATTTTTTTTATTAATTTAATAAATCCACAAAATGATCAGTTATTGGTCTCGAGGTATGTATTAGATATACTTTGAAACGATCACCACTGCTGATCCAAAAATAATGTAGGTAGTATATACATCTACACACAATACTAATATTGTCAACAACGGTTTTGTGTCGGAGTGTATACATAATAAATTTATACGTAGGAGTGGTGTTGTGTATAAATTCAGTATGATAAACCTCTACTATAAACGTCAGTATGGCTAAGTTATATTATCGTTTTAACAGTAACAATCGACGTCGCTTGTCTGTATAATGCACTAGTCTATAAACGTGTATATATATATATATATATAAAAGCGTCACGAGGGAAATTTTGATTTAGATCGAAAACGGGAGTTCGAATTTAAATTTCACAACGCCGTTTTACCGTATGAAGCATGGCAAGACATTACATATTATGTAGGTACTCTATCGCTGTTACAGGCACCAATATTATGTATGTAGAGTCTGGTTCGCAGTCGGTTGCCCTCAGGCGAAATCTGATCATATTCGGCAGTTTTGAATTTTAGAGAAAACGACACACGGTATCTACCTACCTCTAAACATAATGTTATAATATATGAACCGAATGTGTCGTAACTCGTATTATCGGGATAACATTGTAGCGCACGCGTTCAACAAACTGGCGTACACGATCGTGTATAGACATAAGAATAATAAATTTTCCTCTCTGGTATGTAACAATAATATATTATGTAGGTGTACAAAAATACGGAGCAGTCTAGTTTATTTGTTTTTAATTAAAAAACATATGGAAATTAAAAAAAAAGTATTAGAGTACCTATATCTTATCTTTATTAAATAAATATATAGAGATTATTGTATAGACATTGGTTTTTTGTTTTGTGTTGATATAACTTCTTTGGTAGAGATTAAATAACGAGATGAAATATTACTTGTGTTTTACGTTGTAATAAGTCAGTTTTTTTATCCTATTAAAAAATAACCGAAGAGCCGATAAAAAAATAAAAAACAACTATGCCTATCTTAATAATTGGTAAAACGTATTTTTACACCCTGATATTTCATTGATATTTTTTAAACAAGCTATTAAATTATTGTTCATATTACACATTAATAGTCAAATTTATTGGTACATAGGTACACGATTAATATTAACAACATAGAGATGTATAGAATATAACTACGGTCAACACATTAAATGCTTAAGATTTTATTTAGTAACCTATTGAACGTCAAAAACATTTATAAATTAAGAATATGTATTTAATATTAAAATGTAATTTTTTATTTAATTCTTCTTCATCTTCTTTTTCTTATTTTTTTTTTTAGATTATTTCGTATAAAATATATTTATAAAATACAATTAATTAATTAATCTCGGATCTGGAAGAATTTATTTAATAAATACCTCCTAAATACTTGACGGCTCCCAAAATATAATATAGTGATCAGTTGTGTAACTATGTTATTATTAAAAAAGTTTGAAATCTGGTTCCAAATTAAAAAATTGTTTTTACAAATTTATAATAATTTAAAATATTAACTACCACACCAATATTTTTAGAAATTATATCGATATTGATAACTTTATGTAACTTGGTGTAATATATATAGCACACAGTAATAAATATATGATTCGAATTATCTAATTAAAACAACTGTTGAATATATATGTACATATATATATATATATATATATATATATATCAAAATCGTGTTTAAAAAAAATCGTAAATCTATAATAATACTCAGTACACTCGTTAAAACTTAAAAGTATAACGACAACTGAAAAAGGGGGAGATTTTCAATCGTCAAATATCGTAAAAAATGTACGTGTTGCAAAGAGACTTAAACGCTGTCCCGTCATCCACTCTGAAGACAAGATATACACATAAGGCAAACATGCCTGGCGAAGAGTTTCTTGGCGGTGGATCAAAATAAAACCCAATATGTCTAAGTAGGCACCGATCGGAAAGCACACGACGTGACTCGTTTTGTCCCGACTCAAGGTGTATTCTTACAAAACAATGATACAAGACGTGTGTGCAGCGTGTTCCGGTCGGGTATTTGGGTTAGTGGTTAGATAAAGCTGGAGACAAAATGATATAAAATAAATAATAATAATGATAAAAGTTCTGTAGGAGTTCTGTGTGCCGTCTTCCGCGGACGGCAACTGCCGGTGTACCCAACTACGCACCTCAATACGTATTTATACAAAACATGACGGTATTGTTAAACAAGCTAGACGGTATAGGTTTGGCACTCACTTCCTGTAGAATTTCCAGTGCCCCGGCCATGTGGATACCGTGAACGATTTTTCCTCGCGGTCGCTTCGCGCTCTCAGGACATCGCGCCCCGCGGTACAGGGCCCCTCTGGGTGTCACTCGGACAGGGAACACGCGGCGCGGCGAACGTTCCGAGCACGTTCGCTATGACGAGCACGGCAGGATCGTCGCGCGGTCACAGTGAAGAAACGGTAAAAACGTTCGCAGGACAAAAAAACCGAATCGGACGGCCCGCGAGACGACTGTAGTAGTAGTAGTACAACACGACAAAATATGTTTTCGATACGGTTGAACGGGCGAAATCAAATATCGCACAAACTACGAAAAACAAAAAAAAATAAAAAAAAAATAAACGAGCCGCACTGCAGTTGCCGCGAACCGACGGCGGCGCGGTAATAAAAATATCGTGTACGGACGTGTTGTGACCGAAAAGCGTACTTAAAATAATATCGAACGGTCTTCTTCCGCGCGCTGCTGCTGCTGCTGGTCGTCGCAGGCAAACGGATCGGCAGCAAACGTGCCGACGAGCTAACGGATCGGATCAAACGAAAACGAACGACGTTTTTCACTCTCCCTCGGCCGCGGCGGTTCTGTGCTGTCGGTCGGCGGTCGGCCACTGTCGGCTGCAAGCACGCGCGCCGTCGACACGCCGGGCGCGATTTACCTACTAATGCGGCCCGTCACCGCCGCCGCCGCACCTGAACCGCGCGCGCGTGCGTACGAGGCGCGCGTTCGCTCGCTCGCGTCCGCCCACCCCGGTGATCGCGCGCGCGTGTCGGCGACGGTCGCGCACGCGCTCCGTTTATCCTACGCCGGCGCCGCCGTCCGCGAGTGCGGCGGCGCACGGCGGGTACGTCGTCGGGCCCCGGCCCCTCCCCCGGCGGCGGTCGCCCAAAAAAGTCTATGCCGGCGAATGACATCAGCTATATTATTATGATATTATAACGATGTGGTCGTCGGACGTGGCAGGCGAGCGGTTTGTTCCTGCGGCGGCGGGACACGTCGCAAAGGCTGGCGATCATCGTCCCCAAACGGTTTTTGAGGTTTGTGGTGAGGGGGGGGGGGTAGTCTGTATGATCGCAAAAACAAGACGCACGATGCTGCTGTGTATTTGTCGTCGTCGTGTGCAATGTGGGAACGACGGCGAACATATTATAGTACGCGTAGGACACGTTTTATTGTTGGCCGACGGAATAGTTGTTATACATCACATTTTACACCGCGGTAACCGATATATTGTAAAATAATGTCAATATTTGTTGTGTAATAATAATAATAATAATAATAATAACAATAACAACAAGAGAAAAGTTATAAATACTTAGACGGGTTTTAAGTTTTTGTGTCAGTAGGTGAGGGGTAGTTTCGATATTTGCCCTCGCGGATAAATTAATGTTCACGACATAATGCACTGAACGAAAAATTATTGTACAATTTAACAAAAACAAATTATTAATTATCAACTGATGAGTTTATATAAGTTCAATCAATCATATTTAGTTTAAATTAATTACAATTTTATTACTTAGGTATTTGTATGAATGTAATAAAATAATTATTGTTTTTATTAGTTCAAATATTATTGTAATTAATTTAATAATTTGAGTTTGTTAAATTGACAATATTTTTTTTAAATTGATGGCAATTATTATTATTATTTGTAATGATGCCGGTTTTATTATTTTTAATATCGTTATGAATCCACCATTGGGTTTTCTCGGACTCCCTGTATTTTAAATTTGTATTGAGTTCATTCCGCATTCGGAACATAAATAGGCAAATAAAAAAAAGCGGGTAAGTGGGTACCTTTCTGCTGTACATTAGGTGGCGTGTGGATCACTATTATATATATTATAGGAGTGTTAAATTTGAATCCAATGATAGTTATCATTGTATACGAAAAACGATTCTGAACGAAGATGATTTGTCAGCCTAGGATATAATTTCTAGTGGTTGGTGAAAAAGGTGGTTTATGTTTTAATGGCCTGAATACAACAAAATTTAAGTTCTTTTATAATAATTGTAAGCTAAACTTATGAAAAACCTTGTATTAAATTTTCAACTCTTAGCTACTTATACAAAAATTTTTATGAAATATACCTACAAAATAATTTGCAAGTATTCATAGTTTTGACGAATTTTTGTCAATATTTGAACTTCAAATGCTAATAAAAAAAAATTGTGACTAATTGTTCAGAATCTAAAATAATATTGTAAAATGTACAAATATTTTTTATCGATTATAAAAAATTATTATTCTCATTTGTTATAACATTGTTTGAGCCACATATGTATTTTACGGAATATGCAAAATACCCATCATATCTCAGTGGCGTATTTGGGATAATTTTTCAGAGGGGGGGGATTAAAATACAAAAATATCTCAATGTTACAACTTAAAATATAAGGAAATTTGAATGCAATGCTGTATTAGTTATTAGACACTGGTTCAAAAATGTATACAGTTATAAACTTATAAACCTAAAAATAATATAGAATAATAATATAGCACCTCGTTGAGAGATGGTATTTTGCACCAATTTTATTACTTGTAATTTGAGCCAAAATATAAAAATATAACATGTATAATATTGTACCACATATACAAATTAATTTAGGTATTTTGCGCCATGATAGAAAACGAAATGAAATACGTAATTTACGCTACAGTTTCAACAATATTCAATTTATCAACAAAATAAAACTGACAGAAAAGGCTTAGTTTTGTAATTAAGCTATAAGTATAAAAAAAAGGTGAGTAAGTTTGGTATTATAAGTAGCTAGGTATTTTGTTGAAAAATTATATGTTATATTAAAAAAAAATGGTACAAACTAAACGAAAATTTACTTATTTAATGTACATGGAATTTGTTTTACTCTCTATCTCTCTCTATGTGGGGTGGTCCTTATTTTTTTTTAAATTTAATCGGGCTACATATAAATTATATATAAATTCATAGTCGGAGACATCATACATATCCTTACTTTGATGTAATCAAATCATTGTCAAATCTCAATCAGTAATCACCTTCTATTATTTCTTTTCAAATATTTGAATTTTCTTTCTTTCTATTAAAGTACTAAAAACTATAGGTTACCTATATTTTATATATATTTAAATTTATTCACACCAATACAATAAATTATTTAACACTATTGGAAATTAATGTAACACGCTTCTAATTCATCAGAATATCACATATTATAGTATCTACTATCTATCATTTTTTTAAGAGACCAATAAGTACCATTTACTTTATTACACCAAATATGAAGTATACTTTTTTACACTTAAAAATATAATTTAAATAAGCAATTGAAGTATAAATATTTTAGTATATTGGTTTTATAAATAAAACGCGTTTGTATAGAATATGAATATTTATTAGTATAATTTATTTATATTTATACTGTACGTGTTTTTAATTTAAAAAAATGATAATTTATTTACTTTAAGTAATATACTATATTTTATAATGTTTTTAATAAATTGACTTTTTACATTTTAATAATTTGCATTATATATACTTACCACTTGGGTATATAACTACAGACATTAACATAGACCATTAACATATACTTTATGTATATAACAGTACCTACTAAATGTCCGCGTTATGCAGTTAAAACAATGGATCGTACAAAATTACCGTTTACCAATAATAATTAATATTCACAAATAGAAAAAAATAAAAATATTATACATACATTTTTTTTCATTTATTCTTATGACAATAATTATATCAGAATAAAGCATATAAAATGTCACTATGAAATCATTGAAATGTTTCATAATAGTCAAATCCAAATTCATCCTTCAAGTTCACCTAACACAAATAAAACATGCAATGGTTCAAAATTTAAGTTTTACAGTAAAGATAATGATATTCAAACTTTCATTAAACAATATTATCCATAAAAAACTATGTTTTTTTTTTTGATTTACAATTAACCTCTTGATCGAAACATTTTTTTTCCCCTTATATTTTTCCCAGGTCATAGATTGTTATAGACTATGTATAATAATATATACCTATCTAGTTGTATATTTTGGTATTTTAAGTATTTGAAAAAATAAACCAATATACTTGCTACGATCTGTGTAAGTTTCAAAACGATCGGTCAAAGGGTTGATTTTATACGATTTTCCAAAGGGCGTTTAGCTGTTGCCGGGAGAGTCTCGCGGTAGACCAACAATGCACAATGAGATCGCTGTCTCCGAAATATTTTAAGTAGGTTCACCAAACTCACTGGTATAGTAGCCCGGGATACTTGCTACGATCTGTGAAGTTTCAAAACGATCGGTCAAAGGGTTGATTTTATACGATTTTCCAAAGGGCGTTTAGCTGTTGCCGGGAGAGTCTCGCGGTAGACCAACAATGCACAATGAGATCACCGTCTCCGTGATATTTTAAGTAGGTTCACCAAACTCACAAGAATGGTAGGTCGAGGTACTTTCTACGATGTGTGTAAGTTTCTCCAAATGACTTACTCTATGACCTCAAATAGTTTTAAGTCCCTAGATTAGCTAATTGGACTTGTAGTGGTGGCTAAACGTAGTATTTTAACCATATACGCTTTTCTTTTAATCATTTGTTGTAGTTAATATTGCAGCAAATGACTGTGTTTGTGATCCTCAACAAAATGCATATAAATTTATGTTCATAAATTATCCATTTTGCAACCATAAGTTAATTTTCGAATCAACATTACTGTACCACTTTAATCAGGTTCACATGAAAAAGCCCAAAAGTCATGAAGATGGTAAACGTTCAAAGGTAAACTTTTTTTTTTTTTTTTAAACTGATAGAGATACTAAGTGGTGTTTTCTTCATTTCAATAGAATATATTAAAAATAATTGGTAGCGCAACTCATCAGTTCCCTCAAAACGGCCACATGACGTCCCTAAGTCTTTTGTATTTGATCAGAAGCTACGGCTCGAGAACACAAAATCTTGATGAGTTAAATAGTTTAAAGACAAAGACCAGTGTAATTCAATATGTGATATATAAAAAAATTAATGTATGTAACAATTATAATAATTATAGTTAGGATGTTGATGACTTGTGCATTTTTTTCCCTTGTATTCTGTACAATGCTAACCTAGCTAAAAATGTGTTTCATGCTCCCTTGATGCAAAATTTTATTTTGCTTTTTTTGCATTTTTTTTTTTGTTTTTTAACATCATTTTTCTCAAATTATAGTTTTTAGGGCATATGTTACACCCAAGTTTGGAAACAAATTTAAATAATTTTAATATTGATTAAGATCGTTTTTGCACTTTTTTGGGTTTTTTTATATTTTTTTAGGGCATTTTTGTGTGTTTTTTAGGACCACAACATCCTAACTCGAATAATAATATTTATGTATACAATTTCACGATGAAAATAATTACACAATATTTATTAACAGATACTTTCAAGATACAAAAATGTTGAAAATGTCATTAAATTCATAGATCAAAATGGGCTTGCTGAATTAATTGTAGAGTCCGATCAGCAGACAATTAATGGCATAGCAAATAGATACACCTTAGAAAAAACTCATAAAAAAATGGGGGAAAAAATTGCTATGTTCAGAAAATCAGCAATCGATATACTCAAAAGCAAAACAGTTTTACAACATTCAAAATTTATTATAAGCCTTAAACAAAACCCATCTGCCAATAATTCCAACCTTACACCTAACAAATTACAATTTTTCAAAACAATAGTTCAGTCATCATCTACACAAAATACATTAAATATCAACGATTGTCTGCAATCGGCCAACTCATTATTACACATCGATTATATATTCTGTGACATTATATTACATAACTCCCATAACAGCCTTCATGAGTAAGTAACATCTTGTAATATATCTTAATGCCTAATTTGAGTAGTTTAATCTTATTGCATCTCATGTTTCAGTATCCAAGTGTGTGAAGTGGATATATTGCAAAAAATCTTTATTAAAAAAAAAAAAACCCTTGTACAAATGTTTGTTGTTGTCAAATACATTAATATATTTAGAGAACAAATTAAGGGGATAGTAGATGAGAAAGGCAACGCCATTATAAACTTTTTACCCTTTATTAATTGTAACCATTTGAATGCAATTAACAAATTATTTTATGAGTTCTTGAATTCATTAGAATCATGGTGGCAGAACCCGTTTAACGATCTCTACTATGAACACACGAAGTAAATTTTAAAATTCAATATTCCATCACATAACCTAAAAAATTAAAATAAATAATGTAATACATTAATTTTTAAAAAAATAGGTTAAATATAAGGGTTCCTGATTTTGTTGTAGAAATTGATGACCAGTCAGCGGTCATTCAATTCTTTACACCAAATCAAGAAATCGATGATACCAATAAAGCTTTGGTATTGGCATGTATATTTGTATATTATGAAAATTTAAATTTCAACGAAAAGTTCACAGTATGTTGATAATGTTTAGACATTTATAATACAGCGGTTTTTAATTTAAAAATATTATCATAAGAATTCATAACATTACAATCACAAATAATATTAATACCGGGTGTTTCTTTTATCATTGAACACTCATTATTTCAAAATACATTAACGTTTTTGGAAATATTTTTTTACATAGTTTCAAGTTGTTTAAAAGCCAACGTATTTATTAGAAAATTGTATTTTAAAATATTTTTTATTTTTATAATTTTTCAATAAATATGTTGGCTTTTAAACAACTTGAAACTATGTAAAATAATATTTCCAAAAACATTAATATATTTTGAAATAATGTGTGTTCAATGATAAAAGAAACACCTGGTATAAAGTTATAATACTACTATTACAAAATGCTGTCTGTTACTACATAATTATTTAAAGTGTATTAATGACTTAACAATTACTTTTCTTTAGATATCGAATATAGATAAACTTATAAAAATAATAATGTGCATCATACGGCATTTCTTTATTGAAAAACCTGATATAAAAACTACATTATATGAATTAGTTGATAAAAATTATTTAAAAATACAAAAATACCATAGTTACACAAAATACAACGCTAATAAACCAATGATATTCAACTATATGCAACAATTAAAAAATTTTCAAACAGTGATAGAAATAATGAATATACAAAAAGAATTATATCTTACGACAGCTGTTTTTTTCAATGTAATTTCATTTGTTTGTCTTGAAACATCTGCAATGGTTCTTAAATTTAAATAATGTATATAATTATGTGATTGTTTCAGCTTCCAACACCAATTTCCCAGATTCCCTCTGCACCAAACCCACCTGCAACAAACAAAAATTTTATACTAAAAAAATTTCAACAAAAAGCTTTCTTCATTCAACATCTTTTAAATTCAATCATTGCAAAACAGTTCAATGCTACTTCGTTCGATGAAATATCACTAATATATCAAAAGAAAACAAAAGATTACAAACAAGATATATTTAAACTACTACAAACTTTGCCAAAAGTAAAACCAAAATCTCAATTATCTGTTGATGCATTTATTGTTTAAATTATTGGAAAAATATCTTAAGTATAAGATAATAACTAAAAAGTTAAACACATTTAACTCCTTTTTTGGACAAATATAAACTGGACCCGCGATTACCTTTTTTATTGTAAACTCGGCTCCAAAAATTTTAGATAATAAATTAGGTAGAATCTAAACTCGGCTCGGAAATTTCAGGTAAAATAATATATTATTACTAAATTTATTACTTACGCCAACATTCACAACGGGCGCAATACTGCGCCTGTATAGGCTACCCGACAGTTGGGTGGCCCTTAAGGGCATAGTACTGGCCATACCTTTTTAACAGTACTAAACCAGTACTGAAGTACTGTACTGCAGCCAAGTGCTGATCTAGTACTGGCATAATATGGGCCCCAATGGATAATAGTTAGCAAAGGGCAACCAGTGTTTGTCGTGTTTATGCCTACGTTGGCGGAATACTGGCACTATACGGGCCCTGTTTAAACTGAGAGTAAAGGCCAGTAAGTGTTTGTCGCATTTGTGCCTACGTTGGTGGAATACTGGCATATTACGGGCAAATTAGTCATCCGGCATCTTATATAGGTAGCCAGGTAGGTTTAATTTTACAGCTGTTTTTACTTACTGTGTCATAAAGGATTAAGCGTTTAAAACTATGTAGTCTGTCGTATCTAAAAAACAATTTTCCGTTGGTACATTATGAATTACGATACGATTGGTAAATGGTAGGTATACATATGTTTTAATATTTTAATAAAGGCTTGTTCTAGTAGCTATTTTATAGTTATATGTACCTACGACCAAACCTCAGATACCTTGTGAATTGTGATTTTATTTAATTGTTTTTGTAACAGTATTTTGCATTGTCTTTATATCAGTGTATCAAAGGATTCAAAGGTATGTGATTATAATGATTTATAATAAATTAAGTTAAAAGTGATTTGTACTACATTTGTTTAATTTAAATGTATCAAATACTATCATATTCAATATTATTACGTATTATTTTTGTATTAAGTCGTACAAATTATAATATTAGTATATTACAAATTAGTAATTACAATACAATTATTCAAAATTCAGTTTCTTGGATATGGAGGTTTAATTTTAATATCCAATAATATATTATACTGTTTAGTATAAAATTATGATTTATGTTTTTTTTTTTTTTTTATTGACATAAAGGCTTCAATTACACAGATTATTAGCCTATAAAATTACAAAGTGTTAAAGATTTACAATATGAAGGTTGAAATTATCTTACTATTATAGGAGTACATTATTATATTTACAGTTTTTTGTCTAAATCTATTTTTTTGAAAAATTTAAAAATGTTGCCGGAGTTTTGTTGACTGAGGGCTTCTTCGAGTGACCTTGGATTATTGAGCAGAAAACGTGCGGTTGAGTATTTGGGGCAGTCAATAATGATATGTGCCATTGAGATGTGGGTTTTGCATGTGTCACACAAGGGAGGGGATTCCTTGGTTATTAAGTATGAGTGAGTGATGTGGGAATGGCCTATTCTGGATCTGTTTATAATTATTTGTTCGCGCCTTGATGCGTTCTCAGGATACGCCCATTTGGACACAGTTTTTTTGATGCTTCTGAGTTTGTTGCTGGCTGGTATGGAATCCCAATGATTTTGCCATGTTTTGATTATCCGTTTATGGGCTTCGTCCGTGAGATCTTTATTAGGGATTTTATTTATGATGGAAGAAGTTGTGGATGACACCGCTTCGTTCGCCATTTTGTCGGCTTTTTCGTTCCCGGGGATACCTATGTGGGATGGGACCCACATAAACTTAATTATGTTTTTCGATGAGGAAATAAGGTCTTTTGTAAGTTGGATTACTTCATTTTGGGGGTGATGATCTTTTAGTGAGACCAGGGCGCTGAGAGAGTCACTAATTATAAGAGTGTGTGTATAGTCTGATTGGATAGCGGATTGGACTGCCGTGTATAATGCATAGGCTTCCGCTGTGAAGATGCTGGAGAAAGATGGAAGTTGGAAAGTTCTAACTTGAAGGCCGTCTACAATTGCGAAACCTGTTCCATTTTTGTTTTTAGATGCATCTGTGTAAACAAGTGCGAAGTCGTGGTATAGGAGGTCAACAGATTCGTAGAATAAGGAGACAATGAACGAATTTGCGGTTGTCTTTTTATTATATTTGAGAAGATCCGTATTAATATCCGGGGACCAAGTCCAGGGCGCTTGTATAGGAAAGGAAGACTTGTTGGTTAAATCTATATTAAGATTAATATTCTTCTTTATTCGATTGAAGTTTTCCAAGATCGTAACGGGAGTCTGCGCTTTGGTGTTTTGAAAATGTTGGTGGAAGTTAGAGGAGGATATATGTTTTGGCTGATTTGAAATCTTGATCATATACTTCATCGTGTTAATGTTACGAATGATTTGGAGAGGAGGTTCTCCGGCGTTACATAGAATACTGGTCACTGGACTTGTTCTGAAAGAACCAGTGGCAAGTCTGATTCCTTGATTGTGTATCGGGTCGAGTAAGGAGAGTGTATTGGCTTTGGCGGTGCCATAAATGACAGAACCGTAATTCATGAGTGAAAGAATTAATGATTTGTAAATCAATATAAGGCTATTCTGGTCAGAACCCCATGAAAGGTTTGATAAAGTTTTAATGATGTTCATTCTACCCATGCAACTAGTTTTTAGTTTTTTAATGTGTGTTTTCCATGATAATTTGTGATCGAATATAAGACCTAGGATACGTAAGTTGTCTGAAAAATTTAATGGTGTCTTGTTCAAGGTAATTGAAGGATAAGGTGAGTTTTTTTTTTTATTAAATATGATACCTTGTGTTTTGGTAGGGGAAAAGATAAAACCAGTCTTAGAGGACCATATGGTAAGTATGTTAAGAGACTCTTGTAAGAGATGAGAAGAGGTTATTAAGTTTGTCCCACTGCAGTATATGTTGCAATCGTCTGCAAAGAGTTTGTATTTGACTGGAGGAGGAAGATTGTTGCCGATATCATTAATAGCTAACAAAAAGAGAGAGACACTTAGGGCTGAACCTTGCGGGAGACCATTCTCGATATAATATGAATTGGATAAAGTGTTTTGAATTTTCACTCTAAATGAGCGATTGGTTAAAAAGTTTGTTAGAAACTTTAACATAGGGCTGTTAATATCCCATTTGATGAGTGTCGATAGTACCCTGTCTCTCCAAACCATGTCATATGCCTTTTGTAAATCGAGTGAAATTAGAAGGAGATGTTGGTTTCTTTTGAAGGCTGTACAGATGTCAGTGTGAAGAGAAGATAGGTTGTCAATGGTAGAATGATTACGTCTGAAACCGCATTGTTGGTTTGAGATTCTATTTGTCGATTCAAGGAACCAGATAAGTCTCTTGTTGATGATTTTTTCCAGGACTTTGCTCATAGTGTTTATAAGGGATATTGGTCTATAGTTGTGAATTTCAAATTTGTTTTTTCCCGGTTTTGGGATGGGGATTATTGTTGTGTTCCGCCATTGATTTGGGAAGATACCCTGTATCCATATTGAATTGAAAATCTGGAGGAGAGTCGTGATTCCATTTTCGGGCAGGTTTTGAATAAATGAATTTGGGATACTGTCGGGTCCAGGACTTTTACTTTTGCTGTTTTGGAGAACCGATAGAAGTTCACTAAGGTTTAGAGGAAGGTTAAAACAATGTTCGTTGGTAGATGGGGAGTCTGTTGGTAATGATGAATAAGAATTTTTGAAGGCTAAAAATTCATCAGAGTAGTTTTGGTCGCTGTTATTGTTTTGGAAAAATTTGGCGAACGCTTCCGAGACGCTATCAGGTGATGAATGAATATTATTAAGATTATCTCTCATCCGGTCTGGAGTATGAGAAGTTTTATATCCTTTTAAGGTTCGAATTTTGTTCCATACTGCTGAGGGGTCTATTTTATGATTGATAGTAGAGGTAAAATTTTTCCAAGATTGTGTTTTGCTTGTTTTAGTAATATATCTCGCTTCCGCTCTTGATTTTTTAAGAAGGATATGGTCTGACGGGTCTTTAGTTTTTTTGAAGCGGTTAAGTGCTTGTTTGTATTTTCTAATAGCGTTTTTGCATTCGGAATTCCACCAGGGTGTCGTTTTGCGTTTGTTGTTTCTTGGTTTAATACCTATTGCTATGTTTGCTGCTTTGAGTATTGTGTTAGAGAAATCGTTAACAATAGAATCAATATGTTCCTGGGTAATGTTCGCATTCAGGTCAATTGGATTATGAAGCAAATCGTGTTCGATGAGTTCGGAGAAAAGTTTCCAGTTTGGTTTTGAGAGATTCCATTTAAGAGGGGGGTCGTATGAAGTACTTTTATTTTGGATACGGATTTCTATAGGCCAATGATCACTTCCACTGTAAGAAGTTAGGACCTGCCATTCAATTGAAGGCACTAAGTTAGAAGAGGTAATGGTTAGGTCTATGGCAGATAATGATCCGTTAAAACTGTTGAATCTGGTGGGATCTCCGTTGTTTAATAATATAAGAGATTGTTCGTGTTCAATTATTTGTTCAATTATTTTGCCACGGGAGTCTGTGATGTTACATCCCCAAGCTGTATTACGGCTGTTGAAGTCTCCCATAATTATGAAAGGTTTGAGAAGTTGGTTTATTATATGTTTAATGTCAGAAGACGTGAAAGGAGTACTGTCTGGTATATAGATGTTACAAATACAGGTTTGTCTATCTAATTCCACTAACGTCGCTATTGTTTCTAAGTGGGTTTGGATTGTGACTTCTTTGCTTTCAATATTTTTATGGATGAATGTCGCTACACCTCCACTAGCTCTATTTGCAACTGTACGATTTTTAATATATCCTGTATAGTTTTTAAGGATGGGAGGTTGAGGATTTTTTAAATTAGTTTCTTGGAAACAGAGAATAAGAGGGTTGAGTTCGAAAAGAACTCGGTTAATATCCACGGATCTTTTGAAGAATCCGTTAATATTCCATTGAATAATACTGGTCATGATTAATTGGCTGGTTATTTATGTGTACATTTATAGTGGTTTTGAGGTTTTTGAATTTAGAATTTAGAATTTAGTTTTGTAATGAATTGTTAGTCTTCTTGAGGTACCATACTTTTGAAAAGGAGATTAGCTAGTTTTGTAAGTTTGGATTTCATTGCTCGATCTGAGATTTTGGGTCGGATCTTTTCAGTTATATCTATTAACGTTGGTATATCTGTATTCACTTGTTGACACAGTGAATGAATGTTAATAGCATTGTTTGAGAAGTTTTCTATGACATATTGAAATTGGAGAAGGGATAGAGGATGGTTGTTGTTATTGATGAAAATCTCTTCAGCCGGTTTTAGTGGATTATCCAACATAGTATCATCTAGTTTTGAGAAAGAGTTCGACCGGGAGTTGATTTTTGCTTTTTTTTTTGTTGGTTTATTTGTAGCGGCGGGAGATGTTGGTAAGTTTGTTGTAACAGGAGATTTAAGTGGTAAAGATGCTTCAGAGATAGGTCTTTTATTTTTTTCATTTAATGAGATAGGGGTAAGATTATGTTTAGGAGTATTTGATACATGTTCAATCATTTCTTGACTGGATTTAGTTTGTTTATCATTTGGAGGAGGCGGAGGGGAAGATGAAGTCAAAATGTCCACAGGGGAATCAGTGAGTTCAGCCCTGTCCGAGGAATTGACATCAAATGAGGCGTATATGGGGAGAGCTGAGCATTGAAGAGAGTTCACTGTTGCGTCGGATGTTGTAGAAGGGGGTGACTCTTCAGTTAGAGTATCCGAGGTAGTGTCATGAGTGTTCATTTCGTTGAATTCAATAGGGTCATTTTTAGATTTAACTTCATTATTTTTTTTACAGTTGGATGTTGTGTGACCAATCGAACTGCACACGAAGCATGTGATTTGGTCGTCAGTGAAAAAGATTCTGAACTGGTTTTCGTTAACATTAATTAGTAGGGAGTTAGGAAGTTTATGAACATCTTCGTGGTTGAGGAACATTTGGCGACGGAAGCTCATTATGTGTTCGTAGCCTTCGATTTTGATCCCAGCTTTGAGGTGGTTAATATGAGAGATCGGATTAATGTCTATATTTTTAAGAGCGTCTATTATAGTTTGGTTAGGTATGGATGGGCATACGTTAGAAATAATAAATCTTTTTGCAGGATTTATAAGTCTACGTATTGGAATTAAATGGTCGTTGATGTTTATATGTTTCGTTGTTAGCATTAAGTTGTCCAAGATTTGTTTATTAGACAAAAATATGCAAAAACGGTTATTGGATATTCGTGAAACGAATTTAATGTTTTTCGGATGTACTATTTTACCGATTGCTAGGATATTTCAATTTGGGGAACGCCGTCGACGGAATTGAAAACTATAGCCTGTTCCCTGCTCGGAATCTTTTCTGAAGCGGCGGCGGTTGCGAAATTTTTTTCTTTATCTGTGTTGTTGTTCGATGTCGTATTAAAGGTTTGGGTAATTAGAGCTTGTGCGTTGTCGGAAATAAAGTCATTAGTGAGCGGCGCGATAGTGTTCGCTGCCTGTGCGTTATCGGCGAGAGGCGTGCGGGAGGTGGAGGGTGAAATGTTCTTGTTATCGGATCGCTGTGTATTGTTGAGTGTGGAAGACGTTTTACGTTTTGTGTCTGCCACTATGGTATTAGAAGCTGTCCGAGGGATTGAAGATGATTTAATATTTTGTTTATTAAAAGTAGGTTGTATTGATGTTGATGAGATGTTAAGTTTTGGACTATTAAGTTTATTATGATTCAACATTTTAGGCATGTTGTTGCCCTTGGGGTTATTCATGGCTTGACTATAACAGTGTGTATGAATTGTATAATAATAATCATAATATCATACTACCTGCTGGTTGTCGATAAGGTTGGCGACTAGACTTGCTATCGGCAGCTATAAAAACGTAAGCGAAGTAACACACGTGTTGCACTGTCGGTGGTCAAACACGAACTGTATGATTTATGTTATAAATATAGAAATCTGTTGTTGTTGATCAGACAATTTTCGGGAAAAACCCTATAATGACTTCAGACTTGATGCCCCCGCCGTACGTTGCACTACCCATGTATTATCATTAATATCGGTCGGCGATCACACAGACACACACACGAAATACACGAATCTCTATTCTCGATACACTCTATGTGACCATCATGTCTATTGTCTATACTATATTATTTTACTCTTTTCTACAGTCTACACTCGTTTCTACATTTCTACGTCTATGTCAATGTGTAAAAGTGTAATATACTAATGTGCTTATGACGCTTATGTGTAATATTGTAATATTTAAAATTTAAAATTGTAATATTCAATTTTAATTAATATTAAATTGTTACTTGTTGTTACATTGTTACTACAAGTTCAGTTCTTTCTATTTTATCTACAACGTGGGAGTTACCCGTTTCCGCCAAAAGTGTACCTTTACCTTTTCCGCAAATGCACTTTTCCACCAAATGAAAAAATAAAATAAAAAAATTACATATAATATTTATGTTTCATATTTGTATTGAATAAAATAATTGTCTTAAAAAATTTAAAAAAATAAAATAAAAAAAATTACATATAATATTTATGTTTCATATTTTTGTTGAATATAATAATAATATTTATGTTTCATATTTGTATTGAATATAATAATTGTCTTTAAAATTTAAAAAATAAAATAAAAAAATTACATATAATATTTATCATATTTGTATTGATTATAATATTTGTAATATTGTAAAATAAAATATTATAAATGTCATTTGGATTAAATTATGTCAACTACATCGAATATTACGGTTTACTTTAACTATTTTTTTTTTTTTTTGTTATTGATATTTTTAAAACTTACTATAGTTGTATGATATTTCTTTTACAAAGTCATATCTGAAAATTTAAGAAAAAAATAAATATAAATATTGATGTCAAATTAAAATAGTCACACTATACCTGTCAATATATCCATTTTTATACTGAGTTATAAATTGTTCATTTCGATTTTGTCTATCTCGAACTCGACGATCTTGTGCCACGTTTGGTAGATGGGTGCTTCTAAGTTTAACATAGACTTCGGTTTGTACTTCATTAATTAAAACGTTTACCGAAGTATTAATAGACGGCGATTCTTTGTAAAAACTTTTATTAAAATTTGCATGGAATGACTCACAATTGTTGGTCGTTCGTCTTAAACTTGAACTTGCTGATGCCCAAAGTGTTGGAGGATAATCGCAATTTTCGGTCAGATAATTGTCTACTAAATAGTCTGAGTATTTACTAACTTGGTTATCTATAGGACGATTAGCCATAAAGTTGTCAACGAAACATTCAAAAACTTCATACGGTTCTAAGAAAAGTAAGCCAAAAGTATGACGCAACCATTTCCCTACTTCTGAAGATTGGGCTTGGTAGGCAGTGGATAACCCTAATTTTTGAATTTGACGATACCACGCTTGGGTGAGGTGAAACCTACAACCAATAATTTGTGTTTGTGGCCAAATTTCATGAATTGCATTAATTATAGATTTTTCGAAATCTGTTGTAATATACTGTGGTAATATTTGCACACCTAATGTAGAACATTTGTCAACAATTAATCGAAAAGCATATGCATATATTTCTGTGGTTTTAGTTGGTAGTAAACAAAATATTAAAGGAATATAGTGTCCATTTTTGAGCCCGTGAATCGTGAATAATTGGATAAAAAATCGTGCTGAATACTTGAATGTCCCATCCATGTATAATGTGTCAACTTCTTTTAAAAATAAAATATTCGTATGACACGAAAAAATAACAATATTTTTTTGTTGATCATTAATTAACAAAAAATCTTCACCTTGCTTTGTTTTTAAATCCATTGCTCCTAAATATTCGTGGACTTCTTGTATATTTTTTGGATTGGCAGGTAAAACTTTTCGTCGAGCTTCATAAATATTTTTCCTCAGCCTTTTAATGTCTGTTGTGGTGAATTGTGAAGCTTCTTTATTTTCTCCTATCTCTTTTAATATAATTTTTTTTGGATTATTACTTATATCATCGACTGCTGTTCTTTTACAGGCATTATTAACGATTTGCCTTGATATTACCGTCCGAACATAAGGTTTATGGTTATGAATTAAATATTCACAATGATCATGTACTACAGCATTATTTTCAGTGTACACTTTTGCTTTATTATATGTAATTTTTTTTATTTTATTTTTTTAAATTTTTTAAGACAATTATTTTATTCAATACAAATATGAAACATAAATATTATTATTATATTCAACAAAAATATGAAACATAAATATTATATGTAATTTTTTTTATTTTATTTTTTAAATTTTAAAGACAATTATTATATTCAATACAAATATGAAACATAAATATTATACGTAATTTTTTAAATTTGGTGGAAAAGGTAAAGGTACATTTTTGGCGGAAACCGGCCATGCCCTACAACGTACGTGTCGACTTACCTTCATCAGTAACACGAAATTCACAGTTGTATTAATACATTTTCGGTAAGTACCTACCTAACTACTTATTTAAAATTATTATCGTGCTCATATTACTTATTATTATAATTTTATAAATTGTAATTTCGTACTAAAACTAACTCTATCTGCATGAATTAGAATTAATAGAATAATATAAAAATAATAAGTTAGGTATATAATAATTTTTATAAACAAATACCTAGGTATTACATTTTGTATTACGCATATTGTTAATTCAAAATAATAGGACGTACCTATTTGTATAGTATAGTGTCGGACTATTGTGGTAAATTTTCACTTATTTAACATTATTACAATATAGAGAATAGAGAGCCTAGATAATACGAAATTATTACTAGTACCTAATATTATTTAGTAATTAATTTGTTACTTGGTATTTAAAAATGTATCTATGTACAATTGTATAAATTAATTAATACTTAAACTTAAGATTAATATCTAAGCTTGCTTATGTATTAACTTTGTCGGCTTAAACCAAACGTTACTATAAGTTATAAGTGTAACTGTAGGTAGGTATAATAATAGTTTTATAAAATTAAATCAATAATATATTAATAAATTTACTACTTAACAAGTATCTTGACAACTTTTAAATATATTATAATATACCTATATTATTGAAATGTGAAAATTCATAGGTAAGTAATATAATACAGGGGATGAAGTGACCAAATAGCATTAGGTATACCTATTAAATTTGTATTAAATAAAAAGTTTTGAAAATTGTTTATTATTTCATTTATTTTTAATTTTATAAAATATGTCTATAGAGTTTTATTGTAGTTGAATTGTTGTCTATGCTTTTTGATACCAAAATAAATTTGGTACCTTCAAAATAAAAAATACTTATAAAAGTTTAAGTTTTGAAAATACATGTATACATCAACAATTGCAGTAGGTAGGTACTTGAAAATTAATTAATTTGTTATTCCTAACTAAAAAAAGTTAGAGTTGATCCTTTCCCACCCCCCTTTAATGTTGTTTTTTTTCATAACTTTTGGTATACTTTTATATGATGTTGTTCAGTCACTTCTCCCCGGGACATAGTTAATTATAATCAAGATTATATTATATACCTACCTAATTTTATTTAAAAGTATGTTTAAACTATTTGATAATGTTGTACAATGAAACAAATATACATAGGTAGTATAATATTATATATGATTATTTAATATTAGATTGACTTTAAAGTGTAATTTGTATGTAATTTATTAACTTTGGTGTAGGTATTAGTTATTATTTGTACCTTTTAATGAATATGTAGGTATAACATATTGTATTATTTATGATATGAAGAGTTATGATTCAAATGGTTTAATTTGTATAATGTATATAGTGAAGGTATTAGATATAAATGTATAATACATATTGACTTATTAGTTATTAATTATTTAATATGTATCATGAGTCATGACTAATCCTGGTTGTACTTGAACATTTTATTCTATACCTAACATTATTTAATTTAGTTGCAATATGACTACTCCGTATGAACGGTTGAAAAAACATCGTCAACTGAGACAATTAACTGAAAATGCAGTATCATCTGATGATTCAACAGATGTTGAACTTGACAATTCTTACTCATCTATAAATTTGGAATTAGAGGTTGATGATATTGAACATTATTGTAGTGACCATTTATATAATGCCGAGTATAATGCTGAAAATATTGAAGACAGCTACCTCACAGATTCATCTGTTTATAACAGATCTCCTGATTTAAGTTCAACAGATAATGATTCACCTCCGTCTTTTTCGTCATCATCAAACTCTAATGATAGCTCTTATGAAGAGAATAACGAAGAAGTGGCTACTATTCGTGATAAATTACAAAGTTGGGCAGTAAAATTTAGATCTAATCTTACAATTGAAACAATCGATAGCCTCTTAGATATTTTACATTCAGAAAATATTGATGGTTTACCGAAATCAGCAGTTACTTTATTACAAACTAAAACCGATAAAAATATAAAATTAATGATGAGCTCAAAGAACACCAATGGATCTTACGTATATTTTGGTTTAGAATCGGGGTTGAAAAGAATAATTACAAATGAGTTTACTGAGGACACTATAAAATTATTATTTAACATTGATGGATTACCACTGTACAATAGTTCAAGCCAACAGTTTTGGGCGAACTCGGGGCTTATTCTTCACAGTAATTATGAATCTCAACCCTTTATAGTAGCTGTGTACAGTGGTGATTCTAAGCCACAAAATGCAGATGATTTTTTAGAGGACTTTATCAAAGAGTTGAAAACTTTGATTGAAAACGGTATAATAATTAATGAACGGGTATTTAATGTAGAGATTGTTGGCTTCTCATGTGAGACACCGGCTAGATCCTTTATTAAAAAATGTAAAGGCCATGGAGGATTTTATGCATGTGAACGGTGTGAAACTAGAGGTAAAACTAGAAATAAAAAAAGAATATATCCTAGTATAAACTCGAGGCGTCGTACTAAGAGGTCTTTTAAAAACCAAAGACAAGTTGAGCATCATTTGGGAAGATCACCTCTTTTAGACATACCAAATTTTGATCCTGTAAAGTCAGTATTTTTAGATTCCATGCATTTACTTTATCTTGGAATCATGAAATGGATACTACAACAATTAATTGGTGCAAATAAAAGGGTTAATAGGAAATGCAAACTCTCTCGCCGAAACATAAGACATTTAAACCTAAAATTAAAACTACTAGGAAGATTTGTACCAAAAGAGTTTCAAAGAAAGAAATTCGATTTTGATGAATTTAGTCATTGGAAAGCCACACAGTTCCGTTTTTTCTTACTTTATTGTGGAGTACTTGTGTTTCGTAAAATGTTACCCAAACAAATGTACCAACACTTTTTACTCCTAGTAGTTGCATGTAGAATACTTTGCAATCCCGAATTATGTGTTGAATACACTAACTACGCAAAACAATTATTAGTAAAATTTTTTGAACTCCTTCAACATTTTTATGGTTCAGATTCACAAGTAATGAACAGCCATAACATAATTCACCTAGCTGATGATGTGGATCAAACAAAAACAAACCTGTGTGCAATTTCTGCTTTTCCCTTTGAAAACTGTCTGGGGAAAATAAAAAGATTAATTGTAGGAAGAAATAATCCATTGGCGCAGTTAGTAAGAAGAATGTCGGAACAAAAAGCATGCACTGAAGTGATAAAAAAAATGCTATACGTAAAAAAAAAAACTTGTAATTAACCCTTTACATGCAAATCAAGATGTATTAAAAAATATAGTTTTTCATGGAGTTGAGTTAAGTGCCACTACACCCAATAATATTGTAAAATTGAATAACAACAAAATCCTTAGCATTACCGAAATTAGAAAAGAACAACAAGGTATATTTTTACATGGTTTTTTGTTCAAAGATGTCACTGATGCCTTCACATATCCTTGTGAATCAACCAAAGTTGGTATTATGAAATTAGGACTGCTATCTAGACAGAAAACAATAATTTCCATTGAAAATTTTAAAAACAAATGTGTTCTTTTTAAAGATAACCATGATACTTTTGCAGTCACATATCTGCATACTTCATAAATCATAAGTTTCATAATGTATAATACCTATTGTTTATTTGTAGTTTTTGTATATAATATTTTATCTTCTATATTTAATCAAAAAGTGCTAGGTATCTGATTTCTGTTTGTCCTTAACTGAAATACTTTGGTATTTATATTATATTAAATAAATAATGTATTGATAAATTTCTTTAACTTAGATTTAACTTGTTTTTAATAATTTATTTGTGTACTATGTAGTAAAATATTGTAAATAATAATGATAAGATTAAGTATCTAGTCTAACCTTTTTGTTACATTTTAGTTATAGTTATAGAAAATGGAACAAGAAAAATTTGAAAAAGACACCACCCATGCCGTTGTACAATTAAATGAAAAATCTAAAGACGGAAAAAAAATAATTGATCTTGTGCCCATTGCATGGGTATATCAAAAAAATAAACAACTATTTTGTAAATACCCCTCAAAGAAAAAAGAATATAATAACTTAAATGAAATGTGTAAAACATCTGCTGCATATGGCTCATTTTGGAAAAGTTTCGAAGTTACTATTATTAAAGAAGCTAGTAAGTGATACAATTTACAACTATGTACTCAGTTATATGGGTTTTAAAATAATTATTACTGATTATCAGTATTGAGTCATAAATATTGTTAATTTTAATGTTTCAGGTAATTATAACCAGGGAATTAGAAGAATGGAAAAAGCATTTTCAGATAAAGTGGTTCAAAGCAGTAATATAGAAGATTATAACAGTTCCGAAGAAGAAGAAGATAGCTTAAAATTAGATGCAGCTGAACTAAAAAAACATTTAAAAAATGTTCCTTCTTTTAATAAAAAGCATAAAAAGCGTGAAAAGATGATTTAGAATCAAATGGTTATTAATTTATTATAAATAATAATCTATATATATATATATATATATTAATTCATTAATATTAAATTATTGTTTATTTATGTTTAAAGACGACAATTATAGTATCCATTCCAATGACCATATGCAACAAAACTTGGTATCTGATCATAGTACTTCATCAGGGTCATCAATTGCACACTCTTTTATTAAAAAAATCATTAAAAAGATCCAGAAGTATTTTATCTCCAGATGTACGATCTAAAAGTAAATAACAAAAAATAACAGTTTGTTTTAGAACTTCCACATTCTTTTAAATTTCTTTTAAATTTGTTATTAGCCTACCTTATTTTTCATTTTCAACTTTTTCCAAGAGGTTATGTTAATTTAACTTAAGAAAAGAACATATTTTACATGATTACATGATCAATATCCATTTAATGATAAATTATTATTTTAGACCATGCTACAAGTTCTAGTTCATCAACCATGTCATCACCTACGTATCCTTTGATACCTAAGTATCAAAATTTGTCATCAGCAACTACTAAAATAATTAAACTTCAAAATAAAAAGATACAGTCTCCCATAAATATAAAATTAAATGCACTTCAAGGAAGCAACAATAAAAAAGGTACCTACATCTTGTGTATTTACATAGATTTAGTGAGTTTTATTAACTTGACATGTTTCCAAATTATTCTAACACTAAACTGATTTTTTTTTAATTTAAAATGTTATCAATATTTTACTATTTATTGTTTTTAGCTCAAACTTCTTCAAACGTTAAAAAAATGAAACCATGCATAACATGTGGTTGTACATGCTCTTCAGGTATATTTTCAGTTAAATTCCTAAGGTATTCTTATATAAAAAAAACCATTGATTATTCTGAAATTTACTATACTTTTCAGTAATTAACAAAAAAAAAAAAAAGATTTGATTATATTAATTACCAATTGCACATACCTAAATTTTTGTTTGTTATAGGTACGTCAGCTTTAGAAATAGTTACCAAAGCTCATTTAGAGTCTACCAGAAGAAGTATAGAGTATAGGATAACACAAGAGGCCAAAATAACGAGACACTTGTTTGCAGCCCATAATAATGTTGGAGATATTGAACAAATAAATGACATGCCCAAATTGAACTTGGAAGATTTTCAGGATTTTGATACTCTGTTGAAAACTGACCTTGAGCTAATAAAGAAACTGGTAAAATTAATTTTGAAATTAAAGATTCAATTAATAAATCTGTTATTTTATTTTTTAGAAATGTTTTATGATGATAAACATAAAAAGTGGCATGAAAGTAACAGAAAATTTAACTGCAGTTATACCGCGTATAATGTCTAGAGATGTCCAACTTTTGTATAGTGCTTTTGGGAGAGAGACTAATGGTAGTAAAAAACTGAATTTTTCAGCAACCCAAACTTACAAATATTTACTAGGTATTTTATATTGTAAATATTTTTTTGTGAAATTATATATATTATTCTTTAATTTATTTTTGTATTTCAGAAGTCATTACTACCAAAGACCCGGGTCTAAAAATTAAAGATACATCGAGCCAACTTAGCCGATGGTTTTCAGGTGCCAAGGACCGTGAAGGTGGGAAGAAGGAAAGGCAATATTACAAAATGATGAAATCCAGCAATAGTTATAATACAGAAAATAAAAATGAATAGAATTGTGAATAAATTAAGTGGTCATTAAATTACACATCAAAGATTATATTATATTCTCAGAAATAAAGAATAGTTTGATAACTAAGAGTATTTTATTGTTTAAGCTATATGCATAAACATGCTAAGTTTATAATTTACTGTGAATTTTATTCAACATTTTAATAGTTACTACAATCTAGTAATTTGATTATTGTTTAGCATCCATAATCTATTTCAAAATACTGTTAGTATACCTAATGGTCACAATAAATGTCTAACTTTAGGGATAATACTAGAAATTGTATTTATATTATATAGACTAATTTTATGAGAAAAGGTATAGGTATTACGTACCACCATACCAGACTTGTACCAGTTATTCTCCATCATATAAAATGAAACCAAGTCAGTACCTACCACTAGACTAGTATAGAATACTATTGTGCCTGTAATGATAGTTTCTACTGCACTAGCTATGTAATTTTGGTACTGCGCCAGTTACTAGTCTGTACTTAGTCAGTACTGGTCTAGCATTGAATGCCGTTATCAATTCAGACATATACCAGTACTGGTGCCAGCACTGCTAGCCAGTAATATGCCAGCATTAGCCAGTACTGGCGCAAAGATTCGCCAGTTGCTAGTCAGTACTATTCCGGTACTAAATGTCGGTACTGGTCCAGCACTGAAAGTCAGTACTGATATCCAGTACTGAATACCGTTATCATCCCAGACATACACCAGCACTGGGCCGACACTGACTGCCAGTAATGTGCCAGTATAAGTCAGTAGTAGAGCAACGTTGCGCCCGTTGTCGATTTCCGATTGGATACATAAATTTTTCCGATATTCGTTGTAATCTCGGCCCGATGAAATATAATAAATAAGCACGACATAATTTAATTTTAAAAAAATAACTCTTAGAAAAAAGTAATGAGTAATGCTTAATGGTTCTCAAAAATATTATAAGAAAATTGTAAGTACATTTTTTTTCTTCGGGCAGATCTTACAATCGCCCCCTTTTTTTATAAATTATATTACAATTATATTTTACATATTTACAAACCAAATATTCCGAGTTTTGTTCGTTTCAAAAATCAATTAGTGGTAACAACATTAGTCATAGGTGCTAGGAAATGGTAAGTTTAGCCTATCAATATTATTTTAAATTATACATTTTTACAAATAGGTATTACATGGACATTTGTTTTTAACATTATTCCGAAGACAGCATGATTTGTTTATTACCACCATTTTATGAAAAGTTTTTGCCTTTTAATTTTCATTTTCATTTAACTAAATAATTTAAGAAAATCAGTAATTAGGTAGAAGTCTATTATATGAAATTGTATTTAAAAATAATAATTACCTACGTAAAAATAAAATAATTTATTTTTATACATTGTCTAACTAGTAAATCGCATTTTTATTCTACTTAGGAGTAGGTATAAATTTATTATACTATACACATTCAATTATGTTTTGAAATTCTTACTTTTTTCAGCATTAATTTCAAGTACCTAACACTTTACATTTTTAACCGTACTCTTTCATAACAAGTTTTCAGTGTCACGTTCTAAAAGTATTCTCTCAATGTACCCTATATGGGGAGCTACCCATCGGAAATTTATGACTTACGCCGACACTCACAAAGGGCGTAGTACTGCGCCTGTACTGGCTACCCAACAGTTGTCTGACCCTTACAGGCACAGTACTGGCTGAAATGTTAGCTAGTACTACATAAGTACTGGAAAACTATAGCACCTGCAGCCAGCATTGACACAGTACTGACATACTACGGGCGCCGAATGAACTGTGAGCCAAGGCTAGCCAGTGTTTCTGGTAGTTGTGCCCCGACGTTGGCGAAGTACTGGCATATTACGGGCCCCACACGATATGTGAGCAAAGGCCAATCTATGTTTCTCGTGGTTGTGCCAACGTCGGCGGTGTACTGATAATTATGGGCTTTATTTTAATGGTGAGCAAAGGCCAGCCAGCATTAATTTTAGTTGTGCCCAAGCGCTGGCGAAATACTGGCATATTAAAAAAAAAAATAATAATAAACTACTGCATGATTATTTCTTATTCGTTAGATTTTTATACAAATGCATCATATTGTTAATTATTCAGTTGTTATATACATACACTTTTGTTTATGTAAATAGATTGGAAATGAAACACAATCCAGTAAATTATTATTGCAACAAATTATTAAGTAATATTATACACAACCAAAATAACGATGATACACATAAATACAGAAAAATATTTATGACCATTTCGAAGGAAACATAATATACGTGATCTACAGTGTTCTGTTGACATTTTTATTTTTTACGTTTAGCCTACCGACTATATTTTGACATTATTTAGTTTACAGTTTTAAATAATCGATAATGTAGTATTACAAGCCAATAAATAATAATTATACCCATTACACATAATATGTCTGAAGTTGGAACACAATTATTTTATTTTATTTAAGTAATAATAATATTTATCAAATTCATAGTTGAAAAATAATTAATACAATAATAATAATATACCTAATAATAGTATACCCGTATCTTTAGCATCTTTGAGTTTTGGGTTTTTCTATTACATATTATATATTATCATTTGCATTTGGATTCATTACACGCAGTACACAAGTTATGAAGCCATGGACCCGATTTCAAGAAAAACAAAATTTATTTTAAATTTATGCGAGAGAAGGAAGTCAGAGACTCTGCAAGTCGGAGACAAGGTGATTCCTTGGCAGAATTGGAGACCACTTAAATTTAGTAAAGTAAGTATTTTTTTTCCGAATAAGAAAAATATAATGTGATGTAGAAATAAACAAGGCTGGGCATTAACAAGTTAAAACGTTTTAAATCGGCATCACCGTTATTTCGGAATATAGAGCTATATTTGTAATCTAAATATATATTATCTTTCTGTTTCTATTTAGTTGGCTTACTCCCTAACGATGTTCATGTGCCACCAACTCAAAAGTTTAGTTACAACAGCTGCAAACATCTGCGTTTTAGCGTCGTATGTATAAATTGTAAAATAGTTTCTATTCATATTCAAAAAATAAAAAAAAATAAATGTTTTATTTTCAAGATAACTGCAACATTAACTACAATCAGTAATGTTAGATAAATGTAAGAATTTACTGTTTTTATTAGTAGACTATACTTAGGAAATAAGCTCTTAATTTAGTTATAACTACTCTAAGTACTAGTATAATGTATATTTTAGTTCTTAAGAACATTTTTCATCAATCAATGCAATATTTAATAATTTATTTTTATTATTTTTGAGAAAAATTGGTATGCCAATAACTGATATGTACATATTTGAATTTTTTGTTATTGGCATAGGGTGCCAATTATTGAAATTGACATAAAATGTATTAATTTATTTATTGGCACTTAATTTAAAAAGTAAAGAACCTGAGTAAAATTTTACTTGACTGGTCAATAAATATTACTTATTCTTAAATAATAATGTAATATTGTTATTTAAGAAATGCCTAGAAAAAGGGAAAATTTTTCTCAGTCAAATTTGACTGCTGCTGTTGAAGCAGTAGTCAATGAAGGCATGTCAAAAAAGTCTGCAGCAAAAAAGTTTTCTGTATCGAGATCTACATTACAACACAGACTTAAAAATCCTGACAAAAAAGTATCATGTGGACCAAGTCCAGTATTATCTGAGGAAGAAGAAAATACATTAGAAAAATGGATACTGGAAAGTTGTCGGAAAGGATTTCCTCAAAGAAAAGAAGATCTTTTAGTTACTGTGAAACAATATCTAGACAAAAACGAACGAACTACTATTTTTAAAAATAATTACCCTGGTAATTTTGTTATGTTAAATAAATTTTTATATTACAACCATTTATTATGCTTTTTATAGGTATTGGATGGTACAAATCTTTCATGAAGCGTCATCCAAATATATCTGTCAGGACAAGTGAACATGTGACAGCTGCAAGTGCCTGTATTAGTGAACAAGATATAAAAAAATGGTTTGAAGGTATTAAACAGTATTTAAAAGAAGAAGGTTCGTATGATATATTGAGTGATCCAACAAGAATTTTTAATGGTGATGAAACGGGGTTTTCCTTGTGTCCCAAAACAAAAGCAGTTTTAGCTCCTAAGGGTTGTAAAGATGTTTATGAAGTCTCAGTAGGGAATTCAAAAGAAAATTTGACCGTCATGTTTGTATTTAGTGCAGCTGGAGTGATGTGTTATCTGATGGTTGTGTACAATTACAAAAGAATTCCTCAAAATATTTTGAGCTCAGTACCGTCTAACTGGGGAATTGGTCTGTCTGACAGTGGTTGGATGAAATCAGAAACGTTTTATGAGTTTATTGCAAATATTTTTCATCCTTTTTTAGTACAGAATAACATAAAACTACCTGTAATTTTATTTGTTGATGGACATAAAAGTCATCTCACATATCAACTTAGTACACTTTGTTCTGACTTACAAATTATTTTAGTTGCCCTATACCCTAATTCGACTAGGATATTACAACCAGCCGATGTAGCTGCTTTTCGCCCACTCAAAGAAGGTTGGAAAAGAGGAGTATTTGAGTGGAGGAAACAAAATTGTTCAATGGCGGCTGTAACTAAAGTAGATTTTGCTCCAATTTTACAAAATGTTATTAAAGAAACAATAACACCAGATATTTTAAAAAATGGGTTTAGAGCTTGTGGATTATATCCATGGAATCCAAATAATATTAATTTTGATAAATGTCTTGGCAAAAATCTAGTAGCTGCAGTTGATGAGCATTGTTTAACTGAAAATAATTTGAACTTTGAAAAATTGTGTGATATTATTGGTCCAGAAATTATAACAAAATGTAATACTATTAACGGTTCTATAGAAAGTACACCTATATCTGAAGAATTGCAAGCATTAATTAATGTGTACAATTTATTAAAAAAGAAATCAAATAATGAAGGTGTAATTTGTATTCAACATCAAGATGATATAATTGATAATTTACATCAAGATGATATTATTATTGATAATCTATATCAAGATGATATTATAACTGATAATTTACATCAAGATGATATTATAATTGATAATCTACATCAAGATGATATTATAATTGATAATCTATTTCTAGATGACAACAATCACGATAGTAATATATTTTGTGTAAATCAAAATGATATTTATGTTGAACAGAGTACTAGTGCAGTTATTTCACCTGAAAATAATAATACTGATATTTCAATTACAACTGATAAAAATGTATTACAAGAATCGGAAGACAAAATTATCACACCACGGGCTAAGATAAAAAAACTTCAGGTGTCTCCAATTGACACTTGTCTAATATGGCCAATAACTCCTGAACGTAAGGGTAAGCGAAATACTGAGAGAGTTCCATTTGTTATTTCTTCTGATAAGTGGCAAAGGATGTATGAAAAAAAAGAGCAATCAAAAAGAAACATTATGGAACAAAAAGAAAACAGGAAAAAACAAAGACTGGAGAATAAATTAACTAAAACTAAAATTGTGCCTGTAACTAAAAACATTAAAACAAGAAAAAATGTGGTCAGAAATATTTTTAAACCGTTGGCTTTAAGTAAAAAACCAGCTGAAACTATCACTAGTGGACTTTTTGAAAATTCTAAAACAAAACAAATTTCTGATGTTTTGACCTTAAACACAGATGAGTGTAGTAACAATTCAAGTTCTTCTAGTATTTATAAAAATACAGGACTGTGTTTTAGATGTGGACATAGTTTAAATGATGTTCAAAATGGTTTGTCTTGTGAGTTTTGCTCATACATTTATCATCTAAAATGTTTAGATAAAAATGAAATCTGCAATGAAGGATCAGGGGAATCAATTTTATTTATATGTAACTCCTGCCAAAAAAATTTAACCAACACACCAATGTGATTTATATTTTTAGTTAAATATATTAAGATTTTTTTTACATGTACCAACTACCTATTTATTTAATATTTATTGTTATGACAAGGTACTATTGTTTTTTTTTAATTTTTAAAGTTTTAAATTGTTAATATTTTTAAATTTTGTTATGCAATTTAAATCATTTAATTGATTTTAGTTTATTTAGTTCTATATTATTAATATTTTTAAATGTTATTAAGTATGAAACTTAAATTATTTAATTGTTAACTATTAAATTTGAGAAAATTATAAGACTAGTGATAAAACATAAGACTGTTTTAATTATAACCAAATAAACATTTTAAACATTGAAATGTATTTTATTATTTCTTCTTATTATAATCAAATATTAAAACTAAATTATTAGGTACCTACATAGCTACATTTTAATAGGTATCTGCCTATTAAAGTTGTTTAGCATAATTATTATTGCTGCTAGATGTACTAATTTTAGTTTTTTTATGATTTGTATCTATTTTACTCCTAACCACAATACAGTACTACATATTGTGATAAAATAAAATGTTAGGAATCTTAGAATAAGTTACCTAAGTGAAGCATATAGGTAGTTAAATATTAAATTATAAAATATCTTTACAACACAATTAGTTAGTTCATTAGTAGTTATTTTAGTAAGAATTATAAACTAAATATTATGTATATTTTTCTACAGTTAGGTGTAGTTTGGTTACTTTGTTTGGTGCTTATATATGTGTTTTATAATTATTATTCATTATACCCAAGTAGTAGCTACTATATATCTATACAATAGTAAAAGAAAGTAATTTTATTTATTAATTTAACCAAATAAATCGATAAAACTATTAAATTACATATATAATTTAAGAGGATGCCAATAACAGAAATTATAAAACCAATAACACAATTTTAGGTGCCAATAACTATAATTTTCGGTTATTTTATACTTGATAGTAAATAAAAAAAAAGTATTTAATATTTATATATAATGATCATATGGTAAGATTGATAACAATTTGCTTAATCATTGAAAATGATAATAAAAGTTTAAACTATGTTTAAGTCTGAAATATCATGAAAACAAATTTACACTTTTCTAAAGGGTGCCAATAACTGTATACTTTACCCTATGCGTTCTCTCGTGGTACGGAGTATAGTTTGGCGGTCGCGGTTGACGTTATGTTATTAGTTTATGTTACAACTTAACGATTTTAACGATAATATTAAACGATATTAAAGGACACTGGTTTTAGTCAGTCTTAGTGATTTTTGTTGTGAATACTGAATAACTCAGAATAATTTCACACCTACCACGAAACCTACCATACGTCTGCAACGGTGCTGTAAGTAGGTAAGTTAACCTTAAAAGTTTAAGTTTAAGTTTAAGTTAATCTATACTATCTTGTAAGTGTATATTATTTTATAGGTAGTTATTACTTATTAGCCAATGTACTTACCTAGTACCTACGTCGTATATGTACATTGCACGTAGGTAGGTATATAATATAGTTTTGGTATTTTCTCTAGTTCCTGATTTTTTCTATTTTTTAATTGAATTGAAGTTTAATTATTAAATTTAAAATTGTAAAATATTAAGATGGAATGAAGAATGTTTTAGTAGCTACTACCTAAATATAAATGTATAGGTAGGTACTCGTGTAGTTACCTACCTAAAATTATATCATTATTCATTAACTACTAAAGTCTAGGTAAGTTAACATATTAATACATAGGTTATAGGTACCTACTATACGACTAGATAAGTTGTATGTTACAATGTAATTAAAATATTACAAAATACATAAAATGATGGGTACATAAATTTACCTAGGTATTATTTAATAAAACACAATATTCATCAAGACAATTTATTTTATATTTGATAAATGTATACTTATGTGCTATTAATGTTATTCATAACTCATAATACTCAGTAATACATTTTGTAATTTGTGACTATTAGGCCCGGTTTTTCAGTCATATTTAACTGCTAGTTAGAGACACTTAACTGTCAGTTAAATTTAACAGAGAGTTAACTGAAACTTTTCAGTTTATCAGTTAATGGTTAAACATAACTGTAGGATAAAGTGTTGGTTAAGTTATCTGTTACTTTTTCTACTAGTTAAACTTTTAACTGAAAGATTTAAACATAGAATAATATAATATAATATAATTATATACAAAAATTAACACCTTATCATTTTATGATTACAATGTACTAACTATTTTGGCTAAAAATTTATACATTTTATGTGTACCCGTCCTACATATTTGTTAATTTTTTTTAAGAATAAATAACTAAAAAACATATAATGAATCTTCAACCAAATCTTTTATTTGATGACAACGATGACGAAATATTAGAGTTTATTAATTATCGTCGAAGACCTTACACGGTACGAGATAGAATTAATCATATGATGAAATGGGATGATCATGATTTTAGGATAAGGTTTAGACTTTCTAAAATAGTTGTTGAACAAGTATTGGAATTAATAAGGAACGATATATCTGTAGAAAACCAATGGTAAGTTTGGATTAAGAAATAAAAAAATAATTTATTTAAGCAAATAAAATATTAAAATAATTGGTAGGTACATCCTATTTTGTACCAAAATAGTAAGGTTATATTTATGAAATTAAAATATAAGTTTGTAAGTATTAAATCAGCATTTGTGAATGATGAAATTCTATATTTATTAATAATCATCACATATCAAAATGATACACCTTCTTCTTTGGCTTTCTACAGGCCTTTCAGGTTCATTGCCGAAACAACTATTTACCTCTACTTTTCTCTATTTTTTGCCATTTCTTCCCCATTCCATACTTCCAGCATCTTCAAGTCTTTTTTTATTTATGATACACCTTACTATTTTTAAATGGCATTTTTAAATGAAGTGTATACATTACAGAGATCTTTCTACAAAATTGCTCGATTCCCAAAAGTTATTGGTGCAATAGATTGCACACATTTTCGAATTCAAAGCCCAGGTTATTTATTATTATTAAACTTCATATAAAAATAATTTACATTGTAATGCTATACATAGGTAGAAGTTTGGTATCTCAATCACCAATAAAACATCTGTATCAACACCTCCCCAATTGTTTTTTTTATGCCTCAGGGCTTCATTATTTAAATAATATAAAAGTTATTTTTACGCACTAAAAAGTAATAAATAATAATAATAATATATATTTTAACTCCTGATAATGCAAATAATAAAATTTACTTAATTAATATAAAAATAAACATTATGAGAAATTATCGCCTATGATGTTGCATAAACAAATTTAGATTTTTTTACTAGCAGGTACATATTTTTATGTATCAAATAAAATAATAATAATAATAATAATAATAATATTTTAGGAGGTCATAATGCCGAATATTTTCGAAGCCGAAAAGGATATTTTTCATTAAATGTCCAAACAGTTGTTTCACCCAATTTAAAAATAATGGACATTTTAGCTCGTTGGCCAGGATCTTGCCATGATCAAACTATTTTCAGGAATTCAAACATTCACAATCAATTGGCTAATGGTAAATGGGGAAAAAGCTTAATTGTTGCAGATAGTGGATATAAAAATACCAGTCATATTGTGACTCCTTTTATAAATCCAAGAGGAAACATTGAAGAGCTATACAATGAATCAATAATTAGAACCAGAAATCCAGTAGAAAGAGCATATGGAGTTCTTAAACGTAGATTCCCAATTTTATCTCTTGGTCTACGCTTGAAGCTAACTACATCACAAGCTGTAATTGTTGCTTGTTCAGTTTTACATAACATTGCATGTGATAACAATGATTTAGAAGCCCCCGATCTCATAGACATAGTATTACCACCAAATGAAATAATCAATATTAATCCCCAAGAAATATATGAAGAGGGTTATGCAAGACAACAATTGATTAACGAGTAATTCTCTAGACTATAAACATAATAAAAATAAAAATAAATTTTTTTATTACCTAGTTAAATACATATTTATATAATATTACTAATAATATATTTTAATTATTTTAAATTACTTTAATATACTTTAGCCCTCAGGGGATACTAATTAATTAGTATTACGGGTTTGGCGAACCCGGGGCCCCGAGCTCCTACTGGCGGAAAGTCCCAGGTGGATGATTCCAGTAGGAAATGGCGTAGGGATTATGGCGTCCCCATCGCCCGATGCAACAGCGTCGCAATAGCCTCGACCGACCGATTCCCGGGATAAGGAATCTCCTCTACTAAGCCAACGGTCTTCGGAGTGGATGAGCGAGTAGAGTAGGGCAATCTCTTGTCCTAAGGTGAGAAATCGTCTTAAAGGGCGGATGAATTATCAGCTGTGATAATCAACGGCTTGAGGATGCAGAAAGCAACAGGGATACTACTGCATTAAAGATCTAAGGATAACCCTAACCTAAGTAACCATCATGACAAGTCCCCCTCACAATAACAACCTTACTGATCATGGAACTCGGATACCAAGATCCGGCAGGAGGAGTGACAAGGCTTCTCAGGTCGCCAGCATGCGAAATCCTTGTGCAAAATTTAGAATTGGAACATGGAATGTGAAAACCCTGCTCAAAACAGAAAAAGTGGAAGAATTAAAACAAGAAATGAAACGTGCAGAACTAGACATCTTAGGAATCTGTGAAACACGATGGGCTGGAAATGGTGACTTTACATCCGAAGAATTTAGATTTATACATTGTGGAAACGAGAAAAGAGGAAAAAATGGTGTTGCGCTGATACTTAGAGGAAAATGGAAAAATAATGTCCTGAATACCTATCATGTTAATGATAGAATGATGATGATTAAAATACATGCTGAACCCACTGACATGTATGTTATACAAGTTTATTTTCCAACATCAAACAGTGACGATGAAGAAGTGGAAAACATCTACGAACAATTAGAAGATTTACTCAAAATAACTGAAGAGAAATCAAATGTATTTATTATCGGAGATTTTAACGCCTCTGTAGGAGAACAAAACTTTACATCGACCACAATGGGAAAATTTGGTCTTGGAAAACAGAATGAAAGAGGACGGAGGCTTCTGGAATTTTGTGAACAAATAAACATGATCATTACCAATACATTTTTTGAAACTCCAAAAAGAAGAAGATACACATGGAAAGCGCCTGGTGACATAAACAGATTCCAGATTGACTTTATTCTAGTGAAAAAAAGATATAGAAATCAAATTAAGTCTAGTCACAGCTATCCTGGTTTCGACATTGACAGTGACCATAATCTAGTCCTTGCTAAATGCAATATTAAATTTAAAAGAAGAATTAAAGTACTAGAGAAAAAATGGGCAGTGGATAAACTTAAATCCGATCCGACTCTGAAATCTTTTCAAGAATTAATGGAAAAAACAGACAACAGTTCGTGGGAAGAACTGAAATCTACCATTACACAGAATGCTGATAAAATACTTGGTAAACATATCCTAGAACCTAAGAAACCCTGGATGACAGAAGAAATTCTAGAACTCATCAAAGAAAGAAATATTTGGAGAAATAAAGACTACGATAAGTATAAAAAATCAAGAATACTGTTACAGCAGAATGTAGGAAAGCCAAAGAAAAATGGATGGATGAAAACAGTGCGGAAATTGAATATATGATGAACAGTAACAATAATGGAGTGTACGCAAAAGTGAAAAGATTACAATACGAACCCAGGACAAGAAGCAATATAGTCAAAGACAAAGAAGGTAGGATTGTGTTCGATAATGAAAAAGTAGCCAACAGATGGAAGGAATACATGGAAGAATTGTATGTGGGACCAGAAATAACAATTGAAGATCAATACATTGAAAATGAAGAAGAAGTAGACAATAACATGAAGGGACCACCAATTGACGATGATGAATTTAACAAAGCATTGAAGGAACTAAGTGATAAAAAAGCAACTGGTGTTGATGATATCCCAGCAGAAATATTAAAGAGTTTGGATGACAAAACGAAAAAATCCTTATTTAAATTCATTTCCCCCGGATTTCATCCAAAGTAGAACCATCACAATACCCAAAAAAGGGAATGCTACGGAATGCTCAAATTATAGAACAATTGCTTTGCTCTCACATGCCTCCAAAATTCTTCTAAACGTTGTTAAAAACAGATTGAAAAGAAGAATAGACGCTCATTTACACGAAGACCAATTCGGGTTCAGAAGTCAAAGAGGCACCAGAGAAGCAATCTTAGCATTGAGACAGATTTTAGAAAGAAGAATAGACGTGAATAAAGATACTTACCTGGCCTTTGTTGACCTTGAAAAGGTTTTTGACAAGGTGGATTGGAGTATCCTATTTGAAACATTAAGAAATGCTGGCATTGATTGGAAAGACAGGATATTTATTCTTAATCTGTACAAATCGCAATCTACTATAATAGATGTCAACGGTTGTAAAAAAGAAGCAAATATCAGACAGGGTGTTCGCCAGGGGTGCCCTTTGTCTCCTATTCTGTTTAATCTGTTCATTGAAGTGGCTATAAACGAAGTAAAAGAAAACACTCTAGGCGTGATTATAAATGGTCAGCAAATTCACTCCATCCGTTTTGCAGATGACATAGCACTGCTCGCAAACTCCGAAGAAGACATGAACCAAATTCTTAACTACCTGGACTTAACCCTGAACAAATTCAAACTTAAGATTAACGCCAAGAAAACTAAAGCAATGGTAGTAAGTAAAAAGTATGATCAAAGCATGACAGCCAACATCAAACTAAAAAACGATAAAATAGAACAAGTACAAGAATTCTGTTATTTGGGAAGCTTGATCACTCAAGAAAATAAATCTAAAGAGGAAATAAGAAGAAGGATTGCCTTGGCCAAACACGCTTTTGAAAAGAAAAAGACCCTCCTAACTAATAAAAACCTGAGTATTAGAACAAGAAAGAAATTTATTAGAACGTACATCTGGAGTTTACTGTTGTATGGATGTGAGACATGGACGATTGGGAAGTATGAAAGAGATAGACTTGAAGCAATGGAAATGTGGTTATGGCGAAGAATGACAAGAACAAGATGGATAGAGCGGAAAAGAAATGAGACAATACTAGAAGAAATAGGTGAAACAAGAAGCATGTGGACATCAATAATGAAGAGAAAAGTCAAACTAGTGGGACATTTGCTGAGACACAATGACTTCATCACCAACATTTTTGAAGGAAAAATAGCAAGCAAACGATCACGAGGACGTCCAAGAAAATCTTATTTTGAAGACCTGAATCATCTCATGGGCTGCTCCTCCTACCAACAATTGAAGAGAATGGCATGGGACAGACAAGAATGGTTACACCGACAAGGCACTGCCTTTAGAAGCTGATGATGAATATACTTTAATTACTTAATAAAAAGTTTTGAAAATAAAATTATACTTAAGAATTTAAATTTTAGTGTATATTATTCATTATTATTTATTATTGATAGTTAAGAGAACATCACACACACGTATGTCGTCTCCGTCTTACACATTACTAAATAGCTAATTTGCTATGTAGTACGTGTTTAAGGGGATTGGTGACGGTGATTTCCTGTCTTTGTCTAACACACGCGCAACATAAGAATTCAGACGTTTTTTTTTTGTCCAACGTACCGATTGATACGGTAAAGCGATAAGAATTCTGAAAACAGATTTGAATTCGTTGTCAAGTCTACTTGAGAACGGCCAGTCCACATTTTTGATATTATCTGCCAAAATCTTAAAATTATTATATTACAAATGAGTAATTAAAAAATTGTCATATTTCAATTATTTAAAAAGTTATATTTTAATATAAAAAATGTGGACTGGCCGTTCTCAAGTAGACTTGACGACGAATTCAAATCTGTTTTCAGAATTCTTATCGCTTTACTGTATCAATCGGTAGGTTGGAAAAAAAACACGTCTGAATTCTTATGTTGCGCGTTTGTTAGACAAAGACAGGCAATCACCGTCACCAATCCCCTTAAGCTGAAGATAACATATGTGGGTGCAAATTCTCTTAAACATTTTAAAAAAAGGATTATATTAAATTAATTAAATTTTTTTTTCATTTCTAACTCAATTCTTAAAATTTCAAGTTTTAATGCATGCTCTTCTGCCATATATTTTAATTTAGTTTCATGTTCTATAGATGATTGTAATATTTCTTGTCTGACAAGTTGTTGTTGCAAAGATACCAACTCCATTTTGGTTTCTGCAAGGTTTTCAAATTTTTCACCAGCTGAGGTCATGCAATGTTTCTTAGTGTTAGCTGCAAATATTTAAGAAAACATTGTAGTACATATTTAATGTCTACATGTAGCAAAAAATTGATACTTTGTTTCAAATTATAAAAACTAACATGGTTTTTGATAACTGTTATTTGATAATAATTTTGTATTTTTAAGTGTTGTTCTTAGCATTTTTGTTGAGTTTAAAGGAGACCAGCTTGAATTGTTTTGATTATTATCTAATAAACAGTATTGTAATTTTTAATAATTAAAAATAAATAATTATATAATGTAAAGTGCCATTAAAGTTCTACACATTTTATTTGTGTGAAATATTTGGATTTAGACCTACGTTGCTCTTGATTTGCATCTGTAAAATATGATTCCTTATTTAAATCTACCTCAACTGTATCTATATCATGTAGTGAAGATGATGTAGCTGTTGGAAATTCTTTGATTACTATACATCATAAATATATCAATATACCAATTATTAATCATTTATAAATCACATGATTCATTATACAATATAATGTAGTAAATGTAGCACAAAAATAATAACAATTAGTAAATGATATATTATGTTCATGCGTTAATGGTGCATTATCATCAAACTCCTCTTCGTTTACAACATATTCTTCAACTAAATTTTCTGTACTTGTTTCTTGTGTTGTGATGGATTTTTGTTCATATTTTAATTGATTTTTTGTTCATAGAAATAAATTGATAAATAATGCATTAAAAAATGTTCTCATCATATTGTCAATAAATTTAAATATATACATTTATTACCAAAAACATTGTTCAGGTTAATCTCATTCTAATAGTTTTAATAAAAATAAAAATTATTACATTAATAATAAAAATAAGAATAGTGCTATGGTTTAACCAATAAATAATAGGACTTCAAATTTTACAAAGGACAGGAAGATTTCAAACAGAAGGACATTAAAGAACAATAAATGATAAATTGTATTAATTAATAGGAATGGAAAGGAGTAGGAACTTACGAATTGGAACATCACTATCAAAATTACAAGGTAAACCTTCTGCTGAGATCCTGATTATAGAATATAATTCATTTTCTAAATCACTCTGTGCTTCATAAGGTTTTACATGTGGTCCACCGACAGTTTCAAATAAAGTTTTTTTAGACCCCCTAAGCATTTTCTTGATACTTTCATACTTCTGTTTCAAGTTAGTAGGATCTCTTGGCTATAATAAGTAAAATTATGATTAAACGAAATAGTAACTAAAATAACTTATTAATTTATTATAAATAATAAAAATAAAAATAAAAATAATTATAATATTATTGTTATTTTTAATTATTTATTATTATTACTTATTATTTATTTATTATTTATTATTTATTTATTTATTTTACTTACTTTACTTTTTTAAGTAAGAATTTTAGTAAAATAAATATTAATATAGTTATGGTGACCAGTATAAAAATTTAAAAAAAATTCCATTTTAAAACTTAGCTTCTCCTCTGTCGTAATTGCCAATGCATATACCCATTTTGCCCATATCATAGGACATATGTAGACGTCGTAGACCATAGGTCATCTCCTACTACAAAATTGTATTTTTTAAAATTATTATTATTACCTAAGTACTAAAAAACTAAGTATTTAAAATTATTTTGTCAACCAATTAGATGTGTGTCTTTATGATAACAATTCTATGAAATTTAAATAAACTTAAACTAAAGTATAAATATTTTAGTTATTTTTAAAGGTAAAAATACTAAGTGTAATATTTGAATAAGTACAAAATTTTGTTAAAGTATAGGAAACATTAACAAATTAAATTAATTATGCTAACAACCAATTAGATTGCATTAGCTCGAACCATAAAGTCTAAATTATGTAAAAATAAAAAATCATAAACATACTAATTCTACTGTCTTATGAAAAATAGTACTTCTGGTCACCATAAATATAATATTCTATTCTTATGTTAATAAGAATTAATATTTTAGTAATTTTATAAATTAGGCAATAATAATAATAAGATTCAATTGAATAGTAATTAGATCCCATTTTCCAATAGATAGCTCCTTCAGAATTGATGAATGGTATATTTTTTTCTACATACTGTTCTCACAAAAAAAAAAAAAACACATCATTGTAAAACCAATAAATTCAGTGCCAGGTATCAAAAAATGTATAAAATGTAACAATACATGATTGTTAAGTGAAATTAAGAAAATTATAATATATTGCAATCTATTTTATAAAAAATGTTACGTACACAGTCAAGTGTTGCAGCATTATATTTTTCGGCAATTTCGACCCACGCTCTGTTTTTGTCGTTCCATGATACCGCATTTGACTCCTTATTTTCCAAAACTCTTTTTTTTTGAAGTGCAAACTTCAATAGCAATTCCTTCTCACTAAAGGAAAAATTTGTCGACCTCACTCGTTTTTTATTGATGGAAGCTGATTTCTTTTCCATACTATAAATATACAATATATACAGTATATTTATATTATGTATATTCTATTAACTAAAATAGCTAACAAGTATTTATTAATTAATAATTATTGATTATTATTAATTAATATAAACTAATTAACTATTCACTGGCAAATGGACAATAACAATACGCCAATACATATAATTTGTTCTTTGGCAATATCTAGTTATCTAAATAATATGATAATGATGCATAATAAAACCACGGACTAAGATAGAATGGTCTGGTAACGGTAGGGACGGCGAGGTGGTGGGGTCTGATCCCCAAATGTTTCTGCCCCGCTACACTGCACATCTATCACAAGTACACTATATTCAACGCTATCTAGTGATAATAATATACGATAGAAAAGTAAATAGTGGTTCCATATTATAGGTTATTATAATATACTATAATATTTCTCCATAGATGGCGCTGAATGTAGTGTACTCTGGTACCTTGTCTAGAGAAACATTTGTGTCACACTGATAAGACATTCGATATCAGTCCATTCTATCTTAGTCCGTGAGTAAAACATAATGATAAAATTATTTTGATCGATCACGTGGGTGACATCTTGTACCAAAGTAATTAATATCCACTATCATTTCTTCAACTTCTAGGTAACTATCTAGGAGCTAACTATCTGAAGGATTACTACTGATAAACGGAAAGCAGCAAAACCAAAACTTTATCTGCCAAATAAATTTATCCAACGGTTACTTATCTATTAGTTAGCTATACTACTGAAAAACCGGGCCTTAATCCATTTTGTTACATTACCATTTTTTTGTTTAATCAATATACAGGCATCCATCTCCAATCATACCATGTTTACTAAAAGAGTTATGCTTAAAAGGTAATAAATTAAATAATATGATTGAGTTATAATAAAGGTGTGTAAAAGGGTATAAGTCAGTATCATGATGTTTTAAAGGTAATAAGTCACTTAAGTGCAATAGTTATTAAAATTTTCAAAATGTTATGTTGTACAATAGTATAGGTAACTCATAATTTAACACTTAATAAGAATGTGTGTTCGTATTATACATTTTTTAAATAATAATATTATAATCATAAATAAAAAATATTAAAACATCATTATTAATTAATTACAATAAAAATATAATAATTTTTTTATTATTATAATTGTCTAATAATCTTTTTAAGTAATATTATTTAAACTGTACAAAACAAATATTATAATAATAATATTATTAAACTACCGAAAATATATTATACAAAAATCGTCATAATGTTATTATTATAACATTATATTTCTAATCATATTTGTGTACTGTATTAATAATAATATTATATTATTATCATTACACAATTGTTATCTGGGATTTGTTTCAAAATAGAATATATGACAACATTTAATTATAATATATTCTAGACTGACAAATCATCTCCGTTCAGAATCGTTTTTCGTGTACAATGATACCAATCATTGCATTCAAATTTAACCCTTAACTACCGACATGCGGTCTATCGGACCGCCGCAAGTATTTGTTTACAATTTACTATTTATACAGTGTTGTAAATTTTATTTTATTTTGTAGTACCTTTAAATGATCGACATCTAGTTAAGTTGGCAATGTTTAATATTCTGGTGTTTTATTTTTTTCCTTGGAAATACAATATTTATTTTGAGAGCGGTCTGTCAGACCGTACGTCGGTATAAACTACCGATCACAATTGGTTATTTTTAGTCTCGATTTTCTAACTATTATGTTTTCGTACCCAAACAAGATAAGGATTTAATACATTACACATTTAATCAGTCATGCCGGTGCGGTCTAACAGTTTGTCTATCAATACGGTTGTTTTTTTTTCAATATTCGTTTATTTTTTTACATTTTTTAATTGGCAATGAGTGTTCCAAGTAAAAGTTCTGTACCAGTAAATTCAAATGATTTCGAAGCAATAATTGACCAATGGTTAGATTGTGAGAGTGATGTGGATATCGATAATAGTGACATAGTTATAGAAAGTGAACACGACACAAATTCTGAAATTTCAGATAGCGATACAAATTCAGAGTATGGTGAATCGGAAGACACGACCGATGGAAAAGTTAGTAAATTTTACTATGGAAAAAATAAATATAAATGGTCACAAAAATCATTTTATAGTCGTAATACTAGAACCTTACAACACAATATCGTAGTAAATTTGCCTGGATTACGAAATAGTTATCGCAATAATTCTAACATAACACCTTTACAAGCGTGGTCCTATTTTGTTGACGATGAAATTTTATTTGAAATTTTGACTTGGACAAATATTGAAATTTCTAAACACAGAGAAAAATATCAAATATATTCAAGTGATTTGAGAGACGTTGATATTATAGAACTACGAGCTTTTATTGGCTTATTATTTTACTCCGCTGTGTTCAAATCAAACCATGAAGATATTTCTTCAATATTTGCGACTGATGGGAGTGGAAGAGATATTTTTCGTTGTGTTACTAGTAAAAACCGTTTTTCTATTTTACTTGCATGTCTACGGTTTGATAACCCTGACGATAGAGAAGCCAGAAAAATAAACGATCCAGCAGCAGCTATTTCTGGAATATTCAATAGATTTGTCAATAACTGCCAAACTGTTTATACAATGGGTACATGTGTATGTGTGGATGAAATGTTAGTTGGATTTCGAGGACGGTGTAAATTCAAAATGTATTTACCACTCAAACCTGTGAAATATGGTTTAAAAATTATGTGTTTAGTTGACGCTAAAACCAATTATTTTTATAACGGATATATATATGTTGGAAAAGATTCTGATGGAAATACTTTAGATGAAAATGATAGAAAATTTTCTAAACCTACTCAATCTGTTTTACGTCTCACAAAGCCAATAAATAAAACTAATCGTAATATCACTGCAGACAACTGGTTTACGTCAATTGAACTTATTGAAGAATTAAAAAAGAGAGGGAATACTTATGTTGGTACTGTCCGGAAAAATAAAAGAGAAATTCCTCCCGAATTTTTGCCTAAAAAAAATCGTCAGATCGGCTCGTCATTATTTGGTTTTACAAAAGATATTACTCTTGTTTCTTTTACTCCAAAATCAAATAAATGTGTGATTTTAGCATCGTCTATGCATCATAACAGCTCAATTGAAAATACTGGTAAACCTGAAATAATAGAGTTCTATAATTCAACAAAAGGAGGTGTAGACAGTTTAGATCAAAAATGTGCTATTTATTGTACTGGAAGGCGAACTCGGCGATGGCCAATGGCAATATTTTTACGTGTACTAGATATTTCGGGTGTGAATGCTTATATTGTTCATAAAACCAATGAGAACTTTAATGACATTGCTAGAATTAATTTTATGAAAAAATTAGCACATTCATTAGTTGTACCCGAGATGGAAAGAAGACTTCAAAATAAGAGAATCAATAAAGAAATCAAATCAAATATTAGGCGCGTTTTGAATATACGAAAAGATTTGTCAAGTACTCCATTACACGATCACCTACTAAATCCTCGTAAGACATGCTATTTATGCCCACCAAAAAAAAAAAGAAAGACATCGTATCCTTGCTATTTATGTGGACAACCCATATGTTTGGAATGTTCAAAAAAAGTTTGTAAAGAATGTATAGGAATCTCGGAAGAAATTTAAAGGTAGATTAATTCGTAATAAAAATATATCAATTTTAATCGTTGTAATTTTTATTTTTTAAATGTAAATAATTATTTTTTTCAGGTTATATCATTAGGGTATGAAGTTTAGAAGAAAATAATTTATGTTTAATTTCAATAATATGAGTAATATTTCTTTTTTTTTTAACAATTTTCAAAAAGAAAAAAAAAAGGAAATTTTTTTTATTTTTTTTTATTTCGACTGTGTAAAAGTACCTAATTTTTTTTTTTATGTATAGATACCATTAAGAGTACTTCAAATAAATATAAATTAAATTTTGTTGCATTAAAACTCGTATACTTTGTCATTTAGGCTAAGTACATGAATATGCGGTCTGGTAGACCGCACGTCGGCAATTATGTTACTAATTTACACGTCGGTAGTTGAGGGTTAATCTACCCTTGTCCGAGGTCCACCCCACCCCCTAATGTACAGCAGAGCGGTACCCACTTGCCGACTTTTTTATTTTATTTTTTTTAATTATCACCTAAATCCTATTGTTGCAATAATATTTATATATACATTATTAGTACAATATAGTAAGTTATTAATTAATTATTACTTAACTATCTTAGTTTGTGCTCAATTTTGTCAAACACAAGTAAGTGCCTATGTATTTTATATTAACTCATCATACCTACTATTATTATTTAATATTATTGTGAACTGTACATTAAACTGTAATGCTTTACACAATTATTATGAATTTGTATCTTTAAAATTACTAAATCAAAATATTAACATTTTTTGTTTTATTTGTATTATTTATCAAGATAGGTAACTAAAAAGGACTAAATAATTACAATGGCCAATTAATTTGACACAGTTGTGAAGTTCATAAAAAAAAAATTTAATTGATAAATTAAAAAAGAAAAATTTAATTAGTTTTTCTTTTAAGTAATATACATTGTAGTACACGAGTGCATAACTATTATTAAGTTACACAGATAAACATATTATAATATTATGTATAATACTGCCTCGATAGTACCTATATCGTATTTAGTTTAAGGACTACTATTAAGTTTTTATGTGTATCTATATATTGGTAAATTACTCGAAACTTTACTATTAAACATGACTAATTTATAGGTAAAAAGCATTTTTTTTATACTTTTTTTAGCATTCTCGCTAAAACAAAATACGAATTAACTTCAAAATACTCTATATTTAAAGTTAATTATGAATACCTATTTTAGAGTTAATGTTTGTGTTATATTTTAAAAATATTTGTATCCATACTTTTGGTTCCTTTTTTTTCGTTTGAATTAGGTGGCATATTACTATAAATGGGAAAAGAGTTAGTTGTTTTTAAGATCGCTGGTCTCCAACACGACATACATGCTCCTTTTCTATAAAAAACATTGAAAGTTGATCAACAAATTGATATATGTTATTTATTTTTATTTAATATATTTTTAATATTATAATTAGGGCTCGGAAGTTGATGCATTTTGCATTTTTTTTTAATTTATGTAGTCATTAATCTATCAAGCTAAAAATCCGATTTAGATGGTCTACTAAAATAATCTGAAATTTTTATTTTGCATTTTTTGCCTTTTTTTCTCATTTATATCATTTTATCACGGTCTTACATTTTAAATCATTTTTTTTTCGACAAATACGTCATTTTTCTAAAATATAACGAAATTTTCTTTTACATACATTTAATGCTTCATTTTTTTCATTAAATGTGAAAATGTCATAAAAATAAAATATACCTAATATCTTATTTTAACTTTTAAATATAGCTTATTGTTGTTAGTGTTACGAAAATAACTAGGTACACTAAAATTACTGGCCGTGGTCGAGCTGTTTATCTCGCAATGTTTGAAATATAGTGTATTTATAGTTTATACTTTGTAGACTATAGTATATTTATATTTATAGGGTATTATTGTAAACAATAAAATGATTAATTTTCAATAACAGCTAACACGTATTGTAGCCGCTATATTTTGTATGATATAATTTAGTATTCGACCGTCTCGTGTAGCGTATTGTTGACCGTTGTCCTATCTTAAGAACTTTTCTATTAAAAAATGCCTAAAAACAAAACTTCGACTATTGCTCGTTCACGTGCGTTTGTGTCTGAATTCGGAAGTGATATTTTTTCAACTGATGGATATATACTTTTTTGTAAGATATGTGACTTTAAAGTTGCCGCAGATAAAAAGTTCACTGTGGAACAACACGTGTCACGTCAAAAGCATATACATGGTATTGAGCGCAAAAATTTACAAACTGAAAAATCAAAAAATCAAAGTTTACTGACACAACCATCCAGAAAATGTACATTTAATTATGATTTGTGTCAAGCCCTATTATTGTCTAATATTTCGTTGAATTAATTGTCCAACGACTGTTTTCGTAACTTTTTGGAAAAATATACAATCAAGAGTATTCCCGTCGAATCGACATTGAGAAAATCGTATGTTGCCCAATGTTACGAAGAAACAATGAATAATATAAAAAAGTATTGTGAAAATCAAAAACTGTTGATATCTATTGACGAAACCACAGATGTGGAAGGCCGATACATCGCGAATGTAATTATCGGTACGTTAGAAATTGGATGCTCAGGAAAAATATTTTTACTTCACACAGAAGCACTGGAAAAAGCTAATCATACCAGCATTGCTAAATTATTGGATAAAGCACTTCATCTTTTGTGGCCTCAAGGGATTAAATACGACAATATTTTGCTGTTTTTGAGCGATGCAGCGCCATATATGGTAAAGGCTGGTAAAGGCATAAAAATAATGTACTCCAAAATGGAACATGTCACCTGTTTAGCTCACAGACTACACAGGGTTGCAGAAGAAGTTAGGTTCAGTAGTCAGAAAAGAAATCCGTAGATATTTACATTTCAATGATAACAGTAAAATTTTAGATAGACAACATCCAAATTTTGATCGATTACATAAAATACGCCCACTTATTGACCATTTAAATGATAAATTTAATTCAATTCCGTATCCAAGGGACTTATCGCTCGACGAACAAATATGTGCAACAAAAGCACGAAGTTATTTAAAAAAATATATGCCGGCTAAACCACACAAATGGGGGTTTGAATTCTTTGTCTTGTGTGATTCGAAAGGATTTTCTTACCAATTTGAAATTTATTCAGGCCAAGAAAATGATAATAGATTTCGTTTACCACACGAGCCTGATCTTGGCGCTAGTTCAAACATAGTAGTACGGCTCACAAGAAATATTGAACGTAATAAAAATCATAGAATTTATTTCGATAATTTTTATACAAGTATTCCTTTAGCTGCGTACCTAAAGCAGAATGGAATATTGTGCTTAGGGACAATCAGGAAAGATCGCTTACCAAATAATAAAATTCCAGATGAAAGGACAATAAAAAATGACCCACGAGGAAAATCTTATGAATATTTAACTGTATATGAAAACACACCAATTTCTGTAACTTCCTGGAAAGATAACAAGCAAGTGAATTTATTATCGACATACTGTGGAATACTACCAATGCAATCCGCGAAAAGATTCGACAAAAAATTTAAAAAAAAAATTGATATCGACTGTCCAAACATTATAAAAGAGTATAATCGATTCATGGGTGGGATGGACCTACCCAGACAGCAATTATATAATATCAATATTATTATAACTTTAAAATTAAATTGCATTTTTAATATTATATTTATAAAGTTAACTAAATATTTTATGAAGTTTAAAAATATAATATTATAACCAAAATATTTTATTAATGATAAAATTGTATTAGTTTTATAATATTTAAGTTCTAACTAAATTAAAATGTTATTATCATATTCATATTTTAATTTGAAATAACATTATTCTAACAATATTATTATCATATTTTATTTAATTTTAATTTATAATATTTTAATATTAATCTCTTTAAAATATTATAGAAATCTAAAATTAATAATTTAAAATAATATTTTGTGTTAATCTTAGTTGAATATTTAAAGTTGATTAAATTTATAATATTTCAATTCATAATTTTCATTGCAGTGCGTATTATTAAAATAGGTACCACCTATTATATAAATTTGTATATTACCTATAATAAATGCATAATTATTTACATATTATAATATTAAAATACAATTTAAAAAAATTGTATTAATAATAATTTAATAATTTATTTATTTTTATTGTTTTCTTTTTATTATTATTACATGTTTTAATTATTATAGTTTTAACTATTACTATATTGTTAAAATATAATATAGGTATATATATATATTATGATTATAAAAAAGTACTGTTAAGGATAGGTAATTTGCGGTTAGCGTTATCGCGGCTTTGGGCACGCATTGTTTATTATGTTTCTATAGATAGGGGTGGCAACGATATATCAAATAATATAATCGTCATTCGTCAATCATATATCTATAATAAATAATATTATATTTATTCTTTAGGACTTTAGAGTGTATTACTGAGCAATAAATGATATATTATAAAATATGTTAATTATAATAATAATAATATAGCTATATAAAATAAAACAAATTCCCACGACTGATGTATTTCGTCAATATTTGGTGCTGGTGATGGTTACTTGCCATGCCGTCAGATCGACATACTTGTACAGTAGTTGTACATTTATTTGTTACTGGTGCCGTTCCCGAAGATTGTCGGTAAATGTGAATGTGATACAAGTCAAAGGAACGGCCAATATTACTTGTATTACTATAGTCAATTATGTCAGCCATGTGAACACCATGATTGTGCACTAGTTAAATGTACAATTATTATTGGCGTTTTTGCCATTTGGCAAGTACATCAGTCGTGAGAATCTGACCGTGCTGTACGTCTGTACAAAATTACAAAATATTAGGGACTATTACTCGCTGTATAATAAATAATAATATAATATTATCTCATCTTATCTTCTAGTCGTCGTGCTGTCACCGGTGGAAGTACCACCTCTCTATCGTTGGTGTATACGACTGGGGAAGCGCGGGGTAAGCCCAGCCACCAGGGTTATTTATAAATTGTATTTATAGTTATTCTTATAAGTTTATATTGATTTTCCCATAGACCTTATATCTAATCTAATCTGCTATACTGATTTATTATCATATTTTAATCAACGGCCCAGTGAATTTATAGACAGTAACATTTTACGTATAATTCTAATACAAAAATTATATGATGGTTATTGTCATGCCTAAATAACTCATTTAACCACGGTTATTGGTAAGTGCGAGTGTGCGACGCCGCTCCGGACTGCGGAATACAGACTGCATACTGATAGACGGACAGTGTTTGTGTGTGTATTTACACGAATGTTACTTACGATTTGTGACTTGTATTTGATTTTGCTCTTTTCGGCCTGACCAGGGACTAGTGATTAATTATTATTATTATTCTCCAATCGCCATACAGTAACGGTAAGTAATATCCACTTAATTGCTTATAAAAATATTAATAAGTTGTTGTATTTTACCAAACTATTATGTGTTTAGTTGTCATTTACTAATGGAAATGGCTTTATATTAGTAATAACATGTGCGCTTTTAGAAATTACCTTATTTAGGTTTATTGAGGGAGGATTATATACTTTTAATTTTATAAAACTATTATGTGGTCCAAATTGGTCCAAATGGTAGGTAGTGATTCTAAGAATATATATTAATATAGGTAGGTACCACCAATTTATTATTGAAAATACACCTGGTGAAAATAAAATAAAACCAAAACTATAGGTCTATATTATAATTACACTAATTCCATGACTTGGTATTTACATATCTAATATTTTAAGTTGTATTAAAGGTAAAAATAAATAACTTAATAAGTAATAACTATAACCTATCCATACCTTCAATAATTCAGTGTAGCTGTTACCTGCTAGTTTGATGCATCATATTATAACATACCTCATGCTTACAGCAGTGTTAAATTATCAAAGGCATGGTTTTATTCAAATTCTATGACAGTATAAATTAATTCAATTTTTTATTATTTCTCAGATAATTGTTTATTTAATTTTGGCTTAAACACTAAAATATAAATTGTACTTCAGTACACCTGCATTATGAATATTAGTAGTCGTACTAAACGAAGAAAAATTAAAAATGAAATTGATGTTATACTAGACGAACCAAAATTATTATATAATTTGCCTGATGAGCCTTCTCAATCTAAAGACACAATATTTTCGAAACCTTGTAAATTGCTTACACAATCTTCAATTAATTTTTTAAAACCTAAGCAACTTCCAGGAAATTCAAAAGATGAATCAATATTACCAAAAACTACAATTTCTAATGATTTTACTTCTTCTGTTTTTAATTGTCAAGATAGTAATAATTTATCTAGCCCCATTTACTTCCCCAGTAATGAAATCTGGTCTAGTCCTGTTGATGATCAACAAGATGATCAAGGAATACACCTTCAAGATATAAGAAGTTTTTTGGGAAGTTGGGCTATTCAGTTTAATGTGCCTCATAATGCTATTAATGCATTATTAAAAGGCTTAAAAAGTCATCCTTGTTTTAACTATTTGCCTAAAGATATTAGAACACTACTCAGTACTCCAAAACAAATTTCAAATAAAATTAGGTGTGTTAACCCAGGATCCTATGATCATTTTGGTTTGACTGCAGGAATATTAAGATATGCTACTCCTAATTCTGAAGAAATTAAACTTGCCATTGGTATTGATGGATTACCGATTTCTAAAAGTAGTGGTGGTCAATTTTGGCCTATTATGGCTTATATCATTAATTCTCGTTCAGTGTTTTCAACCGTTTTTCCTGTTGGATTGTATTATGGAAACTTAAAGCCCAGTGATAGCAATGATTACCTGCACGATTTTGTAAATGAAGCATGTGAACTTCTTACTAGTGGAATTGATTTTAATGGTTTACATTTAAAAGTATCAATAAATGTTTTCTGCTGTGATTCTCCGGCCAAAGCTTTTATTTTAAAAATTAAAAGCCATTCTGGATTTTCATCATGTAGTAAATGTTACATTGAAGGAGAATATAAAAACAATAGGGTTTGTTTTCCTTATTCTTCAATAAAGTCCACTGAAAGAACACACCAGTCATATATAACCATGTCAGATGAAGACCATCACATTAATAATCAAGTTTCTATTTTATCTGAATTGCCTAATACTGATATTGTTAGCATTTTTTCGCTAGACTATATGCATCTGGTTTGTCTTGGTGTTATGAAAAAACTATTGATTCTCTGGATGAATAAAGGCCCATTAAATGTCCGTATTCGTGCTGCAGCAGTACATGAGTTATCAAACTATTTATTAAACCTCAATCAATATATACCATCTGATTTTGTAAGGAAAGCTCGAGAACTAAGTGAAGTTTCACGTTGGAAAGCAACAGAGTTTCGATCATTTTTACTATATTTTGGACCCATAGTGCTAAAAAATATTTTAAATGAAAAGTGTTATGTGCATTTTATGGCTCTTAGCATTTCTATGAATATATTACTCAGTCCAGATCGCGGAGAGTTATTAGAATACGCAAACCAATTACTTGATTATTTTGTTAAACAATTTGAAATTATTTATGGAGTACAATTTTCATCTCATAATATTCATGGTTTGATTCATTTATCTGATGCATATAAACAATTTGGTCCTCTTGATAATTGTTGTGCTTTCAAATTTGAAAACTACATGAAAGAACTGAAATCATTAATAAGAAAACACGAAAAACCACTTGAGCAAGTTGTCAATCGTTACTCAGAAAGAAATGCATTAACTATTGAAGAAATTTTTAATAACCCATCTAATAAAAATAAAAACCATATTATACAGAAAATCCTATTCTTGAACAAGAACATTATGATGGTCCTTTAATTGAAAATTGTACTGGATCTCAGTATAAAAGATTATTTTTTAAAACTTTGAAAATAAAAGTCAAAGGAAATGCTGATTGTTTTGCCTTAACAGATAACGAGCTAATTATTAAATGTTTGAATATTATTTATGATAAGGGTGAAGTTTATCTTATTGGGAAGTGTTTTAAAACTATTACATCACTATACAATGACCCAATAAATTCATCAATGTTAAATATTTACCATGTGGATAAAATGTCAAACACGGTTAAAAGTTGGCATGTTTCTAAAATTGTTAAAAAAATGATGATTATTGAACATAATAATCAAAAAATAGCAATGCCAATCATCCATACAAACAAGGATTAAATACAAATTTATTGTATTTATTTTTCTATAGTCTTATTAAGTTATTAGATTTAAATTTAATATGTAAATAATAATAGTTCTAATTTTGATGACTTCTAAAATTAATTATTTTATAAATTGTTAAACATATAATGTAAATTAAATTAATTTATATACACAATGCTTATGCATTTTAAATACCTAGTTCCTACTATTAATTAATAGTAATATATATACTATATAGTTTATAGTTAAGTTGTTTAATAAAATTGGGAATAAAATATAAATGTATCTATATTAATTAAAAATATTACTTCAGGCATAATAAAAGGAATTACCCATAACTATAGATGTATAGGTAGGTATATTATTTTAACTTATATATTATATTATATTGTAACAATTTTATCATATTAAAGATGAAGTTCATTATTTATTTATTATTATTACATTTTTTCCAGATGAATACATGGATCGTAGTTTATTTTTACAAAGACAATTCAGTCGAAGCAGTACCTAATATTTGGTTTAAAAAAAACATTTGTGCTTGGCCTAAAGACACTAAATTGATCAACAAATCAATTGAAACTAGAGTCAAACCAAATAAAAAAGATTTTACATTTTTTTCTGCAAGAAAGTTGGGAAATAAAGATTATGGTATGGATTATTTCTTTCGAACACTTAAGAATATTTTAGTTTTTACAATTCCAAATTTATTTTTTTAGATTCTTTATCAGAGGCCCGAGGAAAAATACCTAAAGCTTTATATAAATCTGATCTCTCGAGTGCTGAAGACGATGAAAAAACTACAAAAAGTCCTAAGAAAAAACAAAAAATGAATATCACACTACCAGTTGCAGGCTGTTCAAAAAACAATTCATTAATTGCTAGTGATTTTCCTCCACATTTTAATAGCACATTGATTAAAGGTAATATGAAATTACATGACTACTATTAGTATTGATATATTTATATCAGGTATTAGCTTTTCACAATATAAGGTCTATAATATTATTTATTACTTGTTTCATTGTTTGCAACTAATTTATGTTTTAGGAAATCACGAATCAACACAATATATTAACACAAAAGAAAAAAAAAATGATACATTTTCAAAAATTAACTCAGACTCTGGTGATTCTGAAAATGATGCTGTATGGGTCATTGAAGATTATTCAAATCAGCAAAAAAGTAAAAAAATAAAATAAATAATGTTTATTAGCATGTAACTTATATATATAGCAATATAACAATTGGATTACACACATATTATAATAACATAATAATAATTTGTTTTATAGACTCTGAAAATGAAGTGCAACCTGAACAACTGAATGATTTTATTATGAGTCAAAATTTGAATTGGTCATTTGACGAAACAAATTTGATTTTTGAAAAAGAAATTAATTTTTCTGGTAGTAAATGGTCTGTTGAAAAACAAAAAGATGATTTACCTATAATATCTGGTGCAGTACTCAAGCATAAATGTCATGAAAATCTATCACAATCACATGTCAAAGTATTGAATTTTAATGACAAAAATACCGAAGACGATGAAACTTTAATTAAAAAAGATATACAAGGTACCTATTAAGTATATTTAATATTTTTATTTTAGTTTTAATAATTTTCAAACTCTTTATTCAAAGGTACATACTATTATTTCGGAGCTAATACCATATTCTTCTATTTAAAATAGTTCATAAATACTTTTTGGGAGGTTTTAAAGATTTGAATCTTTAAAAATATTTTCAAATATTCACCATTTAGTATTTTATTTATTTCAATGAATTATAACATAATTAATTGATTAATTGTAATAATGCAAATTAAATTTTTTCTTTAAATTAATCTTAAATTGTAGTAGGTATTAAATATTAATTTTTGTTTTACACTTTTCAATTTAAATTTGATTTTATTGGGCGTCTAATACTTAATTTAATATATTATTACAAATAATTAAATATCTCTAATTATAATAATCAATGTCTACTATTTTTATTTTTGTAGAACTAAAAAGTTATGTAGTTAAAACATTAACAAGTTTGAAGTATAGAATTGATGGTTTGGAAACATTAACCCAAACAATTCATTTAAACGTCGAGAAGATTATTGATAATCATATGTCTGTACCTGAACATCGCTCAACTGTATCCTATGAAGATAATATATCAGTAATAGATATGGATTCATATTTTCCTATTAAATGTTATGATGAGCTAACAAACTTTGAAACAATTATTTCTAATTTAGATGTTCGCCGTGTTTTGGTAATTATATATAATCTATATACAATCTATAATCAAAATGAAATAATACAAAATAATTTCAGGTCTCTAAATTGTCTTTATTGATAAGTGGATCACTAGGAAACAGCATAAGACGAATTTTAGGAAGAATGTTTCAAGATGATTTATTACAAACATACTCTTTATTAGGATTCAAAAAAAAGGAATCTTTTTCAGTACTCAAGTGCTATCGTTTAATATTTGGTAATAATTAATTACATATATATTAAAATATCAATTATATAAACATTTAAAATTAATGATTATGATACATGTTTAACATTTCAGATATTATAAGAAGCAATAGTAAGTTCAAACAAATTCCTGAAAAAGAAATTGACAAATGCATTGCTACTTGGTTGTCACATGCTAAATTCAGATTGCTCAAAAAATCTAAAAAAGTATCACCTGAAGACATAGATTTTGAATAATGTATATTATATTTACTTTTTTTTTTAATATTATATAAATAACTTTTTATTCATACTATTATTAGTATTATTATTAATGTATAGTATTACTATAATACAATCAAATTTATTTTGTCTTTTTTATAAAATAATAATTTTTTCTTATTGTTATTGGCAATTGCCCGTTTTGTTTTATTATAATGTAAAAAAGTTCAAATTCAAACAATATATTATCTTAAAGTGTCATCTTATTTTATTTTCTATTACTTGATGATTTGACCTATTTATATAATAATAATTTATTTAAATATTTTTATTCATATAATAATAATTAATAAAGGTGATTTGTTATATTCATAGAAAATAGGTAACTTATTATTTTTTTTTTTTTAAATATTTTTATAATTTATAATTCTGTGCATTACCTACTATATACTTATGTGGTGCATAATTATATAATTTTGCCTTTTTTTGAAACAAAATTTAAAATATTTACATGTTATTGTTTACAAGTAAATTAGATGAGATTGATTGACGAGAGGGGGGTTACCCAGTAGCGGCACCCTGTGGAAAGGTTTATGAAATTTAACCTAAAACTAAATTTATTAATATAATTATATAAATTAAAAAACATTTATGCAATAATAATTTGTTTATGTACCTATCATAATAATACAATAACTTGATAATGATGTTTTAATATCATTAATATCATTTTAATTTAACATTATGGAAACATTCAAATGATGTTTATCAATACTTAAATTAGTTGTTGTAAAATATTAACTTAATGTTGTTGTAACATTTATAAAATGTTATGGAATAATATTTTAGTAACATGAATAATGTGGCCAAAAAATTTGTCCACAATGTTATCACAACATTAAAAAAGATTTATGAAACCAAAAATGAACTTTATTGTAATATTGATATTTTTTTTTAAATATTAATATAAGATTATTATAATCTAAATTTGCTGTCTGGGTATTAGACAGTCTTATTGGCCGATATAAAATTCGAATGCGGTCGAGAAAATGGTACATGAGAATTTTTTATCATCTTATCGATACATCTGTAGTAAATTCGTGGTTATTATATAAAAGGGCTAGAACACAAATTGAACAACCATTGAATATACTCTTGTAGAATGGCGAAAAACTTTAGCTCATACTTTGACTAATATTGGTAATGTCCAGACTCCGACTAGAGGACGGCCGTGTTTGGAAAAAGAGATAAATAAGAAAAACAGAACAAGACCAACCCCTCTGCCTTCTCAAGATGTAAGGAAAGACTGTATTGGCCATTGGCCGGATTCAGTAGAAAAAAAAGGACGATGCAAACATCCTAATTGTAGTGGTTACACATATTTTAAATGTAATAAATGTGAGGTATATTTATGCATAAAAAAAAATTGTAACTGTTTTACAAATTATCATACTATGTAATTAACCAATTTGCGTGTATATATATTTTATAATCCAACAGTGTAATGGACTTTTAATAATTTGAAACTAATGTGCAATTTTATATAATAATTCCAAGGTGTGATATCAAACAATTAAGTGAGAAATATTATAATATTAACTTTATATTGTTCCTAAATAATACATTATAAATTTGTTAAATTAAATGATTAAGTTTTTAATTTTAAAAAGTTATTTTATTAAAAATAAGTACGTCATGTTATGTTTTAAAGAAAAGAATAAAAATAAAGTGAAATCTGAACTAATTATATTGTGTTATAATTATTAATTTATGTTACTCTTATGCGCAATGTTGCAAATATGCAACAATCTGAAAATCTTAAGTTATCTGGAAAATATTGAAGTAGGATTTTTTTTACTATTTTTACGTAAATCTACGACAAAAAATAAATAAGAAATATTTTTTTTTTTTAAAAAACAAAATATTGCGCATTGAAGGGTTAATAGTGGTCCTTAAACTAAATACGATATAGGTACTATCGAGGCAGTATTATACATAATATTATAATATGTTTATCTGTGTAACTTAATAATAGTATGCACTCGTGTACTACAATGTATATTACTTAAAAGAAAAACTAATTAAATTTTTCTTTTTTAATTTATCAATTAAATTTTTTTTTTATGAACTTCACAACTGTGTCAAATTAATTGGCCATTGTAATTATTTAGTCCTTTTTAGTTACCTATCTTGATAAATAATACAAATAAAACAAAAAATGTTAATATTTTGATTTAGTAATTTTAAAGATACAAATTCATAATAATTGTGTAAAGCATTACAGTTTAATGTACAGTTCACAATAAATATTAAATAATAATAGTAGGTATGATGAGTTAATATAAAATACATAGGCACTTACTTGTGTTTGACAAAATTGAGCACAAACTAAGATAGTTAAGTAATAATTAATTAATAACTTACTATATTGTACTAATAATGTATATATAAATATTATTGCAACAATAGGATTTAGGTGATAATTAAAAAAAATAAAATAAAAAAGTCGGCAAGTGGGTACCGCTCTGCTGTACATTAGGGGGTGGGGTGGACCTCGGACTAGGGTAGATTAAATTTGAATGCAATGATTGGTATCATTGTATACGAAAAACGATTCTGAACGGAGATGATTTGTCAGTCTAGAATATATTATAATTAAATATTGTCATATATTCCATTTTGAAACAAATATTCCGATTTCATAAAAATTTAAAATTCAAACGCTCAAAACATATTTCCTATAATGACGCTTAAAATTTTCTCTATAGCTTTTTGAAGCAAAACTTATGGACAACTCAGTGTTGAATTTTTTAACGTTAGATATAAATACAAACAATTTTATGAATTTTGAACTACAAAATAATTTGCAAATATTCATGATTTTGACGAATTTTTGTAAAAATTTGAACTTCAAATGCTAATAAAAAAAAATTCTGCCTATGTATTCTTATAATTTTTTAATCACTATAAGAATAACATATGAGGAACTTTTTATAAAATTTACAAGTATTTTGATAGGGGCAAAAAAAATTTTTCAGAAAAATTGAAAATTTCAGTTGTCTATAAATAGCTCAAAAAAAACTCAAAATATTTTGAAAATTAAATCATGTAAAGAAAATGCCAATCTAAATAATTGGTAAAATTTTCAAGTATCTACGACTTATACTTTTTGAATAATAACAAATAAAAACTTTAATTCTAATTTCTATTTAAATCTATGTTAAACCTTCTATGCCAAAAAAGTAGTTTCTTAATACTTTTAATTTTAATTTGTTCACTAGGTAGGTTTTCCCTATTATTTTAAATTTTAAAAATGATTGCTGCATACTACCGATTAAAAAAATATCGCCAAAAACGATCTGCTGAAGTTTCGAATTTTAGAAATTTATTTAGCCCTCCTAATCCTACAAATAATTGTGATAACAATTCTTCATATCCCTTAGTAGATTCATCCTTTGAGTATTTAAACTTATCAGAGTGCAGTTCACTTAATTATGAGTCTCCTCAATCTTCCCCATCACAGCATTCCAGTGGCGTAATTATGGGGGGGGATATGGGGATATATCCCCCCCAGACCTTTTTTTTTTTTAGAATAACCATAATTAAATTCCCGTAAGCACTAAGTTTTAAAAGATTTTAAGATAGGAAATAAGAATTCATGGGTATTAATATATTATCATAGTTGAGATTTTTTTTTTGATTTTACTAATATAAGATTACGTCACTACGATACCTCATCAATTACAATATATTGACAAGAAAATTGTACAGCTCATAGTTAAAATATAACACTGATAAATCTACAATTTACGACTCTAGATTAAAGTTTAAAGCATGAAATATTTCTCAAAAACGTGAAAGATTGAAAATTGTCTAATACAATTAATAAAATTAAAATTAATATTAATGCTTATTATTTATCAATTACCTATTAATTATATAATCTAAAAGTTCTTATAATAATCATGGATACTTATGGAATAAGTACAGATATATTATTACTTTATTGTTTGTTCTTGTTTTCGACTAAACTTGGTAAAACTTCGATAGCATATGGGGTATTTCAAGGAAATTGCTTATCGACGACGCGCGACGTCGACAAACAATGTATTATTATTATTATTATTATTATAAGATATTATTCTATTCTGTGGTATTAATTATTTTCGAATATTATATTACTGTAAACGTTGAGCAACAGTGTAAGTGCAACACCGATGTCGGTTATTATTTATATTATAATAAAATAATATTTTTTCTTTAACTGTGGTCTGTGGATGTGTGTTTATTGTGTTCTATTATTTAATATATTACTTAATTACATATTAAATTATTAAACAAAAAATGAAAAGACAGTCGAATGCATTTATTTTTTTTTTCAAAAAAAAGCGTAAGCCTGATGCTGCCTCAGCAGCAGTCTCTAAAAACAATCATTTTCAACAAATAAGAAAACCTAACCCACGAATGGTTGTTGATTACGTCACGAATAGCGAGCGCTGAGGAGGGAATGGTTAGTTCTGTTAACCTTAATCATATATTAAAACTATCTAATATAGTAAAATTTAATAATAAAAAAAAATTGGAAGAAACAGTCGTTTTTGAATATAGTTCGTTTTGCATCATGAACTGAAATAGTACGTTTTGGAGTAATGTATGCAATTAGCACGTTTTGACAATATCTTTTAAATTTTTATTACGGAATCTATTGCAAAAAGTACAGAAAATAGTAGTCAGCTCAGTGCCTACAAGGTTTTTCGTATTTTTACACAAATCCGGCAGGGATGCAAGACTTTCTTGAAAACGCCGTCCTATGGCCCGACATCCGTGCGGAGGCCGTTGTGAGTGAAAAAACAACGTCAGACGTGCTTGGCCTGTTAGTAAGATCCTCTAAGGACTGGCCGTACTACAATGTACATGATCGGATGCACTCGGCATTGGAGAGGATGCGTGGCGTAGTCCGTATCAGTCCGTAATAACCATCTGGATTTAGATCTAATACTGGTACGCAACAATATCAACAACATAATCGATTTTCTGTCTGACGATTCTCGAGTGGTCATCAATACCGAGAAAATCGTCGAGAAGATTGTGCTGCTCATCGGTAGTTTCAGTCGTATAATGTGTGGTCTAAAGATCGAGCAACCGCGACTGGCGGCGTCAGCATTTTCAAGCCCAAGGATAGAAAAACTGAAGGACCCGTCATTACCATTCCAGGCAGTGTTCGAGACCAATACAGTGCCCTTTACCAACGTGAGTTCTCTTCTATTCCATTGTTATGAGAGTTATATATGTAGGTACCTACTAGTTAATTTTTTTTTCACTTTCAATGCAGGTATGCAACTCATTTTTTAGACCGAAATTAATGGCCTTGCAGTTGGTGCTGTCCCACTGCATGGTGAATACGCGGTTTCCGCCCGACTGGCACTAAGGACACGATTCGTTTGTCCATGTAATTCACCGGTTTGTTTTTAAATTCATAGACGTATTTCTGATATATTTTACAACGGATAATACTCAAATGCGGAAGGTATGGTACGGGGTTAAGAAAAGTCACACCGCATGTCTGTGCCTCAAAGACATTACAAGTGCTCGTACAGTGACTTCTTCCTTACCGACAAATAATATGACATATGGGTATGAGGAGCAGTCCACTGTGCCAGTGGCCTGGGCGGAAATTAACGAGTTGCGGTCGATGGTGCAAGAACTGCAGGAACAAAATAAATATTTTTTAGAACAAATGAAACGGCAACAGGTATGTATTATTGTAATAATAATTGGCAGTTTACATTGAACTATCTGACGAAAACTGAGAATAATATAATATATTTCTAAACAGGTAGAAATTAATGATCTAAAGATACTTGTCGGGTACAAACAGGTGATGGAGAATCCAACTGCAGTGGAGCCACTGTCCGCCGTACCCACGGAACAACCCTGCGCCACTGACATCTGCAGTCCTAACCCGTTTGGCAAGAAGGTGCAGTCACCAGCGACAACTGCAGTCACTTCTGTCATCCCGGTTAGGACAGTGCAGAGTAATTTTAGTAGTGTTAACAGAGTTAGTAGTGTTACAGCTAGCACGTCTAAACGTAGCAACACTATGTGGCTTTATCCTCCACCCAAAGTAGCGAAAATCTTGTCTACAAACGCCCCTTATACCGCCAAGGAGGACCGGCTCATTTTGGAGTTCGCCTCCAAAAACTTGACTGAAGTTGGCGGTAAAAAGGTTCGGAAGGTTTTGCAGGACAGTGGAGTGATACCAAATCGCACATACGAAAGTCTCCGCACCCGTTACCATCGCTACTTGAAAAAAGATTAAAACCATAATATTCGACATTAGATTGTGAGTGAAATGTTATAAGTATACGTTAATTAATTAGTATTTATGGTGTCGCGTCAAAATGTCGCGGTAATTTTGTCGCTGTAAAAAGATCGCAGCAAAAACGCCGCAATAAAAATGTCGCCAAAACAAAAATGTCGCAGGTAGTAATATATCGCCGTAGTCGCCGATGTGGCTCGCAGTTCCGGTTTTCATTCGATCGTAGGTATGATTAGATTAGATTAAAGTAACATAGGTAATAAAACGAAAATAAAGTTCAGTATACATATTAGTGTGTAATCTGCAACCGTAACAGAAACTCTATAATATAATATAATCTGTACGTTATGGCATTTGAGTATATAATACACCAAAAAAATGGAAAATTACTGAATTTTAATTCTTTTTTATACAAGAAAGAAAGAGAAAACGAAAATAAAATTATTTGGAAGTGCGTAGAGTATAATGCAAAGAAATGTCGAGGTCGATTACATTCATCTGGACAAAGTGTAGTTCATACTACTGAACATAACCATGTGGCCGATATTGCAAAAGTTGAAGCTAAAGAAGCAATGGCAAGACTTAAAAATATTGCAAAAACTACTCAACTTAGTACCCATTCTGTAAACAATTTCCGAGTACAACAGGATTAAAACGAACAATTCAACGAGTTAGAAAAATAAAAAGATCAGCTCCTCCTGATCCAAAATCAGTAACTGAACTCAAAATACCAGATAATTACACAAAAACTTCAACCGGTGAGCTTTTTTTAAAATATGATAGTATTGATTACGAAAATAACTTAGACCGGTTTTTAATTTTTACTACCGACAACAATTTACAATTGATGGAACAATGTGAACATTGGTTATGCGATGGTACATTTCTTGCGTACCTAGTATTTTCCACCAACTCTATACTATTCATGGAATAAATTATTCAAAAGTTGTACCAGCTGTTTATATACTTCTTCCTAATAAAAAAGAAGATACTTACAAACGTATGTTTTTAGCATTAAAATTTTTAAAACCACAGCTTAATCCAAAATCAATGACGTTTGATTTTGAAAAAGCTGCTATGAACGCTTCAAAATATGTTTTTCCATCAATTAACATTAAAGGGTGTTTTTTCCATTTAACACAATCTATTTGGCGACATGTACAATCAAATGGGCTACAAGTTAGGTATACAAACGATTCAAATTTTGCACTCGAATTAAGAAAACTAGCAGCCTTAGCTTATGTGCCTGAGAATAATGTAATTTCAGCATTTGAATCTCTGTTGGATTCCGAGTTTTATAGAGAAAATGAAGAGAGTTTATCAGGTTTAATTAACTATTTTGAAGACACATGGATCGGAAGACCCTGCCGGAGAGCGAGAAGAGCCCCTTTATTTTCTATAAATGTATGGAATTGTTATGCATTATTAAAGTATGATATTCCACGAACTAACAATTCAGTCGAGAGTTGGCATAATTGTTTTAGTTCAATGTTAAGTTCTCGTCATCCATCTATTTGGATTTTTATCGATTCACTGAAAAAAGAAGAAAGCTTAAACCGTCTAAAAGTTGAACAGTATATTGCTGGCATCAAACCTCCGAAAAAGAAAAAATACAAAGATTCTGCAAATCGATCAATTAACGACTACCTGCGTGGAATTTCGTATAACTTCCAATATCAATTGACATAAAAATACAATTTATTATTTTATTTATTACAACATTTTTAATTATTATTATTTTTTTGTGTACTCTATACATTATAAAATTATTCGATGTATAGATTATTTCTAGACACAATTTTATCGGCTGAAATACCAGATACCTTATCATAATATCATTGTAACTAATTTTAAAATATCAATATAAAATATAAATACGACAATGAACACTGCGACGAGCAGTTTGTAATCTGTGTTAGTTTTACGTATAATAGGTATGTGTATTGTGTAGTACTAGTCTGTACTCTGTAAGTCTATAAAATCAATTTTTGGCAACATATTTTTGCATATAAATCCGAATCCTAATTATAATATATTAGTATTATCATTGAGTATCTATACTCAATGGTATTATATTAATCATATTTTTGACATCGCGATATTTTTATATTCGCGACATTTTTGTGTTCGTAACATTTTAACCGCGACATTTTTATAGCGACATTTTTACAGCGACAAAATTACCACGACATTATGACGTGTATCCAGTATTTATAAAGCATTTATTTGTTAATTTAAAATAGATTAGGTTATATAATATCATCTAGCATTAAATTTATATTTTATTTTTTTGTTGCTGTTATTTTTAAAATGTAATTTATAATTATTTTGTTTGTAGATCTCACTGATTCTAACTGGTACCTGGTATAGTGGATTAGGCCTCTTGGGGATACCACTTTAATAAAAACGAGCCTTATGCTATACCTCTGTGGTGGTGTGGAAAATAGCAACATTTTTTTCTTGGACATTTTCTGAAAATTAACTTTTTTGTTACTCACATAGCATAGATACTTTTATTAAATCATTTTAAGATTTATTTTACTTTGCATAAAAGTCATTTGGACAAAATGTAAGAAAAAAGAATACAAAAATAAATAATATTCCAACAAATTTGGCCAATTTATACCGTGCACGATACTGGTGGTTATTAAATATACGAGTACAAAATACACTGACCATTGATTTAACTACTAAGCGGACTAAGCGGGCTATAGCCTATAGATCAGGGCCCCCTCAAAAAATATAATGAACTAACAGTTTTTCTACAATATTATAGTTATACAATTTAAAGAAATTATTTTAGCAATTTTATTTAAAGATACATTCATAAAAATCATTTAGCTATACAATTCCTTAGTAAGTCTGTAACAAATGCTTTAAAGTTTTATAAGTACACATAAGAATTTAAAGAGTTTTTAGAAGTAAACGGGGCTTGTTTATTGAAATATTTAATGTTGGATTTGAACTATTTTGCAATTCTCTTGTTGCTATTAAAAATTAAGGAAGTGATAAAAGTGGTCTGAAAAATCCAAGCGATGATGTCAATATTATATGTATGCAAAGAGAATAAATTCTAAAATCTTTCAGCAATCAAAATATACATTATAATACATTATTGTTACAATCTTAAGTTCTACAGCATTTATACAAATTTAATATTAATTATTTACATAATCTTGAAAATACTTGTTTGTTATCCAATCATGTAATTTTATTAATTTAGTCAGTTTCATCTACTTTAGGTTAATTATAATTGTAGAAGTTCCGCAATCAGGTAACGCAATAAACAAGAAAATCAAACAATTTGTTTTTTACTGAAAATTAACTGTTAATTGTTTTTTTTAATAATAAATTATTCTAGTTACTTTACGATAGAGGTTAAAACCTATCGAATGTATGAAAATCAGTGCAATGACTACCTTCTATTTGCATTCGTCAATAGACCGTTACAAATACCGTTCGATAAGTTCAGGAAGGAATGTTTTCACTTAAAATGCGCAAGTTTGCCCGGATGGGTCTTACTACAAGTCAAGTGAAAGACTGATACTCGTTGATTAGTCGGGCGGTCTTTTACATGCAGTTTATCGATGATTATTTATATATTGTACAATATTGTTATAAATGAAAAATTGCGTCTCTTGTGCTTTAATAATTAATAAGTTTAGACGATACTTTTATCGGATATTTTTGAAACCGTCGATAATAAGCTGATTGGACTATTTTTTTTTTATATTAGGGCCAGTACTATCTTTATCAGGTTTTTTAATCATTATTAATTGTGCATTTTTTCCACTCCGAGGAAAAGACTATACTACTATAGTGTTGTTGATCAGCAGAACTAGGATTTTAATGCATTTGCATCTTTTTTGGAGGATGTCTTACGCGATGCTTCCCAGGCTACAAATGTTTCAATTACTCCGTGTTCTAACTACAAAAATTGTTTGGAACATTTTTTTCATTTATGGCAAATTTTATAAGGCATATGAAAAAAAAAGATATAATGCATTTTGTTAGCACTTTTTAATTTGTAAATAAGAAATTTTTAAAGATTTGAATTTCGATTTGACTTTAGTTTTGACCGTGTGACCGTATGCAATATGTTTTACATTGTCGGACAATGATTGTCCAAGTTGTTCTGCTTATTCAATGTTTGTATACCAGTTGTCAATAATTGGAGTTCCCTCCAAAATCTAAATAGGAGTCTATCAAATACATTAAAATTTATGATGACACACTTTTTTCAGGAGTATTAATACTTATATTAATTGTGTACTCATAATTAGAGTACATTTAAAGTAAAAATAATTTTATTCCGTAATTGTATTTTTTGTTTTTTAAATACTGTTTAGAGAATAGTCTACAAATAAAAGGGATTGTAAATTCATCAATACAATTATTTTAAATTATTATGATTAAATACAAATTATTCTCTATTGAATTGTTCTCCATTAATAAGGAAAACAAATTGAAAACATATTTATAGTATTATGTTGTTTATTTATGCCTATTTTATCGTCGATTTGATAATAATATTATAATTATTATAGAATAGTATAGAAATATCCAATTATTATCTAACTTATTGTAGTGTTTATGACTAATTTTAAAAATAGAAATTGAGTTACATCTCATTTCGTGGGAAATATTATTATTTTATAAGGACATAACTCAAGATACGTCTGTTTTCGGCGGAAAATACAATATTAGGAGTCTATAAACTATTTGATGTTTAAACTTTATAAGCTCCATGATAGAATGGAGATACTGTCGTTATCATAAGAAAACGAATAAAAAAAAGCCTGAGTGCAGTAACTGATTTAAGTGGGAAGTCGGAAAGGTGTGATACATAAGGTTATTTAATTTTTATCTGTGCGCAACAGTATACTATTGCTAACAAAAAAGATTTTGAGTGAAGCTCGGTAGATAGCTTTACATTATCAACAATCTAAAATGTTTTATATAATATTATATGTAGTAAAATAAATAAATAGGTACATCTAAAATACAAAATTAGTAGGTACTTATCAAAATTATTTATATAATTCTAAAAAAAGCTCAAAAGTTCCTCAAATGTTTTGAACATTTTACCTTGTCTAAGTAAGGCTAATATAATTAAACAACCCAAATTTCAAGTTTTTATGTATGTTTTTAACCGAATTACAACAAAAAAACTCCGAACTTAAAAACTCAAGGACTAAAATCCAAAATACAACAAAAAAAGGTCTCTTGTTATTATTCATTTGAAGCAGTATTTTTGGTAGAAAACGTGGCCCATAATTATTTAATATTATAAAATAAACTGTGAAATCCTACGTTTTTTCTCCTTTAACCGCTTTTATTTCGAGTACCGTTTCGAAAATCGAAAAAAGACTCCTTAAAGTACTAGCTCAAGAACATAACCTTTCAAAAAAAAAAATGCTATACTTAATACTTTTGAACAAGTTTAGAAGGAGAAAAGATGTTTCCAGAATAAAAAAAGAAAAAGAAATAAACACCATTATAAAACCAATACATTCCTCACTTCACTCAGAATCTAAAACGTAAAAAGATAAGTGAATAAACTGAAAAATGATAAAAAGTAAGTTACGTCCTTCTTCGTTGGGGGTGCGGAATGTGTCCATGTGGTAAACCATAATGAACTTGTCAATGGAGTTATTAGAAAAAAATTTAAATGGAAAAATATTTCATTCCGATCTTGAAAAAGCTGCACACATTGCTGTTTTTCAAAGTTTTACACAATGTACAATTATAGTATGCTGTAAATTCCATTTAGGACGAAGTTGGTTTAGGCGTTTACAAAAAAATAAGTTTATTAAAAAATACGCGAAAAATAATTATGAGATAGGAATATGGGTTGAAATACTTTTTCGGTATACCTTATTTAAACCCAAATGATGTTTCGGACGCATTTACTAAAATAATTTAAATAGTTTCATGCAGCATAAGAACGGATTTTTCTGATTATATTCTACAAAATTATAATGATTTTGTTGCTAATTTTGGACCAGAACTATGAGGTAGTGAACCAGACTATAGCGACGAACGGAGCTGAAAATTTTCATATGCATTTCAATAGTCAATTTTATACTACCCACCCTCACTTTCACTAAGTTATTCAAGTACTAATGGAAATTCAAGTCGATACTGATTTAAAAATAAATTCAATAAAATAAATAAAGAAAATACCCATAGAAAAGAAATTAAAAAAAAAAAACAAAATTACATGTATACATATACAATACTGCAGACAAAATCCGTTAATTTGTAATATGGATAGTTATAGTTATGTATCTTCAAATGTTTATTTAGGTTATGAATTCAGTTAGATATTTAGTAACCTATCTCTGAACGACCAGACAGTTTTAAAGCATCGATGTGTACAGTACTTGAAAATTCTACTCAAGCAAACTTCAACAGAAGTTACCAAAAACTGTACAGATTCTTGAAAAAGTATTATAAGTACAAAGTTAACTTTAAGTGTTATTAAAGAATCGTTAACACCATTGGCCCAATTTTTTCTGTTTGAACCTAGGATAATAGAAAAATGAATATACAAGGAAACAATCTTACCAATATAAAATGGATTTAAACAGATAAAACATTTTCGTTTTGAAAGGAAGTATGTGATTATAGAGATGCCAGTGAATCAAATCCGTTTGAAGAACTTTGCATATTGGCAATGCGCCAATGCGGTTATTAGTTTTGCCATGGTCTAACGCTGACGTGGAAAGATTATTTAGTTAGATGAATTTGGAAAAAACAAAACAAAGAAATAGAATGTGACCTTAACTGCTGGGTTCCATTTTAACTATTGAAAGTAGATTAAGGAAACAAAATGTTTGTTGTGAGAACTAATCGTTACCAACAGACGTCTTAAAACAAATTTCTATATGTTTCATTTTTTTTTTAAAAAAGTATTAATCTATAGTATTGCATGTTATAATTTTACAACATGATATACAATTGTCTTCGCCATATATTTGAATCATAGTCTATAATTAATATGCGTTGTTGTTCATAAAAATTATTCAGTTCGATTATAATCATCGTACATTGTTGGTATTGTGTGCGATATTTCACGTAATAATATCGAAAAAGTGCGTAAATATTTGGACGAATCATTTGATTCATCTGACTTTTCTGATCAAGATGATTCAGATATTGATCCAGATTTTTCGTTACCAAGTACAAAACAAAATACATTACCAATAACAGGATCATTTAGTACTTTTATAAATACTGGAAGTGGCACGAGTATTGAATCGTTCGAGGTAAGCTCATGTGATAGTAATAATAATGATTACAAAATGCTAATAATGATCAATGATACGAGATTGATACTTCGATCCAAAATCATATTGCCAAACTCTTTGAGCATCTTGTTCTCAAGTGTATTCAGCCATCGGTTAATTCTATCTTAGTTGATGAACAATATGGCCTTAAGCCTAGCCGTTCTGCTACTACAAATCTGTTAGTATTTCATAATTTTATATTGGAAGCCATTGAAAAACGGACTCAGGTGGATGTTATTTTTACGGATTTTTCCAAAACGTTTGATCGTGTTGATCATAAAATACTAATTGAAGTCTTATATAAAGCTGGATTTGGGGATCCCATTCTATCTTGGTTCAAATCATATTTATCTGGCAGGGTCCAATGTGTCAAAATCCTAGGATGTAAATCTGAAGCAGTTGCGGTACCTTCAGGTGTTCCTCAAGGGGGGCATTTATCCCCCTTGTTGTTTTCTCTATTGATTAATGGTAGAAAATTGGTTATTCCTGATTCTTTGTTCCTTATGTTGACGATTTGAAAATCTTCAGGGTAATTGAGTCAGTAACTGATTGTGTTACCCTCCAGAAAGAGCTTGATGCTCTTGTTTTGTGGTTCAATTCTTTGGGACTAAGCTACAATGTAGGTACATGCCAATCCATGTCTTTTGCCAGGAATAAAAATATTATTAATTAAACGTATTTGAGAAATGGATCAAGCATTAATATTTTTACTAGGAAGAAAGACTTGGGTATTCTTTTCTGTCCAAATCTCGATTTCCATTATCATGTAGAGGCAGTTTGCTAATTTAAAAGGTACTCTGAAATAAATAAAATAATCAAATTTTTGGAATATCAAGGAAACATTGAATATATTGCAAATGCAACTCAAAAAGAAATTAATGATATATCCACAATTTTTGTAAATTCTAACTACAGCAAAAAAAAAGAAAAAAAATTTTTAGCGCAAAAAAAATAAACAATTACATTTATTACTGGCAACAAAATATTACACTACTAAAAATACATATTTTCTCTAAAATCTAAGAGTCCAGGACCTAAATTTGCAGCTTTATTGGACGAACAATTCATTTTTTTTCTCCGGAACCCATATTCATTAAAAAACATACATTCAATTTACAAGACAATATAATTTATTCAAGCAACATACAAAATTTGAACTACATAGTATCATATGTAATAACATTTGGACTGTATGATTCTATTGACACGTGAGTAAAAATATTTAATAATTAATTTAAAGTTATAAATATACAAACATAATTCTTATATTATTATTGTTCTTTTCATTTTATCCGTTTTTAACCTAAATAACATGATTTCGTAAAATCTAAATAATAGAACATATGCAGATCTATACGGAGAACAATTTAATCTCTAATGGTTTTCGTCATATCTCCCACAGTTTTCCCGGGAAACAGATCGTAAACGTGATTTTCAAATTATCATAATCATTATTATTATAAGATTATGTGATATCGGACGGTCCTTTTTTGGACTTTCTGCTTTAAAAACCACTACAGAACGATTGTAAATGCACTCATGAATGAACTCATACCACTTTCAAAGCTGTAAGTCCAAAACTTGATTTTATACGATTTTCCAAGTACAAATACTTTTTTTTCTGAAATTTTTTTTCAGACTATATGTCCGGTGAACTTATAATAATCACTACCGGGGTAGTAAGCTATCGGTTTATAATTCATTAAAAATCATAATTTTGTACTACGACTTAGCCAATCATATTCCTTGATTCGTTAGGGTCTCTGCTATGCTTGGGATGCATTTTGGAACATAACATTAGCATACACTGATGGTGAGGTCGAGTTGTCCAGAAAACGGTAAATTCGTGCAGGATTACATACATTTTTATAATTATTAATTAAATAATGATAAGCGATACGTTCGTAATTGTGATGTCTATGAATTCGTTATAATGTGTAGAATCAGAATAAAATATAATATCTTACATAAGTGTTACCAACATTATTAAACTCAACTGCAAAAGGGAAAAAATATGATAATCATAACCTGATTATTTTTCGATAATATGGTTTTTTCCATCCTGAATGTATGAGATAATATAAAATGTTATGCACTTTTTATCAATTCTTGACATATTTGTTGATGTTTTGCCGCTGGTTTCGTTATTATACGTACAATATCACGGAGTTTATAGAAGGTTCTATTTATGTACATTACAATGTACATTGGGACTCGTCGGCTCAAAACGACCGTGCGATGGAAACGGTCAACGGTCGGCGTGAATGTCATAATCTATTATTGCTATTAGTAGCTTGACGTTCACATCGTTGTTATTTTCCGTCGTTACGTGTGTAATTTAATTTTTATTTAATTTTATCGTAATAATTTTAACATAATTTTTTTTAAAAATGAGTAAGCTTACTCACACAGATATAATTGATTTATTAGATGGGAATATCTCTGAATTAAGCGATTTTGAAAGTGATACCTATAGTGTTGGAGAGTTAGAGATTGATGAACTTTTAGAAAATTTTGATGAAAACGAAACCTTTGAATTACTTGACTACAATGATATTGAGAATGTAAATGACTTCCCGGAAGTTGATGTGCCAGGTTGGTTTACCATTGAAAAAAGATATGAAATGGGTACAAAAACCTTTTACACCTCCTAAAATAAATTTAAATGAAATAGAACAATCTGACTATCCCGATGAAATACAAAGTCCATTATATTATTTTTCTAAATATTTCGATGATTCTGATTTTAAAAATATATCATTTTTTTGTTCAAAAATATACAAATAATTTTAAATTTTAAACCTACAAATACTCAAGAAATGAAAGAATTTGTAGCTATTCATTTAATGATGGGTGTTTTGAAGTTCCCGCGTATTCGCATGTATTGGGAAAATAATACGCGAATACATATAATTGCGAATACAATGAACAGAAACCGTTTTTTTAGTATAAGGTCACATTTTCATGTAATCAATAACATGGATATTCCAACTAATAACCATGAACAATTTATTTAAGTTCGCCCACTTTATGACCGTATTAAAAAAGCTTGTTTGAAATTACCTACTGAAAATAATATAGGTGGATGAACAGATTGTTCCATTTAAAGGCCATCTGTCAGTGAAACAATATATCAGAGGGAAACCAAATCAGTGGGGTATAAAACTTTTTTTATTATTTGGTCAAAGTGGCATTGTGTACAATATACTTTTTTGTATCAAGGTCTTATGCTTGAAGTATCCGAAGAATCGCGAAAAATATTTGGATTAGGTGGAGCAGTTGTTTTGTATTTATCTGACCATTTGCAATGTAATGACCACTATCTAACGATGGATAATTTTTTCACATCAATAAATTTAATGTATACACTGCAAAAAAAAGAAATTTATGCGACAGGTACTATACGTACAAATCGTTTTTGTAATCCTCAACTTGTATCAGACAAAATAATGAAAAATTTAGGAAGAGGGACAATATTTGAAATCAGCTCTAACGTTCTAGATATAAATATAGGTCTTGTTAAGTGGTACGATAACAAACCTATATATTTATGCTTCAATATTGTGACATCAGGAGAAGTGGACAAGGTAAAAAGATGGGACCGCAAAAAAAAAGAATATGTATACATCGAAAGACCTGAAATAGTACGTCACTATAATAAGACAATGGCGGAGGGGGGTGTCGACAAGCATGACCAACTTGTGAGCTTTTATCGTTGTTTTATTAAATCTAAGAAATGGACATTGCGTATGGTCAGTCATGCATTCGATATGGCTGTAAGTAATAGTTGGCTAGAATATGTTGAAGATGCTAAAAAATTAAAAGTCCCTAAAAAAGAAATTATGGACTTACTAAATTTTCGAATGAGATTGGCAGAAGAGTTAATTTATGTGGGTAAAACAGTTACTACCCCTTCAAAGAATAAAGGACGACCAACGAAAACACCATCAAATGTTGTCAAAAAAAAATTATATTCGGAAACTCAAAAGATGATGCTTGTTGACTCACGACCGACAACGTCTGTTCAACATGATAGCATAAATCATTTGCCAAATTACGATGGAAAGAAAGAGTTCAATTAGGTGTTAAAGTACAAGGTGTAAAGGAAGGACACATGTATATTGCGACAAATGCTTTACTTCAAAATCAAATTGTTTTTCATTATTTACATTATTTTATTACGATGTTGCGAAATATTATACATGGGATAATTAAAGTAAAAAATGTGATACGAGAAAGCAAGGAAGTCCAGTTAATGGATATCCTAATATCTATAAAATTGACACTATAGGTCGAATGTATTCAATACATCCAAATAACCCAGAATGTTTTTACTTACGAATATTTTTACATAATGTACGTGGTCCAACGTCATTTAAAAACTTAAAAAGTGTTGATGGTATTGAATATGATACATACAGAGAAGCATGTCAAAAACTTGGATTACTTAAAGATGATTAACACTGGGATGATGCATTGTCAGAAGCAAATGACACAAAACGATCAAGTCAAATAAGATCGCTTTTTATAATTATTTGGACATCATGTGTCCCATCAAATCCACAACAATTATGGGACAAATTTAAAAAAAATATGAGTGAAGATATATTATATCGAAAACAAAAATTGATTATTTGTGGGGATTTTTATTATACAGATGAAATCTTCAAAGAAACTATCAATATCATAGAAGATGGATGTTTGTTAGTATCTGGAAAAATTTAAAACAATGGGTACTGACATTCACTGAATCGAATACAAAATACATCACTACCAACAGAAATCTTACGCGAAACATGAAACAACGTCACAGATTTAAATACATATATCAATAAAAATAAATCGCAGCTAATCGATGAACAAAAAGAGGCATTTGAAGAAATTATGGATATTATTAAAAGAGACGAAGGAAGCTTAATTTTTTTAGATGCACCAGGAGGTACTGGAAAAACTTTTTTATTAAATTTAATATTAGCGGAAATACGAAAGAAAGGAGAAATTGCTTTTGCAGTAGCTTCTTCTGGAGTAGCAGCAACTTTATTACATGGTGGACGTACTACCCATTCAGCACTGAAAATCCCTCTGAATTTCAATTTAACAGAGGAGCCTTATTGTAACATTATAAATAATTCTGTTACTTGTGAATTATTCAAAAAAAAAACAAAAGTTATAATTTGGGATGAATGTACGATGGCACATAAAAAAGGTCCAGTGGCATTGCATAAAACTTTACAAAATTTGAATAACAATGGATATATAATGGGAAAAGTAGTGGTTATTTTAGCTGGTGACTTCCGACAAACATTATCGGTAATAACACATGGAACACCTGCTGACCAAATTAATGCATGTTTGAAAAAATCTTATCTTTGGAAACATACAAAGATAATAATGTTAAAAAAAACATGAGGGTATTTTTAACAGGTGATCCTACACTATCAACTTTTTCAGAACAATTACTACTTCTTGGTAATGGGAAATGGAAGGAAGATTTAGAAATTTTTGCAATATAGTAAAATCAATTGAATCTTTGAAAACTCATGTATTTCCTGATATGCAAAAGAATTATATCAATCATGAATGGATATGTGAAAGAGCCATACTTGCACCGATAGATAGTAGATATATAGTAGATTATATTAATAAAGATATATATAACTCTCTGCCAGAAGAAAGTAAAACATATAAATCAATCGATACCGTATGTAATCCAGGAGATTCAATACACTATTCAATGGAGTTTTTAAATTCTTTGACAATACCAAGTTTACCTCCTCATATATTAACTTTAAAAATTGGAGCACCTATCATGATTTTAAGAAATATTAATCCACCCAAATTATGCAATGGAACCCGTCAAAGTGTAAAATCTTTGAAAAATAATGTAATAGAAGCTACAATATTAACCGGATGTGGAAAAGGTGAAGTCGTATATATACCAAGATTACCTATTAAACCCAGTGATGTGCAGTTTGAATTTGAGCGATTACAGTTTCCGGTAAAACTTGCATTCACCTTCTCTATAAATAAATCTATTAAAGGTAAAGTATAGGTAAATGTAATACTTACCTGCCGGACCGTCGTTGTTTGGACTTGATCCATACAAAAACACTTCAGAACGATAGTAAATGCACTCAGGAATGCACTCATACCACTCTCAGAGTTCTAAGTCCAAAGCCTGATTTTATACGATTTTCCAAGTACGAGTACTAGCAGATTACGAAAATAATGAAATGTTTGGTATTGAGCACATCTCTGTTGGTAGTGATCACGCTTTGAACCCACCAAATTTTATTATTTTAGTATTTAGTCTTTATTGGAAAATGGTGGGCTGTTTAATATGTCATTGATATACATGATTCCAAAAGTTATCGTTGGGCTTGAAAAGGTTAACCCAGCGTTGGGAGTGCGGCCATATGTGTTAACCAAGTTTACTATAAACAATAATAACAAATTATTATATTTGATAAGCGGACGTAATATGCACTACCGCGGTGGAGACGAATCGGTTAATTGTTGATTAAAACTTATGATTATGTGCTACGACTTAGATAATCATATCGCTGGATTCATTAGGGTCTGTGTTATGTAGGGAATGCATTTTAGATGCATACAATTAGAGTACAGTGGTGGTGGGGTCGAGTTGTCCAGAAAATAATACTAATTGCAGGATTACAGCGAATAAAACACTACGTTTAGCCACCTATAAAAGTCCAACGATAGTAATCGTACTTGGAAAATCGTATAAAATCAGGCTTTGGACTTAGAGCTCTGAGAGTGGTATGACCGCATTCCTGAGTGCATTTACTATCGTTCTGTAGTGTTTTTGTATACATCAATTGCAAATAACGAGGTTGGTAGTGATGTATTTTGTATTCGATTCAGTGAATGTCAGTACCCATTGTTTTAAATTTTTCCAGATACTAACAAACATCCATCTTCTATGATATTGATAGTTTCTTTGAAGATTTCATCTGTATAATAAAAATCCCCACAAATAATCAATTTTTGTTTTCGATATAATATATCTTCACTCATATTTTTTTTAAATTTGTCCCATAATTGTTGTGGATTTGATGGGACACATGATGTCCAAATAATTATAAAAAGCGATCTTATTTGACTTGATCGTTTTGTGTCATTTGCTTCTGACAATGCATCATCCCCGTGTTAATCATCTTTAAGTAATCCAAGTTTTTGACATGCTTCTCTGTATGTATCATATTCAATACCATCAACACTTTTTAAGTTTTTAAATGACGTTGGACCACGTACATTATGTAAAAATATTCGTAAGTAAAAACATTCTGGGTTATTTGGATGTATTGAATACATTCGACCTATAGTGTCAATTTTATAGATATTAGGATATCCATTAACTGGACTTCCTTGCTTTCTCGTATCACATTTTTTACTTTAATTATCCCATGTATAATATTTCGCAAGGTTCGACATTACCGCTTCTTTAAATCTAAGGTATTTCGCTTTATGCACAAAACACTTCTGTAACTCTTCAATATCTCTTCTATCCTTCTCAAATTTTTTATTCTATATTAAGCGTCATAAATATTCGATATACCTCGCCGTACATTAATAAATATTTTAATATGAAAATTATAATAATAATTACGTATGATTCAAAAAAACTAAGCAAAAAAATCTCAACTATGATAATATATTAACACCCATGAATTCTTATTTCCTATCTTAAAATCTTTTAAAACTTAGTGCTTACGGGAATTTAATTATGATTACTCTAAAAAAAAAAGGGCCTGGGGGGATATATCCCCATATCAACCCCATAATTACGCCACTGGAATGCTGTGATGGGGAAGATTGAGGAGACTCATAATTAAGTGAACTGCACTCTGATAAGTTTAAATACTCAAAGGATGAATCTACTAAGGGATATGAAGAATTGTTATCACAATTATTTGTAGGATTAGGAGGGCTAAATAAATTTCTAAAATTCGAAACTTCAGCCGATCGTTTTTGGCGATATTTTGTTAATCGGTAGTATGCAGCAATCATTTTTTAAAAAATTAAAATAATAGGGAAAACTTACCTAGTGAACAAATTAAAATTAAAAGTATTAAAAATTAGTAAAAGTATTAAGATACTACTTTTTTGGCATAGAAGGTTTAACATAGATTTAAATAGAAATTAGAATTAAAGTTTTTATTTGTTATTATTCAAAAAGTATAAGTCGTAGATACTTGAAAATTTTACCAATTATTTAGATTGGCATTTTCTTTACATGATTTAATTTTCAAAATATTTTGAGTTTTTTTTTTGAGCTATTTATAGACAACTGAAATTTTCAATTTTTCTGAAAAATTTTATTTGCCCCTATCAAAATACTTGTAAATTTTATAAAAAGTTCCTCATATGTTATTCTTATAGTGATTAAAAAATTATAAGAATACATAGGCAGATTTTTTTTTATTAGCATTTGAAGTTCAAATTTTTACAAAAATTCGTCAAAATCATGAATATTTGCAAATTATTTTGTAGTTCAAAATTCATAAAATTGTTTGTATTTATATCTAACGTTAAAAAATTCAACACTAAGTTGTCCATAAGTTTCGCTTCAAAAAGCTATAGAGAAAATTTTAAGCGTCATTATAGGAAATATGTTTTGAGCGTTTGAATTTTAAATTTTTATGAAATCGAAATATTTGTTTCAAAATAGAATATGTGACAATATTTAATTATAATATATTCTAGACTGACAAATCATCTCCGTTCAGAATCGTTTTTCGTATATAATGATACCAATCATTGCATTCAAATTTAATCTACCCTAGTCCGAGGTCCACCCCACCCTTTAATGTACAGCAGAGCGGTACCACTTGCCGACTTTTTTATTTTATTTTTTTTAATTATCACCTAAATCCTATTGTTGCAATAATATTTATATATACCTTATAAGTACAATATAGTAAGTTATTAATTAATTATTGCTTAACTAAAAATCAATGCTATTGTGAAAATTGACTTACGTATGCCTAAGTAAATGCTGTGACAATTACATATCGATTAACAAAAGTAAAACGTTCAATATTACCAGGTTCTGATGAAAATGTTGAAATTGAATTATATTCGGTCTCTACTGATAATCTTTCAAACGATTCTCCTTCGCATTCCTACGTAAAAAATAAAACTTATAAATCAAGTAAGTTGATCAGACAATTATAGTTTATACATTTATTGATTCGGGATCGTTTTCAGGATCTGGAAACGTCAAATTCGATGTTGTAACATCTGTAAAAAGAACAAATATTGTATTAGTTGTGTTCAAATATTTTTAATTAAAAAAACAATACAATATCGACATAATATTATCTGTCTATTCAATTTCGATATATTTAATTTTAAAAATAGAAAATTGGTAAGGCGCTTCGGATCATATTTTTTTTATCGGCATTTATAAAACAAAATCAAAAAAAAAAAAAAAATAGAAAATATCTTCTGCTAATAAACTCAACCTTGAGAGTTAAATTAATAACTTATTTTAAAGTACATTGTCGAAGCAATTTAAAATCAATACATTCATCATCGTTTAGAATCTAAAACAAAATAATTGTAGAATTAAATGTTATTTACTTTGTGTAATTAGAAATTCATAGAACCTCAATGTTAATGCATTCAATTGCTCCTGCATAGTTTTGATCGTATCATGCATGGTAGCTTCAGTCTCAATTGAATTCGTTGATCTTAAAAATAGATAAATAGATATGTCTTACATCTATAATATAAAGAGTATACTATAAATGATTTGTTTTTACTTTTTTTTGCATTCTTCAATAGAAACAGATCTCTCATGTGACTGTAATAAATTAAAAAATATAAGAAATCAATGCTATTGTGAAAATTGACTTACGTATGCCTAAGTATGATAAAAATAAAGGATAGATAAAGGGTCATAAAGGGTAAACGTAGATAAATGTACCTATAAAAAACTCGATAGGGGTGTACGCAGTAGAGGTGTATAAAAAGATTGAAACCCTGCCATCCTATGTCGAAATCATTATTTTTTGTTTTTAAATTTACTCACTATAGTCTCTTAAATCATGTATTTACCTAACCTAACTATAGTCCATATTTTTCTACAATCTATGATTACAACTGAACTGATTTTACTCAAATCTAAATATCGTTAGGTTAGCCAACATTTCGATACCCGTTGTATATATCTATGTATAGCTCTTATATTATAAATATTTTTTGATACCTATTGAATTTCCCAAGTGCATCCTCAAATATTAATAATAGAATATTATTGTAGATTAAACTAGCTAAACTTCCCGCGAGGTACAGTGGGTAATTCTAAATTTAACAGGGGCAAATTCAGATTATACAGAATATATAAAATGTTATTCGAAATAGCCATTTGAATCAGATGTTCTACATTAATTGGGTTATCATCATATTCTCCATTCATCTCCAACATCTAAACAATTATTGAAGTTCTTATGAATACATAATAATATAAACGGTTATATTAAATTATTTTTAAATTCATTAATAGGTCAACTTAGATCGCGACCAGATAACTACTTCTAAATTATGTTATTCGTTATACACTTTATCATTTTTTAAATTTTAATAATAAAAATAACCCAGATTAAAGTTATTTTTTCAAATAACATCCATTTTTCTTACTTTATATTAGTAAGTACTTGTATGAGTTTATTTTTAAAATTCTGTTGTACTTAAATCAAAGTTTGAATATGTTTAATTTTTGAGTTATTAATATTATGTTTAATGTATAAACATACATTTTAACGATAAAAATCCTTAAAATGGCTTTAAAAACTATAAAATATATTATAATATGCGGAAATGATCACTCATCCCGATTTGGGACTAATAAACGATCAATTTATAAAAATTTGTCTGCACTTACTCCAGATTCTTCAAAGTCTCGTGCTTTAGGCATGGACGAGCTTTTCTTTTTAATGTAGATTGTGGTCGTTCAATACGTAAAAATTCATCATATTCTTCATCAAACGTCACTTCAAAATCATCGTTCAGTGGTATTGTTAAAGTGTCATGAATTCCAGTATAAACGTCCTTTTAATTATTAGTTATTTATAATATTTATAATATTATAATTATTAGTAGCTTACAAGTACCAGGTTTCAGTATAATCGATATTATAGAATATATATATAAATATGTATTGTAATTTAAAATACCTAAGCACGGTTTTGGTCACTTCCGGTAAAACGTTAAATTTACTTAAATTTATGTGGCGCACAATCACTTCCAAAATTCGAATTAAGAAATAGTGGTTTATATGTTTCTGAAATTTACATTGATAATTATATATAATATTCATATGCAATTAAACAAATACTCACATTTTTGGCATCAATAGCCATTTGAATCAGATGTTCTACATTAATTGCGTAAACCATTTTTTTTTGATTTAATATCGTAAATATAAAATAGATTATTTTTCACGAAATAAATACCAAATTAGTAAGAACGGATAATAATTGGTAATAATTTTGTTGAAAAATATGAACTAATAATGTTTAAATAATTGTTTCTAAGACGATAAAAAATGATGTATAAATATTTTATTGTTTTAGTAGCTAGTATAATACTATAATATAACATAAATTTACATTATTATTTTATTATCATATTAATATTGAAAATTACAAAATACACGTCGACTACGGTAGCATGTATGATTATATTAGTAAATACCTAAGCTATGATGTTATTGAATAGGCACTCATAAGTATTATGTCAAATTCTTAAATTTTCATTGTAATACTGACTCTAAATAAACGATAGGTAATAAATAGTTGTTTCACAAAAAAGTACAAAAAATTGACTAATAAATCTATATACATATAGGAGACGGCCCCTATTCACTCATCAACGCCCAGACCAAACCGCTGGGTCTAGAGACTTGAAATTTTGTACAGAGGTTCCTTAATATGAGAAATCGTATTTAGAGACATCGCAGACTACAGACTTTATATCGGCCGATAGTTTAGTCGGGTTCTTAATCAGTACAAAGTTGTATGCAAGAGCGCACATTATAACGATTTAAAATCGGCCGATAAATAAGTTTGATGGACTACACGATTGCCTTCAAACTGAACTGTTGGTCAACTATCGGCCGACTGCTTAATCAGTATGGCGATCATTCCACGCGCGCACTCTGCCGATTTTTAGTCTGCCGACTCGGCCGATTCACTGGAGCTTAGGAGCGGGAAGGTAGTACGTTGTCGCACGATGTCGATGCTTGTGGAAACGTCTATCGAAAATTTGATAGAAGAAATTGAAAAGAGACCAGCACTATATAAAAAACAACTAAAAGAATACTCTGATATAAATCTGAAGAAAAAACTATGGGAAGAAGTGTGTGAAGTAGTTATTCCCGATTGGAATGAGCTTGGTGCCCAGGAAAAAACAAAACAAGGTAAAAGTAATGGCATGAGTGCCATCAATCAAATTCATTATCAAATGAAAAATAATAATCTACTAATAATACTCTAAAATTATAATTATAATTACGTATAATAATAGTATAATAGATATAAATATACGTACAATAGATACCAAATTTTGTTAAGTATAAATATATTAAACACGTTTTAAAAATAACAACTTCTTATATCAAAGTTTCCACGACACAGTGGTGCGATAACGATGTCGCAGTGGTTATTTTTATATTACTAATTTTAATCTAGTATTAACGAATAATACAACTTCAGCGTAAACACTATACTGGAATAATAGCGTATACACTATACTAGAATATTAGATCATGTATAGTTTTATTTATTAGATTACCTAACATACAAATTAAAAAAACTAAACAATTATTAAATGTAGATAATTAGTTAAATAAATAACTTAAATTATAATAATTATAATAATACAAAAACTATAATACAGTATAAATATAATTAAAATGAGTGAGTTTGTTTTATTAATTTACCTATACCTAACCAAATAGTTGTAAGTTATTACACTTTGTCATATTGACATGAAATGGCGCCTTCTGGAGAAATAAAATATGAAGACATGTACTGTCGCACACTGTCCATATTATTTCTCCCACGGTTGTTTTCATTAATTATCGTTAAGTTATCCATGGGACAATTGTAGAGAGTATCTGTAAATTTTACTCCATCTTTGATACGTACATAATTATGAAGAACACAGCAGGCTTTAATAATTCGAACACAAAAATCGATATTCACATCAATTGGGCGGTGAAATATACGCCATTTGTTTGCGAGAATCCCAAATGTACACTCAACCACACGACGAGCTCTTGTATGTCTATAGTTAAAAATTCGCTTGGTGTAGTTTAAATTTCTTTTTGCATAAGGTCTTAAAATATGATTTCCAAGTCCAAACGCTTCATCACCAACGACAGAGAATGGAATGACATTTCCGTCATCATCATTTGGCAAATGCCTCCCGGGGGGAATATTAAGCTGGTTGTCAGAAAGCCGTTTTCCCATTTGAGATGTCTTAAATATTTCTGAATCACTAGCTGTTCCATAAGAACCTACATCTATGTAAACAAATTTATAATCTGCATCTGTCCAAGCCATTAAAACGCAAGAGAAGAATTTTTTGTAATTAAAATATGATGTTCCGGAATGTTCTGGTTGTATCATCCTAATATGCTTGCCGTCTATCGCTCCAATGATATTGGGAAAATTTGTGCGAGTATAAAATTCGTCAGCAATTTTAATCCAGTCATCTTCTTGTTTAATTGCCATAAATAACGGTTGAAGTATGTTCCATATTTGCTCACATGTAGATTTAGTTATATCTCGTATTGTAGAAGCTCCCATTAGATACTCAAAAGACAACGAGTTAAAACTAGCTCCGGTAGCCAAATATCTGGAAAGAATTAATTATATTATTTTATCACGTACGTCTACTGATAATAATTGTTATTCTATTTGTATTTTATACACATTTGTAATCCAAATTTCAATATTTGTACACCACCCCCAAACCTAATAGTGTCTACGTAAATAATAATAATTATTATTGAATATAAGTGGCCTGCACGTGACTTATTTTAGTATGACGAATATAATGACGAAAATTTGCAAATTATTTTGTGTTAGGAATTTATAAATTTTTTTTTTACTTTTAAATCTAAGTTTTCAAAATGTAATACAAGATTCCTCATAAGTTTGTCTACCTTTGAAGTTTATATTCTTACAACATCGGATATTTAATACAAGGCTCCCAATACATCGTTACAATAGCACTTGAACAATATTAAAAACATTAACAATAATAAAAACATTTTACTTTTATAGGCATTTGAAGTTCAAAATTTGTCAAAATTTATCAAAATCTCGAACATTATTATCAATCATTAGAATTAAAAAATTATAAATTATTCACTTTTTATAACTGAGGACTGAAAATTTAAAACAAAGATTCTCATAAATAGTTAATACTGTAATCAAAAAATCTAAAAAATAAATTAATACAGTTATTTTGTACAGACATTTTATATTCAAATGTACTTATTATTATTAACATTATTATTATTCAGGTCATGAAGTGCAAAAAAAATGGGCTAATTTACGGACTTGTTTTCGTAGAGAATTAAACGCCCAAAAAAACACAAAATCAGGACAAGCTGCAACCAAGAGGCGTAAATATGTGTACTTTGAAAAATTATTATTTTTACTTCCCTGTATGGAAAATCGGCCAACGGAAGGTAACCTGGAACCAAATGATTCTCATGAAGACGAAGACGACAATAACGATCCTGGCCCTACCACTTCAACACCTATTCCTCATCGGAAAAAGAGGACTAATGTATCGAAACCAGACGAGTTGGACGAAGCATTAATAAAAGCATTAAATCAGCCGGTTGATGAAGATACAAATTTTGCTTTATCTCTTGTCCCATCACTCCAGAAATTAAACGCAGAGGAAAAACTCGATGCTAAAATTGGTATTCTTAACATTTTTAAACAAATAACACTAGCAAGGCGTTTTGATACTAGTTCTCAATCAACAAGTAGCTACAATGTCTTACAGCGACCGTTGTCTTATCCTGTATATCATCCAGGAAGTAACATGCCACCACCACAAATATCTCAGCATTCAAATTATACTTCCAGTTTTACCACACCACACAATCTGCCTACGTTTCAAGACATTCAAAATACTCCATCGCCAGAAAATTCTAATGATACAGTTCGTTCCCATTTTTCTAATTTTTCAGATGATACGGATATAATATATGACTTATAATATATAATTTATAAGTATACTTATAATATAATAATTTTACTTATAATGTAATAAATAATAATATTAATCATTTATTTTTCAATATAGTTAGTTTACTGATTTTTAACTTTAATAAAAGAGATTTAATAATTTTTGTGGTATATCTTACCGTATCGTAACACTCAATCTTTCCTCCACAGGTATAGAGAGTCTTAACTGTGTATTCTCCTTCGCTATTGCTGGTCCAATTAATTTGACGAGTTCATTAAAGCTGGTTATGCTCATTCGATAGTATCCAAAAAACTTTTCTGGGAAATTCAATAATTTGGAATGCAATGTATGAAATTTTCCCTGCAATAATCTGTTACTACAGATTGGATGCACCCAATATTCTCTATTTCTCTTCTTCATTCTCTTCATAACCCTTCTTCGTTGTATTAACGCAATAATAACATTTCTTGACAACATTTTTTTTTTCGCTTAAAGCGAAAGGTATACTAAAAATGCGACTTCTATCGTCAGCAGAATTCAGTATAACTATGAAAATTTTTCCAGAGCAGTCGGCCGACTATTGGCTAGTTTGCGTACTCACCACCAACCAAACTGTTTAGTTGGCCCAGTGTGCGCAATAATAGCCCAACCCGACTAAACTATCGGCCGATATAAAGTCTGTAGTCTGCGATGTCTCTTAATGTTATGTCCACCTTTTTCAACAACCACTAAAAATTAGGTACCTATATTCTATGGCCGACTAATCATCTTCGTATAGAATCGTTTTTCGTATGCAATGATATTAATGATCATTGGATTAAAATTAACACATACCTACATAATAGTAACCAACTGTACAGCAGAGCGATACCCACTTGAATACGCTTATTTTCTTATGTAGGATAAGATGAAAGTGATATTATGTATGTTTAACTTATATACACTATTTTTTTTCCGATACACATATTGACTTAATGATGAGCGTAGTAAGAAACAATTATTTGAGATACATTTTATTTAAAAAATATTGCGTATACTCAAGTCATTATTTATCAATACATCCCTGAGAATACAAACAAATTCGCTAGATATTTATGGATCATTTTAAGATTTTATTGTGGCGAAGGAGTGAGTGACATGTACCAAAATGTACTGGCAATGTGATCAAATTTTAAACTTCCTTCGAAAGACATATTAGTCTGGCGGCTGGTATACAAAGAGCTTCAGATGATGTTAAAGAAATATTTGGGTGTACAATATATTTTTTTTATAAGTCTATATACTTTTATATATCTTATATCATACTTTGGAACAGATAATTCAATATTGGTAAGTACTTGGTTTCGTTAGCAAATTTCATGTCGAAAATTCACAATATTTTTCTAAATGATACGATAGAACTGTAAGAAGTAAAAAGTTTATAAAACAGCAATATTTTCATAACACTGGTTTTTCTATATGAGGTGGTTTTTTAGTTAGTTCCACCACCAAATTTTCTGTTTATTCTGTACCGCGGGACATTCACATCGTGATGATTTTTTAAATAAGATATTTATATAGATTTCTATGTAAGTATATCTATTTCTATTTTGCAGTAAACTGAATTGCAAATCCAAACAACATTACAATGCTATTATTATATTATAATGCTATTAGGAAAGATGGACAGTATGAATCCAATTAAATTCTTACTATTTGTTTTTATAATGTACCTTATGTATAGTATTTACAAACTATTTTGGGTATTTTTAATAATACAATAATTTAATTAAATACTTAATAAATACTTTAAATTATTCATTCAACCTTATATTTTACTACGAATAAAAGAAGCTGCTGTTGAATAATTACGTTTTACACATCCATAACATTATACAATATACGTATTACGAACATATATATATATATATATATATATATATATACATATCAGTCAGTTATGATAGCCTCATAAAATATTATGCGTTCATGGGCAAATAGAATAATATTATTTGACTAAATGATTGATTTAACAATAATAAATACGCGAACATATTTAATTAAATAGTCGTGCTCAGTCGTACTACTAGACGCATGACATTAACGACTGATGACTAACTAGCGACTAGCGGCGGCGCGCCCGGTAGGTGCGATTCGCCTATAAATGTAGTTAAAAAACAATCCGCTAGGAGCGTTGTATTACATCTAGCCGTTCACAAGCTAGCTGTTGGGTGTTATTAAAATATTGAAATATAGGAATATATTATATATAAATAAAAAATAAATACAAAATACACTGACCATTAATTTTGGTATCAGCAGAGGCGTATTTATGCACAGACTTATAGGCCTGGGTCTAGAGAGGTGACATTGGAGGCCGGAAAAATTTTACGATTTTTTTGTTTACAAAATTACAAAAAGTATTTTCATATAATGAAATCAAATTTAACTAATTTATCGTTCACTCAAAATTAAACTAAATTAGTCTCTTTAGTATAGACTATACTACTATAGTGTTGGTGATCAGCATAACTAGAGTTTTAATGCATTTGCATCTTTTTTGGTGGATGTCTTACGCGATGCTTCCCAAGCTACAAATGTTTCAATTACTCCGTTATTTATTAACACGGGTTCTAACCACAAAAATTATTTGGGATATTTTTTATTTTTTATTTTTTATACTATATTATTTACTTATTTTTTATTGACAAAAGTGGTTCTAAAACCTTCAGCAGTGTCCGGTATAACTGTAAAAAATCTCAGCCAAATCGGTTGAGTACTTTTCTCGGTTAGTGTAGTCGTAGAAAACCCCTTAACATTTGATACATTAAGTATAGATTAAAATTAAATTAAATTAAATATAAAAATATATATATATACTAGCTGACCCCGTGCACTTCGTTGACCGTTAAAAATGCCAATGCTATAATATGATTCACTAAGACATTTTCATTGACCATTTTTAGTCTCAAAAAACTTGTTCAAGCACCACTTTAAAGTGCGAATTTTGTAAAATGCTTTCTTATTGCACACTAAATTTATGGTACGATTTTACGAATTTACCGTGTAAATTGAAAGCATCGATCTATCATTGCTCAGATCCCGTGGTGGATTGCGGACTCCGCGAGATGTATAAGTTTATTATATCTAACCCATTAAGTTTCAAAATTATATCAAATTTTTTTTTACTAAAGTGGATAAAATACAATAATGTGCCATCTCGTGGTTTTCATATTGTTATGTTAGTTTATTGCTGTGATTTTGAGATTTACTGTGAACATTGACTTATTTCGCTAATTTTTATTTTTGTTGTTATGGTTTTGACAAAATATAACAACAGGTCTACAACTATTATATTCAATCATAACCAACAGCGACCTTAATATAGTTTATTTTCTTGCTGGACAGTGACGTCATTATACACTACATATTATCATTACATTTACATAAGCGTCTTCTCCTGCGACCAATAGGAGCGAATCATCAGTGAAAATGTTACAAAAACGGGGAAAACAAATAATAATAATAATAAATTGTTACTATGGTTACCGAAAATAAAATAATAATAATAAAAGTCTACGTAACAACAGACCATTATTTATAATAATTCATAACTCTTTTGCTTATTAAGTAAGAGAATCGATCAAATGCCATAAATCTTTCCGTGATGAGCTCTTCAATTAAAAAAAAATCATTACGATGAGTTCAGTAGTTTCAACAGGTCTACAATTATTACATTCAATCATAACCAATAGCGATCTTAATATAGTTTATTTATTGCTGGACAGTGACGTCATTACATTACATATTATTACATTTACATACCTAAGTATCTTCTCTTTAGGAGCGATTAATCAGTGAAAAATGTTACAAAAACGGGGACAATAAATAATAATTATAAAAAATTGTTACTATGGTCACCGAAAATAAAATAATAATAATAATAATAATAATAAATAGTCTACGTAGCTTAGCAACCATTTATAAACAATTATTTCTACCGTAAATTATCAAAATCCCTGTTTGAGCACTTCTATTATTTTCTGGACAACCCCTAGCTGTCCCGATATTAAAAAATTTGAAAAAAAAAACTATCCTATCTTTTAAGTTGGACCAAATTACACGCGTTGTAAAAAATTTCATCAAAATCGGTTAAGTGGTTTAGGAGCCCATTGAGGACAAACATTGTGACACGAGATTTATATATATTAAGATATAAATTCCGTTGGTTACGGCTTATCGTATAAAATAGATGCATTCATCAGATTGCACTGTACAGCAAGTTCATTGACAAGTGTTAAAAATTTTTTAAAGAGTTTTGGTATGATTATTTTTAAAAATGACAGCAATTATACGTACAAAATTAAGTTGCAGAACACGCAATTCTGTGAGTCAAAGATATAGAAGAGCAAGTCAAACTGACGAACAACATACGAAGCGCGGAATGAAGTCGAACTGAATCGATGGAATCTAAATCAACGATATAGAAATGTTGCGTTTAACCCCTATTGAGCTGCATTCAATTATGTTGAGGAAATCGATAACATTTTACATCAAATCGTTGCTATTGGATCAATGAACTTTGTGTGTCAATATTGCAAAGCATTTAAGTTTAAAAATGAAGCGCCTGGATTGTGTTACGGGAGTGGTCAAGTCAAATTAAAGCCATTGGTTCTGTCACCAGAGCCACTACATTCATTGGTTTTCGGAAATGGGCCAGATTCTAAACAATTGTTTTCAAATGACGTCATTTGGTGCAACAAAAGTTATCCAAAAAAATTGTATGTCAACTTTCATGATACAGGTTCCTTATTGCCAACGCCGAATCACTATTCTATGTTAGTGACTACAAATTTTTGCAAATTTATTAGAGTTAAGAAGTGAAATCCAATATGATTCAGAAGTATTAAAAGAAACTGTTCTAAAAAACGTTCCAATTTTAAATGAATAACAAAAATATGCCTACGATACGCTAATGAAAGTAGGTAGTGAACGATGAAACTGGCGGATTTTTTTTCTTAGATGCTCCCGGTGGAACTGGAAAAGCATTTTTAATAAAATTTATTTTGGAAACGATTCGATCACAAAATGGTATTGCACTTGTACTTGTTTTATCAGTTATTGCAGCCACGTTGTTGGAAGGCGGTCGAACAGCTCATTCCACACTCAAGTTTCCGTTGAACATGTAAATAAATGAAACACCAACTTGCAACCTTTCGAGAAATTCTGCAATGGCCAAAGTTTTGCAGCAGAGCTAATTGATAGTTTGGGATGAGTGCACGATAGCATACGAAAAATCTTCGGAAGCATTAGACCGGATGTTGCAAGATTTACGAAAGAACCAAAACTAGTTTGGTGGTGCAATGATTTTAATGGCAGATGATTTTAGCCAAATACTACCAGTAACACTACGACCAACGCCAGTCGACGAACTTAACGCATCTTTAAAGCCATCCATTTTATGGAATGACGTTAAATGACTTAAATTAAATATGAATATGCCAGTTGAATTGCAGAACGACAAATCTAGAGAGGTGTTTTCCAAACAATTGCTCGATATTGGTAATGGAAAAATACCTGTTGACTCATGGTCTGGGTACATCATATTTCTTACCAATTTTTGTCACTTAACTGAAACTAGGACCGAACTCATCGAGAAGGTTTTCCCAAACATTCCTCAAAATAACAAAGATCATGTATAGTTTAACATAAGATTTATTGGCTCCAAAAAACAATGTTGTCAACGAAATGAATTTTCAGATTCAAAATAAGATAGCTGGTGAATTAATGGCGTACAAATCGATCCCTTTACTGACCAAGATAATGTTGTCAACTATCCAATACAATAGGGAGAAAGATGACCAGTGGGCTTTATTGAAATTAAAGGAACAATGACTATTTAAGGAAGTATCAGGGTTGACACTGCGCTTGGTAAAGTGGGTCAAACGGTTAATTTTGGCAGTTATTATTGGGATATGGTCGCTACCATGGGGCTCACTTAAAGTTCACCATGATAGGTACCAGGAGATATCAGGAGAGCAGAAGGATAAATCTAAAGCCGAATCAGACGAGCCAGATCGTCCGATATAAGTAGGGCTACCATCATTCAGAATGCAAAGGCCTAATGAATTTATCGTATTGTAAATCAGGTTACCACGGCCGAATACAGAATTAGAGCCCCAGGTAGGGTGAAAAGCATTAAAATCTCCACAGAGGAGAGTATTGTGGGAATCTAAGGTACATATATCTTGTAATATATTAACATGAATATTAGAGCTACTGGGAAGATAAAAGGACCATACCTTTAGAGGAGGAGAGGATTCGGATATTATGATCTCAGTACTAATGATATCAAATTTTAGATTATTAAATCTGTTTCTGGTGACGGGATCGATGGGAATTAGTTTAGATTTGAGGGATTTGTGTATAAAAATGGCTACTCCACGATATCTATCCGAGCGATCGGATCTATAAGTTTTAAAATGTTGTATAGAGAAGGAACGCGAGGGAATGAGCCAAGTTTCAGAGAGAAGGGCAATAGAGCATTTATGATCACTGAGTAGATGTTGTAGAAAAGGAAAGCGAGCAGGAAGGCTTCTTACATTCCATTGAATTATATTGATGAAATCATTTGGATTAATATTATTATTATTATTATTATTAATTAACTTGAAGTGCTATTATGGTATAAGGTGGGATATTATTTAAATAGTGAGATTAGAGTGTGGGATATTAACCCGTCGTTGGTATCGCCATGCAGCGTCCCACCATTGGTATTGAGTGAGCGCCGTGCTCACCTCGTTGTTTTTTCAACATAACTCATTCTATAATAAACATAGAATATTGAAACCAACACCAAATTGTTTATAATTTAATCTTTTATTAAAAATGTTTTTACAATTTTCCTTAATTATAAATATTTTGAACAATAAAAATGTATTTATAATTTTATATACAATATAACAATATTATTATTATCATTCATCTTGGTCCGAGTGGTCTGACATGGTTTGCTGGTTGTTATTTGTTACACAGTACACATGTAAATGTTGTGTGCTCCTTACAAATCGGTCGGCGACATACTGCACACTGAGTCTACGAAATTTATTTACATTTTAAAATTTAAAATGGTATAAAATCATATATTATTACAGAATACCAAATTATTTACTTACCATAGTTTTACGATTTTTTTTTTCGGACAAATCGTACACTTAGGCCGACTACCGCTGCTTGAGCTTTGATCGACATTGACAGCAGTCTTGTGTCCAGACAATTTTATAATTTGTTGACGAAGTGATATGGACAAATTTGGTTGTTGAAGGCGATACATCATAAACGGTTTTGTCAATTCATTTCCTAGGTTTTTCAAAAATTCACGACGACTTAAAGTTTTCCCGGTATTTTCTTGATATATAATTTGGCTGTTTATTCCAGCTATATTTATCAAGGAGAAAAATATGGTAAGTGACCATCTGCAACTAATTCTAGAAACTGAATACTCGCCCTTCAATTCATCCACAACATCCACTCCACCCTTTGTTTGGTTGTAGAACATTATAACCTCAGGTTTTTTTTCAACGGATTCAGGGTCAATGTCTCCTTGCTCATGCATGGTTGAATAAGTAACACATTTTTATTTTTTTTTTGGCACATATGATGTAAGCAAAAGATCTTCTCCATATCCAAAAACAGACGAGTTCAATGTTCTTTTTTTTGTGTCCAAAAAACATGGAGGAATTTCACGTTTATTTTTCCGTATTGTTCCAACCATAGTTAGGTTGTGATTTTTCAACAAATCTTATGATAATGGTATCGAACTATACCAATTATCCATGGTTACATTACGTCCCGTTTTTGAAATAGGGGCAACCATTCTTTTTACAATGCTCATAGGACTGTTATCACACGTATACGGTCCATCTGGCTGTGTCCCAACATAAACTTCCATGTTTGCTGAATAAAATGTACGTGAATCAACCAAGGCCTGAATTTTTATTCCGTATTTATTAGGCTTATTCGGAATATACTGCCGAAAACTACATCGCCCTCTAAAGCCTTCGAGTATTTCGTCTATTGTGACGTTTTCTCCTACTGTATAATTATTTTGACAGTGTGTTACGAAGTTATCAAATAATGTAAAAATTGGTGTGAGTTTGTCAATTTGTTTTCTTGTAGCTCTAGTACCAATATCATCAAACCTCAAAGTCCTTATTAAAATGTAAAATCGAGCTTTAGACATAACTGCTCGAAAATTTGGTGGTGCTAGGCCGTCATCTGACCATAAGTCATCAAGATTGAGATGGTTGCTGCGTATAACTCCAGCTAAATACAAAAGTCCGAATAGTGCATTTATTTCAATGTTTGATATTTTACGTAAGTTATTTTGATTACTATAATTTTGACGAAGTTTATCTAGATAAATATTAGTGCACTTCACTATATTATCAACATCTGAATTTGTAAAATATAATTTCCAACAATCTAAAATTGATACAACATCGCGAGCAACTCTTTTTACACCTGGTAAATGTAAAACTATATTACGTCGCCGAGTGCGTATTTTATTAGACGGTGGGTCAAAAAAACCATTTAGTTATATTATCTTTCCCTAAGTAATACGATGGTTCTGGTAAAGGACTTCGACTTCTAGAACATGATCGCGGAATAATTATTGATCTAATACTATTACTTATATTTGACTCAGAAAAATCATCGTCAAAGTCATCATATTCATTTTCAATATGTTCATTAGCACAGTCAACATAATCGGGATCAGCATCTGTATCATCCGAATCTTCTAAATAATTAATTTTTTCTGATTCTATAAGCCACGAAGACACATTGTCGGTCATTTTAGAATAAATGGCGAAAAAACAAATAAAACAAAAATATATTATGCGCGCACGCGTTTATGAAAAAAGATTACATCGATACTATTGAGTGAGCGCAACGCTCACTTTATGGATATTAATGACATTGCATGTTGATATCTAATCAAGAAATATCTATAAAATTATAATATTTACAGATGTATATTTAGACATGTGTTATTTGAAGGTATAAATAGTATCAAATGAATCAAGTCATAAATAAACAAGTGGTTCTCAAAATACTAACGGGGTTGACGCCGCACTCACCACGATACCAATGACTGGTTAAGAAGAGAATTTAAGGAAGATTTAATAAGGGTCTGAAGGGAAGTTGAAGAGAAGAGAGAAAATAACGATGGAGAATAGGCTACACACGAATTGCGTCCCAAAATAAAAAATTTGATAAGCGGGTACACGAATTGCGTCCGGCATTATCTAATCTACTACATGAATTGCGTCCGATTTTGTTTAAACGATTGCATGAACGATAAATGTACGTAAAGCCTATAATAATTTTAGTTCGATTTCGATCGTGTTGTTGGTGTTAACGTTGGTGTAACCTTTATTATCTGTTAAATAAAACTTAAATAAAAACACTATAACATGACTTCGGTGATTTTAAGCGAAAAAAATAAAACATTATTTAATATTGATGGATACAAATTTCGGTATCATAAAACATTAAAAAATGATATTCAACGTTGGAGCTGCTGTAAAAAGACGTGTAAGTCATACATTAAATTAAATAATGAAAATGAGATTATCGAACGTGCAAATGATCATAATCATATTAAAGATTCTGTTGAAGTATTTAATAGACAACAGTTGAGCAATAATTTAAAGCGAAAGGCTGTAGAAGAACTTTATGATAAACCATCAAAACTTATTCATGGAGCTTTATCAAAAGACATTCCAACACTGACAACTTATGATTTAACCTTAATTCGTAATAATATACACCACGCTCGGTCATGTACAATTCCAAAACTTCCAGACAATTTACCTGATTTACACAATGTTTTATTGAATGAAAATATACAGACAAACAGAGATGAAAATTTTTTATTAGTGAATGACAACGAAAATAATATAATAATTTTTTCAACTATTACTAATTTAAATTTTTTAAGTGAAGTTGATACAATATTTGTGGATGGAACTTTTAAAAGTTGCCCAAAACTGTTTACACAATTTTTTACAGTCCATGGCTTGAAAAATAATAATTATATACCACTAGTATTTTTTTTACTTCCTAATAAAAATTTAGATACTTATATAAAAGCATTTTCACATCTAAAATCTGAATTTCTAAAAAATAATATCAATTTTTCACCTAAAATAATATTTGCCGATTTTGAAAAAGCAATCCACTCATCTTTATTAATCGTGTGGCCATCAGTTCAAATGAAAGGATGCAGGTTTCATTTAGGTCAAAGTTGGTGGAGGAAAATTCAAACGGTTGGTTTAAGTCAAGAATACAAAAAAAATTCAGATATCAGCATTTTTTTAAAATATTTTTTTGGTCTCCCATTCTTAAAACCAGATGAAGTGGAGGATTGTTTTACTGACGATTTGTATCTATTTTACCCAAAAATGAAAAAGTACAGCAATTTTTCGATTATATATTGAATACATACATAAAGCCTGATTGTGATTTCCCGCCTTCTGTATGGGCCATGTATTCATGTTCTATAATTCGAACTACGAATAGTTGTGAAGCCTTCCACTCCAAGTTTAACAGTATGTTTTACTCAGCACACCCGAATATATTCCAATTTATAGATGTTTTAAAAAATGTACAAAAAGAAACTTATATTAAACAACGAAGTATTCATGTAATTAAAAATAGACGGATGATGGTATGTGAAAAAGAAAATTACTTAAGACAAAATATGGCAAAATATGAAAGTGGCCAATTAACCCGTTTTGATTATATTAAGAAGGTATCATTCAAGTTTTTACCAATTTTTTAATTTTATAACTATAACTTTTTTTATATATATATATATATTTTTTTTTTTAACTTTATATTATTATTATATTATTAACCTATACATTTTATTTTACTTACATCTATAATTGCATAACAATGATAAAAAACAATATTTTTAACCTACCGATAGTTGTAATTTGCTATCGACAGTCCTAAGTCTGTATGAAATGGGAAGGAAAATAATGTTTATACATTGGGACGCAATTCGTGTAATTGTTAAATATGGTTGGGACGCAATTCGTGTAGTTGTTAAATATGGTTGGGACGCAATTCGTGTGGAAAAGGGATTTCGGGACGCAATTCATGTGCAGCGGGAGAATAATAAGAGTTTCAGATAATTTATGGGAGAGAACTTAGACCCATGATAGATCACCCGTATTATCATATACCATGGATGGTTCATGATTAAAGAGTTTATTTAAGTAGCTACCGCTTGGCGATGAAAATTGATTTACTAATGGTGAGTGATTGTATTTTTTGTTCAGAGAGGGACGAGCTTTATGTTTTTGCTTCCTAGAATTGAAAAAATGATGATTATCGTTTAATCAAAGGAAGGTGTCATCTCGGAGAGCAGATTTGGTTTTAAAAATATCGAAGGTTGAGGCTGGCTTTTTACAACATCGGAAAAAGAATTAGCAGTAGAATAACAATTATTTTTCTTAAAAGCTAAAGCATCTTTATATGTGATATTTTCGGTTGCCATGGTTTTTTTTATTTCTTTTTGAGTAGGCCATTCACGGCAGTTGCGATTGGTAGCTAGATGTGGTAGTTTGCAAAAAAGGCACCTGAGTCGGTGGCCTGAACCGACGGGCAGGAATCGACTGAGTGTGCTGATTCACCACAATGGCTACATCTCTGGACGCTACGACAGTATTTTGCCGTATGTCCAAAACGTAGACAGTGGCTGTATTGGACGGGGGACCGGATACTAGACTTGACTTCGAAGATCATGTTGTAAAAACTGATAGCAGGTGGAATTTTTGGGGCGACGAATTTGAGTTCAACTAGGCAGATTATGTTGTTTTCTTTTTTACGCTGATACGTTTGAAAGCATTTATCATAGCGGGAGACTGAACACTTTCAAGAAATTCTTCTTCGGAGACTGAGATGTCTAATTTATATATACCGTATGAAAAAAATGAGTGTGGAAGGAATAATAGATTTGTGATTATTGTCATTCAGAATACTTGGTAATAAAATCGGAATTAATATCTTGTCTTAAATGTAATAATTTTTCTTTACAAATGGACGAATCCACTGACGTTTCTGGATTAACTGTATTGCTTGTATTCGTTAGGTATAAATATCAAACTTCACTTGAAGGAGACCTCTTATTATGTCAACCTTTGTCCACTTATACAACTGGTCATGAAATCTTCAATATGCTGAACAATTTTTTCAAAATAGAAGGATTGACTTGGGATAATTGTATTGATATTTGTACAGATGAAGCGAAGGCAATGGTTGGAAAAACTGCTGGCGTGGTTTCGCGAATTAAAGAAGTAACAAACAATTGTAGTAATAGTCATTGCATTCTTCATCGTCAAGCATGTAACGAGAATACGTTATTCCGTAATTAACGCGTAACACAACTATAGTACTACCACCGCGACCAGTGGTGTAACAAATCACTAATACACCGCCGAGCGGCCGGCACATCGTCACGCGGTGCCACGAGAGCGCGCTGACAACATAAGCATATTAAAACTTCGATGTGGCCAGCATATTTCACAAGAAATATGCAATACAAGACAAAACTAATAGTATCTGCATTACTTATATAAGTCAAAGGGTTTATTGGGTGTGCCAGCGGCACGCATAATACTCATAGAACAGTACAATAGTCCAAAAAACTACGAAACGCAAATCAATGTTTTGCACCGGGAAGATCGACCGTGAGGTGCATAAATATACGTGATTGACGGCAGTTCGATGACCAGTTTCCCTCCCGATCGAAACATAATATTGTGGTAGAGACGGTACAGAGGAATACAATATATTTGTATTAACGCCCTGTACCCACTGTCTCTTACCACATATTATTATAATCGATCCGTTTCGTGTGCCATACTATCGCCAAGCAGAAGACGACACCGAACCACCAGAGCCGAAGAGCCACCAGCGACCAGCCGAAGAGACGTCACCAGCATCGAGGATCTAGTAAGTCGTACTCAGGGCCGGATTTAAGCGTAGGCTATATAGGCTGTAGCCTATGGGCCCGCACCACAACAGGGCCCTCACCACACCATCATACAACTAATAAAAAAAAAAAAAAAGCTCCGTCTAAAAATTTTTCATTCTTTTACAGTTTTCTAAAATCGGTGTTGTGTAATAAAATATACTATATAGTATATAGTGTGTACGTGTGTACATATATAATGGGAATTTCCCATACGCCGCGTCGTCGGTACGAGATGCGAACACTATTTTCGTAATGCAGTCGGCAATAGTGGATTAATACTTATTAATAGGCTCAGATTATCGCTCGATAACGGTTAGTTTTTTTTTTGCTATTATTATTAATTCGTTCCCACGACTGAACCGTTTCTTGTTTCATCATTGAAAACGACTCGTACGTAAACACGCCTATGGGCAAAATTATTTATTATTATCATTTATGACAATATCGTCATTTGCAACTTTGATCGCTGGACGCTGTTGATAAAGAATTATCTATTAGTCTACATTGTTTGCCGTCTGCCTGCAGGTAATTTTTACTAATTTATTATTTTTAAGATAAATTTTTTTATTTTATAAAATTATATAAATAAATAAAAATATATCGGTTACTGATATTCAAATATTCTTAATTTTGGTATCTTTTTAACTAAGTATTAAAGTATGTATCTTTTTTTTATTGACATTTTTTATACATACAAATAGTTATGAAAAGATAATTCTATTTTATGATATTATTTTTTTTATTATTGTTTAGTTTATTTTTCTAATTGTCACAAAATCACCATTAAAAAGTACATGAATTATTATTTAAATAATTTTCGTTCCACATAAATATGGATCCGTCGATCCAATTCTTTTCTTTCGTAGAGAAACATTTAAAAGTTGTTGTTAATTTTTTTTTTACTAAAAATGTACTGGATTTGACACTCTTAATAGTTAATGACTCGTTGTACCATCTAAATTCATAAATAGTTAAACTTTTATAGTATTATGGATCGCCATAAAATACAATTAGATCGTCACAAAAAAAAACAAGAATATAAAAGCGGAAGTTACAAACGAAAAATAGCAAAAGAAAAAAACAAGAGGAACGAAGAAGTTGTTGCTAAATCACGTCGTATGACTGATTATATGAAGTTAAATGTAAGTCCTGACATAAATGATGAGACATGTTCACTTGCCAGCTCGAGTCATCCTCAGAACTATGAAGACGGAGAAAAGGTAAGTTCAAAATATAAATTCAAGCCCGGATTAATGATAGATTGGGTCCCCAGGACACCATAAATTTAGAGGGCCCACGTAGTCGACAAATTAGTTATTGACTTTAATGTCTCATAACTTTTGCTGGAGTTGTTTGATTGTATTGAATTTTTCTTCTGGCCATTTGTGATTACATTACTAATTGAATGGTGTATTTGGTTTTATATTAGGTCTAAAAATACATCTGTTATTTCAACTTTTCCCGGAATTAAGAGACGGAGCTCGTTTTATTACTAGTATAATACCAGCATAAATTGCATATCGTCGTCTAATAAAGTAATAAATATTATTTGACATCTTTAATTAAAGATATTATTTATAAAATTCAATTTTACCCGGAATTGTAGACGAAGTGGCTTTTATTACTATTATTATAATTCTAATATATATATAATGCATATTATCGCTTAATAAATATTATTAGATATTATTAGGTAAATATATTATTTATAAATTATCAGAAAATATTTGTATAGGTTTTACATCTAAACTTATATTAGATATCTAGTATGTGTACACCATGTTGTATACAGCGCGTAATCGACCGAGCATCAAATCGTTGCGGCGACGCGGTATCGGAACCACAAATAGGCATCGGCATTGAACGTGTTAATCCGAGCTTGCAAATAACTAACTACTAATAAATCTAAAATATTAAAAATTAATAATTTTCATGTATTTTTCAGATTTCAGAAATTGTAGAGGAGGTTCTCGAGGTTTCATCAACTCCAGCGGTTTCTGTTGGACTTGTTCTAAATGAAAATATTTGCTCGGAAAATGACATTGGATTGTGGCCAGAGAATATGACATCAAGTAATATTGACTACTGCATAAAAATAGGCGCCTCAGCTTTTCAAAACTGTGACAAAGATATAATTGATAATAAATCATTTAAGCAAAGCGACCGACATTCTGAAAAAAATTTTACAAGAAAATGCCAAACAAATTTTTTTGAACGAAAAACAAGAAACGGTGAGATCATAAAACGTTCATGGCTCTGCTTTTCTCCTAATAATGGACATGTCTACTGTTTTGTATGTAAACTTTTTTCCCAAACACGTTCTCAGTTTACTCATGGTGGTTATTGCGATTGGAAAAATGCTGTAACACGTCTGGTAGAACACGAAATTTCTAAAAACCACCTGAATTCAGTTATTAATTTAGCTGCACGGTCTAGAGAAGTGGGACGTATTGATCAAAAACTGACAGAACAAGCAGAAGATGAAGCAAAAACCTGGGGAGAAATTCTCAGGAGATTGATAAGTGTGATAGTTTTTATAAGTGAAAGGGGCTTAGCATTTAGAGGTGAAAACGAAACTTTTGGGTCTCCAAAAAATGGTAACTACCTTGGAATATTGGAGCTTATTGCAAAGTATGACCATTTTTTAAATGACCACATAAAAAAAAATGGAAACCAAGGAAGTGGCCACACAAACTACTTATCATCGAAGATTTGCGAGGAGATAGTGCAACTAATCGGCAAAAAAGTTTTCAATGAAGTTATTTCTCGAATCAAACACTCAAAGTACTATTCCATATCATTGGACTCAACTCCAGACGAAGGTCACGTTGATCAACTTACTTTGATTTTCAGGTATTTAGAAGAAAATATTCCTGTTGAAAGATTTGTGGCATTCATGCCTAACCAAGGCCACAAATCAAAAGATATGTTTAAAGGATTGGACACATTTTTGAAAGAAAATGACTTGGACATACAAAACTGTCGTGGTCAGTCTTACGACAATGCTTCTTCAATGAGTGGAAAGTATAATGGCCTTCAAGCGTTAGTACTGGCAGAAAATAACTTGGCACTATGGGTACCTTGCGCGGGGCATTCACTCAATCTCGTAGTGCAAGCTGCTGCTGAATGCTGTCTGAGTGCTGTGAGCTTTTTCGATTTTTTAGAAGAACTTTATGTATATTTCACTGCCTCAACTAACAGGTATAAAGTTCTTACAGATTGTTTAAAAAGAACAGAAACTAAAAACCCCATTCTTATACCAAAAAGGACAAAAACAACACGTTGGTCATGCAGAGCAGATGCTACAAAAGCCCTCTTACGTGGCTATAAAGAAATAAAAAATGTACTTTTAGAAATTTCTGAGAATAAAGAAGAATTAGGAAAATCGCGTATTGTTGCTTTGAGTTTATATAAAAAAATGTTAAAGATACAGACAGGCCTCTACGCAGTATTTTGGAATGATATCTTGGGACAAGTAAATAAAACTAGTGAAACATTACAGAATCCTAGATTAGATGTGAACACAGCTGTTTTAGCACTGAAATCGCTAAGAAGCTTCATAGGAACAAAACGAGATAGCTTTGAAGAATATGTTGTGAAAGTTGCAGAGTTGGATGATTTTGTTGAGTACGATAGTGAAACACAGCGTAAGCGTAAAATAAATGTGCGTTTGTCCCCTCTTGACAGTGTCCAAACACCAGAAATTGAGATGAGCTCTTCAAACAGATTCCGAATTCAGAGTTTTCTTCCTGTAATAGATCAACTTGAATCTTCATTGAAACAAAGGCTTGATGCATATAAACTAGTTGATAACCGTTTTGGATTTCTTTGTAAGTTAGATATACTTGATGATAAAAAGATAATTTTAGCAGCTCAAAATTTAGTAAAATTATACGATAATGACTTGGACGATCAATTAGGAAATGAACTGATTCAATTCAAGGCTTTTTACCAAGAGTTTCTAAAAGATGATGATGGAAAAAATGATAAAGTTATATCTCAGGAAAGATGGATGTACCAGCTTCTAATCGAAAAAAATGTAAAAGACTGTTTTCCTAATATTGAGGTAGCTTTAAGAATGTACCTGTCACTTATGGTCACCAACAGCAGTGGAGAAAGATCTTTTTCAAAATTAAAGTTGATCAAAAACCGTCTCCGAACATCCATGACAGAAGAAAGGCTCAACACGTTAGCTCTACTTAGCATTGAGAGTGACATTTTAAGACAAATAAATTATGAAGATATTATAAGTGATTTCATTAATACAAAGTTAAGACGTAAACTGATTAAAGTTTAAACCTTTAAATTTAATTTTTATTATTTATTAAGCTAAATATTATAATTATTTGTTGTGAATTTAATTACTAATTACTACCGTCGCAATATTAATAAAGAGCGTTGAATACCTTTTTAACTACTATCTATGTGATAATTGAATCCACACTTATACCTACTATATTTTAAATGTTATTATTTTCGGTCAAAAAACTAGAAGTTAGAATGTTGCATTACCCTCGATTTCGGGTAGAAAATTATTTGAAAATGTTTTAGAGATGGCTTAGTTAATAGTTTCACTATTCGTGTGTATGCCCTTTTTATTTTCTAAAAACTTTCTAGTAGGGCCCACACCACAATTGAGCCTAGGGGCCTACAAATCCTAAATCCGGCCCTGGTCGTACTCATTTCACTGTCCCTATACTGTTGCCCGGACTACGTACCCCGTAGTAATACCGACGCATCTCCCCCTGACTATCCTACTGTACTGTACTGTAGTAATACCGTTACAGCTCTCTGTCCCTACCATAGTACTGTACGGACTACGCTCGCCGTAGTAATACCGTAACAGCTCTCTGTCCCTATTGTAGTATTGTACGGACTACGCTCGCCGTAGTAATACCGTAACAGCTCTCTGTCCCTATTATAGTATTGTACGGACTACGCTCGCCGTGGTAGTACCGCTATAGCCCGCTGTTATTATTATATAAATTAAGTAATACTGTTGTCTGTATTCACATTGTACTTAATATGTTAATATATTTGTTTATGTGTTTATCTGTATTATTTGTAAAATATTATAATTTGTAAATTACTATTATCTGTATTCACATTGTACTTAATATGTTAATATATTTGTTTATGTATTTATCTGTAAAATGTTATAATCTGTAAATTGTATTAAATAAAATAAAAAATTAACGTATTTGACAATATATCTATAAAAATTCAAGAGTTGAGTCACTTCGTTACAAGCACTTGCTATTAAAAAGATGCCAATACCTCTTAAAAATGTACTTGATGAGGCAGTGAAGATTATAAATTTCGTAAAATCTCGACCATTGAGCACAAGACTATTCACAATTTTGTGTGAAGATATGGGAAGTATGCACAAATCACTACTTTACCATACCGAAGTAAGATGGCTTTCTCGGGGAAAAACATTTGTACGCTTACTTGAATTGCGCAATGAATTATACGTTTTTTCACCGATCACCCATTTAATTTACAGCTCAGACTTACTGATAAAATTTGGTTATTTCGACTTGTTACTTGTTACTTGGCTGATATTTTCACAAAATTAAATGAAGTGAACTTATCAATACAAGGTAAAATGACCACCGTTCTTATGGCAAATGACAAAATTCGAGCTTTAAAAAAAAAATTAAATTTTGGGCTGTGTTTTTCTCAACATAAAATTGATAGTTTTCCTTTGTTAAAAGAATATTTAGAATCGATTGATGGTAATATTGAAGATTTCGATGAAATAAATGGCGAAATTGAACAACATTTAAATGAAATCCTATCGTCATTAGAAAAATATTTTCCAGAAAGTAAAGATATAGAATTTATCCAACGACTTAATTGGGTTAAAAATCCGTTTTTAATTAACGATAAGCCCGAAGATTAATCTATAACAGAGTATGAAGAATTTATTGAAATGACCACCAATTCATCTTTAAAAACTTTATTTGATAAAATATCATTAACAGATTTTTGGTGCAATACCAGTATTACTAACGAATATCAATCTCTGGCTAAAAAAGCTATCTTAGCACATCTTCTTTCGCAACAACATATCTATGTGAAACCGGATTTTCATCATATGCATCAACGAAAACTAAATATCGTAATAAATTGGACGCTGAAGCAGATATGCGCATTCAACTCTCGCCTATCAAGCCAAATATAAAAAATACTGGTCAATAAAAAATGCCAACATCATGGATCACATTAAAATCATTAAATATTAAAAATTATAAATTGCTAAAATATTATGTTCTTTTTTTCTTATTGAATTAATTAAATAATTTGTATATATTCGTATTTTACAGAAAATAAAAAGCAAATCATTTACAATTGACACCATTTTTTATGAAGTTTTGTTGTCTCATATAGACATTTCTGATTTTTGGGGCTCCGTAATTTTTTTTTAGGAATATAAGGGCTCCGCGAACAAACAAAAGTTTGAGAACCACTGGTTTACATTATTAATTTTTATTGTTTAAGTTATATAGTAGAATCAGTGGCGTAGCCAGGGGGGCAGATGAGCCATGCCCCTCCACATATAGCCTCATTGGCTATATTTTATTTAAAAATTTTTTTTTTTTTTTGAATCACACTTTTAGAAATCCTGATTACGCCACCAAGTGGAATACTGTGGAATATTTACAATTTATATGTTCAACTTAAATCAATAAATGGATTTTCCACCATTTATTTATATTTTGAACAAAGCAGTGAAGCAATTTGCCAACATCATTCTTGATGTTGATGTATTTTATAGAATTCAATGTTTTTGTATTTTCTTCGGTTATGGCTCTTTTAATATGATGTTCAAATGCTTCAAAAAACTTAAATAGCTATAATATTTAATTTAAAAAGTTCAACTTTTTTTCAAGAAGTTGAATTATTATGTTTTTTGTTTCAGATGTTTGGACACTGAAAATGAGAGGAAATGATTAAAATGTTTGAAATGTCATTTATTAATGTTATAACCAGACAGTATTACACTTACTTATCAACTAAATTGTAAGAGTTGTGCATAATCAATTTTGAAACTAAAAATCTATATCAGTTATATTATTTATATGCAGCAATTAGTTGATGATATTAATGTTTAGGTGAAAATTTAAAGGGTTAGATTTTTTAAATACTGTATTGAAATACTGGTTCTTGATTTGTACTAAGTACAAAAATTACTACTTACTATTACTATTTTAAAATGATCATAACTTTTCTTTAGTATAGTACTATAGTTAGTATAGTTATATGGTAATAATAAATATCTGTTATTTTATTTAAAATTAATAACTAATACAATTTTTTTACATTAACTACATTTATTAATTATAAGCTAATTTGATATTTTTTTGTTGAATGGATTTTTTTTTCCAATATTGCTGTATAATAATATAATATTTGATTTAAAATAGTCATTGGGATCAGATACACTGCGTTCTTTGGTTGAGCGTAAAATGTTAGGACAGAAAATACCTTTTACATCAAAACTGAGAAAGTTTTCCATTACATTTCAATTTTATTCAAGTAAAGCCCATGTGTATGTTAGCAAGAGTTTTAAAAACGTTTTTCCTCGTCAAAAGACTATAAGTAAATGCTGTAAAGTCGTTAATGGTGAACCTGGTTTTACTTGTGATTATTTAATTGAGTTCCTAATACTCAATTTAAAAATAATTGAAAATTGTACATTAAAATATTTTTTTAGTTGTATAGAACCTAAAGCCAAGGATCAAACAATTATTTGTAATTTAGTTGTGGATGAAATGTGCATAAGAGACCATATAAAGTGGGATGGAGAGAAAATGCATAGATTTAATGGTATGGGCACAAATATTAATAATTGTGATGGTGATAACCTAGTTCATGCTAAAAACGCATTATTGATGGCTGTAGAAATCAATAGACATTGAAATATTTTTTTAAAAGAGGACTGAATGGTGCTGAACGTAGTAGTTTACTATGAGATTGCTTACAACTCTTGAATGAAACAGGGGCAAAAGTCTACAGTTTAACTTTTGATGGTGCTTACTCCAACAGTACTATGTGTAAAAATTTAGGTGCTTCTTTTAACATATAATAAGTAACAATAATGAAAACCATTTTTGTATCCAAAATCTTTTTACTTATGATCCAATACATATTTTCTATGATGCATGTCACATGTTGAGATTAATACAAAACACTTTGGGTGATTATAAGTGTTTTTTTTTATGACGAGGGACGATCAATCAAATGGGAACACATAACACAATTATATCAGATAGAACAAAATAAGCGCTTAAAAGTTGCGACAAAATTAACCGAAAGGCCCATTTATTATTTTAATGAAAAAATTAATGTTAAATTAGCAGCTCAAGTGTAACAGTGTAAGTATTGCACTTAAATTTTTTCAATCATTAAGCAATAAATATTTTAATGATATTTCATTAAATGGCACTTCTAAATTTTGTTTGATGATTAATAACGCATTTGATAGTTTAAATTGTCGGTCAAAATATTCAAAGAGCACATTCAATGTGTCACTAGATGAATGAAGTATAGATAATTATAGAAAATTTAGCATTGAGTTTGAAGAATACATATATAGTTTTAAGTTGGGGAATGGTAAAAAAGCAGTGCCGTGATAAGTGTGGCAAAGGAGGCAATTGCCCCTTGGAGCCTTAATTTTGTAAAAGTAGGTGTCGCCTTTATTTGTGCTTGATATGATACCTGTGGCCCAAAATGAAATTTTGCCCCGGGGCATTCAAACACAACTCTGTAAAAAAGTGATTGAGGGTAGCAGAAGAACTGGATTTATTGGCCTAGTTAAAGCTCAAAATAATTTGCTGAAATTATATTCTTTTATTCATAATCAATATTCAATTGAATATTTATTGTCTTACAAATTATCTCAAAACCATCTAGAGACATTTTTTAGCTCTGTAGAGCAACGAGAGAACGATTTAATAACAATCCCATTTGCAAATAATTCAAAACAGTTTACAAGAAATTATTAATTCATAATAAAATTTCTGGGTTTTAATATGGAAACTGTATTGCCATTTAAGATAGTACACAAATGTATGTTGTAAATGTAGGACCAAACTATATCATAGAAAATGAATTAGAATAAGATCAACCTAGTACTTTAATAATCTCGTATTATGATTATTATATAGCCTTGAAAAATATTACACCATATGTCGAGGATGTAACTATAGTAAAATTTCCATTAACGGTCACTTATATGTAACACTCAATTTGTTTGGTCCCGTCGAGTGTAATGGGAAAAATACATTAATACTTCTAAATAGCGGGCACTCCAATTAACGGTCAACGTTTAAAAGTATATCAAATAGAAAATTATTATTTCGAAATTATTTTTGACAATTTATCTTAACGAACCTAATTTATGATGTTGATAAGGCAATAACACTTGTCTGTGACTGTGTATTTTATCATTTGTGTTCAGTGTAAGCTTAAAATGTTTCAAAGTAAGTACGTACCTACAATTTCAATGGTATCTAAACGAAAACATTTAACTTTAGCAGAAAAAATCAAATTGTTAGATTTTTACCAAAAAAAAAATGTGAGTGCACGTACTCTTGCAGATTAATTTGGAATAGGAAGAACTCAATCCACCGACTTAATACAAAATAGAGAAACGGTTTTTAAATTGAGGAAATCGCATGGTAATGATAAAATGAAAACTATAAAACGAATCAGTCAATATCAACGAAGTTGTATACGAATGGTTTTGTGCAGCTCGTGCTAAAAATATTCCAATCAGGGGACCAATACTTAAAGAAAAGGCTTTATAAGTAAGTAAAGAATTTGAATGTGGAAATTTTAAAGCGTCAAATGATTGGCTTGATAAATTTAAATCATAATACAATATTTCTTTTAAAGTGATTTGCGGCGAGAGTAAATCGGTTGATACGGAAACAGTGGACGAATGGCGTATAAAAGTCAATTAATTTCTTCTTATGAGCCACAAAATATTTACAATGCAGATGAAACAGAATTATTTTATAAAATATTAATAAAACATTAAGTTTTAAAAATGAAATTTGTACTTCTGGGAAAAATTCTAAAGAAAAATTGACGGTCATGTTATGCGTTAATTTAATAGGCGAATTAAAAAAGCCACTAATCATAGGTAAATCTAAAAACCTCATTGCTTTAAGGATGTGGCCATAAAACGTTTAGACCTACACTGGGAGGTAAATAAAAAATCATGGATGACACTATGTATAATGACTGAGTGGTTAATGTGGTTTGACGAAAAAATGAAAAAACAAAAGCGTAAAATTTTTTTGCTTTTAGATAATGCAACATCACATCCTGATTTAAAACTACAACATATAAACTTAGTATTTTTACCACCACATACGACGTCACACTGTCAGCCTCTAGATCAAGATATAATCCAAAATTTTAAATGATACTTAGGTAAATATTATCACAGATAGACGTAGTAAAAGATGCTGACGAACTTGCAATAAACATTTCTGTATTAGATGCGTTGATGTGGATTAAACAGTCTATAAAGCAAATAACTGGTAATTGTGCTACTAAATGTTTTAAAAAATCAGGTTTTATTTTGGAAAATTTGCCTATAGATTTAGATAACACAGATCTTGAAAACGAAATAATTTTTGGTGAACAATTAGTTAATATGCTGCCAACTCATATGCAAGGTGAAGAGTTTTTTTTGGTCAACAAAACTCTAAGAGCTGAAGAAGATAGTACAGATATTAAGTCATTTATAACAACAGATAATGACGAGGAGGAAACACATGAAGAAACTGAAGAACCCGAATACACTGTATCAAATTTTTCTAAGGTTTTAACTTAAATAAAACAATCACTCTTCAAACAGTTGACGTAGATGGTTATAACATGTTAAAAACCGCAGAAATTTATTTTGAAAAAAATTGTTCAAATAATCTAATTAATCTAAAACAAACTAGTTAGTAAGACACTTTTGGTAAACCAAAAATCCAAGGCTTTAGCAGCAACGTCTAAATATAAGGAAGATTCTAAACTAAGAATCGAGTTAACTTGTATCTTCTCAATGGACTTACAAAAGGTTATTTTAATTCATATATATATAGTTCATCGTCTGCTATATTATTTTCCATGTGTTGTCTATGGTATTGTCGCCGGATATCGTCCGAAAAATCGTCCTTATACTTATTCCAAAGCCTCGAAGCGTCCGATGGATTGAAAAATATTTTCTTTTGTTTTAATTTGTACATAATTAATTGTAAATTAAACAAATGTAAATTAAACCAAAAGTTTAAGCATAAAATAACACGAGACTGCGCTCTACTGAAGTTAGTTCAAAAACAAGTGCAACTGTGGAACCTAGATAAAACTATTGATATTTCCGAAATTCCAGGCGCCACGCTAATCTCGTGGAAATGTGGACATTTTTAGCCTTTAAATGGACGTACTTTCTTATCAATTCTACGTAAAACAAAAAAAATGTAGGATTGACGTGTGTTATATTCTTTTGTTTTGATCTTGGTGCTCCAATCCGATGGAATTGATCTCACGCATGGCGCGCCATTCCTATCTCGCGAGAAAACGCGATCGTCTAAAACAGCCTAAAGAGTTTCGAGCTATATTGCACCCTGAATCAATTGTTGATGAACAACATGCATATTTAAAGTTAATTGGAGAAAATCTTGACTGTCTAAATTGGATAAACTATGTACATAATTATTGGAGTTAGAGACAAAAGTGGTGTTAATGTTTTAGAGATCATACATCAAGAAGTCATGTTACAAATTACTATTATGAGTTTGCTATAAGACTGTTTAAAGATCATGTTTTATGTAGGGTAACGGCTTATAATGTTGTAGCTCTAATTGATTTAACATGTATTAACTTAGAAAACTATTATAAACATAGATTAAGAGAATTTTCAGACAGTAGAAATGCATCGTCCATATTATTTCTACAAAAAATGATTAACAAAACTACTTATCAAAAAAAAAAAAAAAAAATGATTATTCAAGAAAGTAATGATGAGTTATTAGTACAGAGTGAAGAAGAAAGTGGTTTAATGTACACTAATATAGTGAACTTTGTTCTTGTTCAGCTGCTCTATATGTGCTATTTTATATTATGTGTATCTATGTTACCAATGTGATATTTATAAATATTTTGGTGTTTTTTCTGAATATTGTCCAGTTATAACTCCCACAGAACGTTTCAGCATAGCTAAAATTGCCTAAGGAGATAAAGTTGTTGATTAATCCTTTTATGAACCTTTCATAAAAGATTATTAATCTTGAAATTAGAACTATTCAAAATAATGTATTATGTAATAAAACGGTAATACTGAAGAAAATATCTAGAACATCTAGAATTAAAAATAATGATAATGAAGATAAAAAAATTATGTTTGAAAATATATTAAAGATTATGAATAATTGTCATGGAAATTTTGGTTCAACTTAGAGTAGTATTTCTCGGTTTTAATATTTGAAGAAATCTCGCTTAGAGGAAGTGTTGCAGGAAATTCTAGATCTCTCACTTTTACGGGCTTAATAGATTTTTGAGAAGATGATAAAATGAACAACTTGCCTAAAGTAATAGACATAAATTCTAAAGTCACACATGGGTTAGTTTTTATGTTTCAACCCATATCTGATAATTATACATAGCCTATCAGAGTGTTTGCATCCAAAGGACCAGTTAATGGGTAAACACTGGCAAAATTAATTATTAAAGCTGTGTTGTTTCTTGAGAAAACAGGTGCTCGGGTCCATGGGTTTGTTTCAGATGGAGCTCAAACTAACCGACGAGTATGGTCTGAGTTTGGTATAAGTCGAAAATTAGGTAGTTCAAAAACTCATATTAAACATTTTGCTGATAGTAGTAGGAAATTGTTCACATTTTCTGAAGGTCTCCATTTAATAAAATGTGTCAGGAACCGGCTATATAACAACAGAAAACTTCGGGTAATAGTCAGTTTTTTTTTTTTGTGTCAATAATAATACAACTAAACATTCATACATCACTTGCAGATAAATCCAAATGAAAATCCAGTAAATTGGGAATATTTTGAAACATTACATGCCTAAGATATGAAGAATTGTAACAGCCAATGTATGGTCAAAGTTGAATGAAAATCGTGTAAAATTATTAAATACATGTTTAAAGATGCGTGTACGTCTTGTAACACAGGTACCTATAGGTTATTAGGTAATATAAGTTTGTTTTTTTTACGGATTTTTAGTAAATCTGTTGACCATGACCAACAGATGGTTTAAAATTTTATAATAGAATTTTACATAGAAGGTTTGAGTAATACAATTTAATAACTATTTCTGATGAATTGTTATGAAAACAAAGAAGATAATATAACAGCAATAGATAAATTAAAACCGAATTAAATGGTCTAATAAATGAAGGTGAATGGGAATTTACTGATATAGTCGAACACGATTATTCATTCTCTCCAATTGTGGACTAATTAAAGTATTATATAGCTAGTTATTTAACTCACCAAATAACTAAAAGAAGTTTTAGTCCAAAATGTTAATCTAGTGTCATGAGTAGGTATTGAATGTTTCTGTATTGAAGGCTGATTTGACAAGTATAAAATCTAGGGGATGGCTGAAACATCCAAATAAATATTTGTATAAATTATTGAGTGTTTTTGAAGATATGGTAGAAGCCTTGATAACCAAGAGTGAAACGTTCACAATTCCGCGTGCGGAACATTAAGATATTATTATTATTATTTTATCATACATATCATCGCTTCTAATTAATTTTTGTTGCAAAATTCTCTGATCTCGACGTAAATCTTGTAATGTCTTGTCTAATTTTTCACCAGTCAATTTAGTCTGTACACCAACATCTACTAACTTGGGCCCTGTTTCTTTAGTAAATATATCATCACTATTATGAACATCTATTGTTGTGGTTGTTGTTACTGAAATGTAAGCTACATAGTACATAATTTCGAACTGGAAGAAGGTTTAAAATCCTTTCTTTGGACAGCATGTACTCATTTCTGTAGCCTATCTTAGTCTTTAAAAAGGAACCTTAAATATTAAAATAATATAATACATTTATTTTAAATTATAAACTAATAAGCTTTATACTAACTTATGAAATAACAAATATTCCCTAACGTCACTAGAGCTGGTACAATTAAAACTACTACAATAATTTACCATTTTAATTTTGATCAAAATGATCACTGAACCCACTGATCCATTTTCTAAATTCCAAGTTTAAGTTTTAATTTTAAAATGTAAAAGAAAACCTTTAAAAACAAACGATTATTATTTATTGATAAACTATCATTTATCGTGTATTATAGAAAAGGAATTATATTTAAAAAGAAATATATTTCTTATCTACTATATTCTTTTAACACGCTACCTCGGTTTTATTAAAATTTGTCTTATAACTAGTAACACGACGTAGGTAAAACGGTGTAATCACTCGAGCTTAAAAGTGAGTCCAAATCTGACAGCACTTTGGTTAGCGCCTTCTGCTAAGTAGCGCAAAAAGGCCGATCAACAACTGGCGGCTATAGAGAAAGCCGTATTGTAATGCACTAAAGCCGTTTTGCATATTATCCGTGATAAAGTTGATATAGTTTTAAAATTTCAAACTTCAGTATTTAATATTCATTCAGATTTATAATAAATATAATCAAATATACACTGTATAATATTATAATTTTTAATATTATTTAATATTATTGATGTAAAAATATAATTAAATTACATTTTATATAATTATTATTTATACACCTAAATATCTGAATTACCTGTCGTTTTTCGGGCTTATTAATTGTTGTTATCTGGTAACATTAAATATTGTCTAACTAAATTTAATTTAAATAATATTGTTACAAAAAAAATATGTCATATTATATTAATTGTTTATTAAGCTGATTTTTATCGTTAATATAATATTTCTCTATAAACTACATTAGCTGTAATTCCTGTTGGTACCAAAATAACTACCTAGACACTAACTGATTGTCTCTTATATCGATCCCTGAAAATTTCAAGGTTTGCCCTTGTGATTTGTTTATTGTCATGCCAAAACATACTTTTATAGGAAACTGCGATTATCACATCTTGTCACAAAATAGTTTAAAGCACATTCTAAGACTAACAGGACCAGAAACGAACTGTATCATTTAAACAAGATCTATTACGGAAAATCAATGAGCGACTGTAGCGCTGTATGGTGTTATAAAATTGAATAAATCACTGATTACAGTTCATGAAGCTGAAGAAAAACAAATTTATTAAATCTATAAAATATTATTTAAAATATATCATCAGGTATATAATTTTATTCAAAAAATGGTCATAATTCATACTACACTTTTTTCTTACAAAATATGTATACCTAATAATAAACTAATTTATATTATACCAAGTTTTTGTAGATTATAGTTTAATATAAAGTACAAAAATTTACTTTTAAAAATAAGTATATATATATATATTTTATATGAATAAAAACAAAAAATACATTTTTAAAACAATAAATTATAATAGTATAATGTTGAAATTATTTAATAATTTTATGATGTAGCAGGCAGGTGCAACTCTATGGGTAATTGGTTCCTTTTTATAGTTCATTGTACAACCACCAGGAGCAGGTACTGTCCCCAGATGCTGCCGTCGCCTGAAGTGTTGATAGCACGAAGACTGGAATAAGGAGACCCAACTCCGCTTCTGATAACGTCTCGAAATGATTCGCACGATTAAACGGCCACAGGTGACGCTGCGTATGCTAAGGTATACTTTAAACATATATAATAAAGATATGGATAGGACATATCGGTATTATCAGCGGTATTTAAGGGGTTCAGTTGAGGCCAAACAAGTATACTTATATAGAGTATCAATTATCATTATAACATTATAAAAACGCCTAAATTGCCTTCCCCTCCAGGCGCGTGGCCTCAAATATATTTATCATAGGCATGGCCTATCCATAACTTTATTATCTATGACTTTAACCCACGTAGTATAGGGATTATTCATGTTTTTGCGTTTTTTGTAAAATACATGCATTATTTCCAACCATAACCCATTATACATTTTATAGTTTGTAAAATTACGCATTCATACTTGTGCATGTGTGTTTATTTGATTTTTTCTCCCATCAATAATTGGTACCCATACAAATACAATGAATGCAATCATGGCCATTACTATATTTAGCAGAATATATATGTCAACTTTATGATAAAAAATTCAAAATATTACCTTATTTAGTACCTATTATAGATATTATGTACTAATATTTCATTATCTTTTATTAGAAATATTAAAATATATTATTTTTTTTTTTTTAAATTAAATCATGTTACGTACGGGTGTAAAACAGGTTATTCTGCTACCATTAAATTTAATAAAATTAACAAAATTAAAAATAAAAGTATTTTTTTTTAACTCCAAAAGTAACATACTTACATACTATGTATAAATCATAAATATATAATATTAAAACTTACTTATATTAACGACGGTAATGTAAAATATTTCAGTGACAGTAGTATAATAAATTATTATATTTTTTAGGACTCTATACACATTAGAAAATGAGTATTGGCTATCCCTTGGAGTGATAAAGCCTTGAAAGAAAAGTATGGTGTACACTTCACAGATGATTGCATTGACAGGTTTTTGATGATACCGAAACAATTAAAAGAGATAAAATTAGGTTGAAGGATGGTTCAATACATACAATATTTCCTAATATACTATCATATTTTTCAAAACAAAATGTAAAAAAAAAGAAAATTAAAAACTGAGAATAAAACTATGTTTAAAGAGAAATGTATCAGACTAGAGTGTTCAAGTGATATAAACACAAAGATATTGCTAAATGAACCAGTTACATTTTCTTTTGATGTAGGTATTGAAAACCTTTGGTCTTTGGATAAAAACAATTAAGAAAATCCGATGAGTTATGGAAGTATGGGATATTTGAAAATGAAGTGATTTTTGAAAAACTTGATGTAAATAATAAAAAACAATTAGGTATTATTTCTAAAGATATAAAAACTAAATTAAGGGTTTTGGGTTTACCTTATTTAAAAAAATATTTCCTTCTATTTTTTTTAATTAATTCATTGACACCAAATTTAAAACTTTTTGTCGCATTTTAGATATACTTAAATGGCATTGAGTTGTCAATTAAAAATTTTACTAGTATAGAATCCTTAGATAACCTTTATGGATTGATAGATATTGTACATGATATAATTTTATGCAAAGGAATTATGTCATTGGGAGAAAATATTTTCAGGTATGCCATATGCAAGTAACAGTAATTAATAACTACACTACACAATTTTTTATTTCTAAATTTCAATAGAATACAAATCCTACATTATTATAGATCTGAGCGCACGGCAGTGCGCCAGGCCAAGTTACAGCAATGGCAGTGTATCTTTACACGAACCAATTCGCCCTTTTTTATTAACCCATATATCTCTGTTTCCTCTTAAGATAAACTTTTGAAATTTAAAACACAGATTAACCTCTAGTAGCTTAGGACGCTGTAAGAAAATAAGCCCTTGTTCGGACGACACCAGATAAGTCCGCACCTATCCTTATATTATCGGCCGGCGTATGCTGGGGAGGCACTGACACAGGACCAATCCAGAACGGCAAAATCAAAATTTAAAATTATGTTTGCATCGTTAGACAGCGTGTCAAATGAGTTTGAAGCACAACTGACAATAATTATAAGGCAACAATGTAAAACCGCTCTCGGGACTGACGCGGTCGACACGGAGAAAGAACGTGCCAGTTTCGAAGACAAATACATTGGATGTAAAATCTTCGCTGATGAGCATTTACCGGAAGCAATCGCCGACGCTAGTCTAAACCAAACGTTTTATGAGCAGAAAACGCATCATGTCTCTATACCAGTAGAAAAATTACCAGTTCCCCCACTTCAAGGGGGATCAAAAATATTATACGAGTTTTCGAAATCAGTTTGACGTACTAGTACATAATAACGAAATGTTTAAACCAGTTATAAAGTTCAGCTACTTAAAGGCGTACCTCGGGGGGGGGGGACCCTTACAACTTATAAATAATTTACTTCTTAGTGAAGAAAATTATCACCTGCCTTTGGATATTTTGGAGAAACGGTATTCCAACCGTCGTACAATAGCACAAGATCATTTTGATCAACTCTGGGAGGCACGAGAAGCTATACTTGGTGACTCAACATCAATACGTCAATTATTGAATACCATCACCGAATCTGTTGGAGCTCTAAGAACCCAGAAGTACGCGGTCGACCAATGGGATCCAATATTGCTACATTTGTTCCAGAAAAAGTTGGATGCACCATTACGAGGCCAATGGGAATTGTCAGTTGACACTAATGATGACCCAACGGTTGAAGACTTCATAACGTTTCTGACCAAGTTTTGTAAGGCAGCCGGAGCTGGAAACTTTACTACAAGTGGAGGAGAAAGGACACTTAAAAAATCTACCAAATCAACCACTCTACACGTGGCTCAAACCGTTCAAAAGGGTCACAGCAACTTAAGTGAAAGGAAAAATTCATTTACATGTCAAGTCTGCAAAGTGAAACCGGGGCATTTGTTCATCGAGTGTCCGGTCTTCAAGCAGAAGACACCATTAGAACGACATCAAATAATAAAAGATTTGAATCGTTGCTACTTATGTTTTAGTGAGCATCACGTTGGAAACTGCAAAAATACACGAGTGTGTCAGGAATATTGAGGCCGCCACCACTCCTGGTTGCATTTAGGAAGTAGGGAAACCAGCGATGATGATCAGAATGATCCAACAAGGGTATTATTCGCTTCGGGGAAGGATAAACCTACACGCTCGCAAGTGCTAATGTCAACGGTATTGGTACGTATACGAGACGCTCAAGGTCATTACCAAGAAGCGCGGGCGTTACTCGATTGTGCGAGCGAAAGCAGCTACATGACTGAAAGATGTCGTAACAGGCTAGGCGTGTTGCGGCATAAGTGTCACGTAGCAGTCAACGGTATAGGTGGAGTTAAGGCACCAACAGTAAAAGCACTAGCACACCTAGAAGTGTGTCCCGTACGACAAAATAAACCACAGTTGACTATCAATGCATACGTGGTTCAACAAATTACCGGACTTACGCCGTCCAAGCATGTGGTTGCGGCTGAGTGGTCGCATCTAAAAGGAATTGTTTCCACCGAACTTTCTGATCTCTAATCAAAAGACTACGGCTTTTTAAACCTAAGAAACATATACCTGGAAACACACTACACACACACGTGATAATGACGACATTAAACGTAGTGATGCCTTCGCAGACCGCGAAACTTCTCGACTCAGCTATCCTGTCAATCAACAAGACAGAGACGCTAAACACGGTTTCAAATGATGCTCGCTCATCTGCACATCCAGATAAAGTATCTACTACAGACTTGAAAGATCAAGTCAAAACAAAACTAGACGTCGACATTAAGCCTGAAACGAAACATATACCAGCGATGGCACGCAAAGACTTCATTGCTACAGCTTTAGCAAGATTTCCAATCGTACCAAGAAAAACGCTTCAAGTTTCGACTTTCACGCCTACATCGTTTAACTACTATGAGGTAATCCATTATATGGATCAGCTCATGACTGACAACCTGTATTACGAAAGAACTGGCCAAATATGGCACCCCTTTCTATCTCGAGCTTACTTCGGAGTACTTATGTACTACCAAATACTACGTGCTATGAACCACTCCAAAACTGGAGACTACAATGTTCGATTAATGCACTCTCAACTTGAGAAAAACTTGCCACCAGAACGCTTACCAGTTCCAGGTCCTCTTCTTCCAATGCTAAAAAGCATATGCGCCACAACACCAGACGACGCGAATTACAGAATGGACTCTCCGTTTGTACCCTCTCACCCAGGACCACGGATTCAAGGAGATGCGATTAGCCCCTACGACTACATGCTAGGCATGCCTAACATACCTATCATTCTAGAATTTGCTAACTCCATTATCCACGCTCCACAAGACGGAATCCCCGACTACACGGACCCAGACACTTTCAGCGGCGATGCACAGCACACGATCAACGGACGCGTATTCCCAACAGGAAATTGGACGGCTCAAGACCGCTCACTCCTATTACAACCGGGTTTACACCAAACACCCGAAACTAATCCAGAGCTTGACGAACAACTCAACCTATACGGTTCGAGACTTATGATTCCAATCATTAACGCCAACACATCTCTGGATACTCTCGGCGCGAAACGTTATCCGAAAACGACTACATTGATGTGTACCTTGTTTCCGGGCTCACCCTCGAGCACCTCAACCATTTATGGGTAACCTTCCACGTGCCCGCCTGGACCAAGTGAAACCATTTAATAAAAGTGGCATGGACTTCGCTGGGCCCTTTGTCGTTAAGGCTGCAAAATTGCGTAAACTGCGCGTAACGAAGGCCTATTTATGCATTTTCGTGTGTATGTCAACAACCGCAGTCCATATAGAGTTAACTTCGGATCTCTCAACACCAAAGTTTATAGCAGCGATGGATAGATTCCTCTCGCGACGGGGTCACTACTCAGATATCTATAGCGATTGCGGTACAAATTTTGTAGGTACAGACCGGTATCTGAGAGAAGTCTATGATATAATCCATGAGGACTTGTACACTCGTCATGTGACAAACAAACAGATAAAGTGGCATTTCAACCCACCTTCCGCGCCTCATATGGGGGGCCTGTGGGAGGCCGCCGTCAAATCCGCGAAATCACTACTGCAAAGAGTCATCCAGGACCAAATATTGACGTACGAAGAGCTCAATACGGTCTTGCATCGAGTAGAAGCATCTTTGAACTCACGACCTCTGGGTGTTTTATCTGCCGACCACAGCGATTTTAGTCCATTGTCCGCTGGCCATTTTCTATCCATGGGACCACCTGCAACCACACCAGTATCAGGCACCGAAGCGCCCACTACCCAGATTAGTATACGGCAACGCTGGGCTTTAGTGACCCAGATACAGCAGCACTTTTGGAAAAGATGGCAGCGGGAATATTTGAATACGTTGCAACCTCGGAAAAAGTGGCAAAAGCCCGACGAAAACCTGGTGGAAGGTGACCTGGTAATCATAAAAGAGCACTCAGCTCCACTCACTTGGAAAACTGCTGGTGTCGTAGCTGTCTTTCCAGGAGAGGATGCTGTAACGCGTGTGGCTGACATCAAACTGGCTACTGGTTCCATTTTACGACGGCCAGTTGTAAAGCTCTGCCCTTTGCCAATAATTTTTGGAGGTCGGTACCTTCAAGGCCGCTGGTATGTTCGGACGACACCAGATAAGTCCGCACCTATCCTTATATTATCGGCCGGTGTGTATATATATATATCGTGTGTGTGTGTGTGTGTTTGAATGTGTACACCGACCGCTTACGTATACACGACACATTACGGCAGTCACAGTGTTGCGTCCGAATCGCCTACGTGCACCGAGTTTTCCGACCGTTCCGACTCTCTTGTGACGTTGTGTAAAAAAGTGTTACCACCAATCACCATCGCCATCGCCGTTACCCACCGTCACCACCGTCAATACTGTCACTACCGTCACCATCGTACCCGTCACCGACGGCAAGTATCACCACTCACCAGCATCAGCACTGCGCTCGTTCTCAGTCAGATTTTATTGTACCTTTTTTTGTGTAATTAGTATTTAAGCTCCCGTTAGGCTGGCCAGCACGTATTTTGTGCCCCCTCTTACACTTAAATTCAGTGCAATAGTAGGCGGTCACCCGGCATAACAAATTATTAATTTATTGTTCTTGTTATTTTCTCACCTGTTACTTCTAAACCAAAAATACAGTCCACGACCACCGAGTTGGAACAGCCCTTAATATTGTGCCATTTCAAAATGGCAGGATTTCAAAATTTGCAATATTGTTACTGACTCACTGACTGATCATCAAAATTATAAGACACTTCCCGTATAGCTAGAAACGTGAAATTTGGCACACAGGTAGATTTTACAGTGTTACTAAAGGGAAAAATCTAAAAATTAAATTTTTTTCAAAATTAATGCCTCTCCAGAGTGTATTTCTTAACACGTTCAATGCTGCGGCCTATTCGCCGTACGTTACCGCGTCGCCGCAACAAATTTCCGCCCGGTCGATTATTCTAGTATATTATGTTATTTGTCATATATTCCTGTTACACCCTGTATATCATTTTAGAGCCTACACATATATTTTCTTATACTTTATAACTAATAATATTATTTAATATATTATACTATTTTATAGTAGTTTAATTTTATATTGACGATAAACTGCTGCAGAGATACATATATAATATCATTGAAAAAATTATATAAATATGTTTGCTTATAACTGATAAATAATATTTTAATTAAAATCTACTAGATTGTGTATTTCTAAACGTATGAAGTGGCGCGCTTAACACGCATAAACGTTTACTTTCAAACAGCGTTACAATATGGTAATAAGCAATTGTTTGTAGTTGATTTATATATATATATTTATAAAACATAATCATGTTTTCGTTCATTTATTTTATTCAAATACAAAATATAATATAATTATACAAATACAGAGTATTTTAATAATATTCGTCGGTTTGCGAACGATAATCTTACAAGAGAAAATCTACGACTAATAAAAAAAAAAAATTTAAAAAAATTTAAAAAATAAAACAGTAAAAAAATAAATAAATAATAACAACACGTCGTCCACGACGCTGAAGCCCGCAAAAATAAATGATATCCCCAACAAAAACATAACAGTGAAAAAAGGTATTTTTACTTTACTTTAATAGACTATTTTTAATTCATAATCTCAATGCACTCCTACATTAAGGAGCAACACTTCTCTTTTTTTTGTATTGTTTAACACTTGGTCAGTTTCTGAATGAGGAATAAAACATCATTATCGAATGTGCTCGCTTATGACTTACGAGGATGATGGGGAGAAGAAGACTCGGAAAAAAGTAAAAGGTTTAGATTTCATCTCAAAAAAGACAGCGAATCATAGTAAGTAGTGGTATCTACATTACGGCCATGTCTAGTTTATTCCTCATTCAGAAACTGACCAAGTGTTAAACAATACAAAAAAAAAGAGAAGTGTTGCTCCTTAATGTAGGAGTGCATTGAGATTATGAATTAAAAAATAGCAGACTTGGCCATAATGTAGATTTCACTACTTTGATAGGCCGACTTTTTTAGGAGGGAGTCTGGAACTTGGCCTTTTTTCACTGTTATGTTTTTGTTGGGGATATATAATACACGATGTTAAATAAATAAATAATTTATTTGTATGTCTTAATTAAAATATACAATTTTATTTTAAACCATCTAACTATAATATACAGTGGCGGCTCGCAAATAAATTCATTGGGGAAACTGAACATTCAATAATAAAAAAAAATTAATACAAAAGTGTCAAAAAATCTTTTTTTATTATTATAATTGATACCTTTATAATAATATTATAAGAATAGATAATTTATATTATTTTATATTCTAATTCAATTCTTCTTTCTTTTTTTTCGCAAAATCATCAATAATACTTTCCCACAAATGTCGGGTCCTTTGCCATAACACCAAGTTAGCTGCAGTTTTTGTGTTCACAGAAAAATACGTGACGACCGCGACGCGAATGGCAAAAACTTTGAATGAGTCTAGTCTCAATGTACTGAATAACATCTATACAATCTATCCCCGTCCTCCGCTTTGTCTTGCATATGAAATTAGTATACACAATTGAGTCTCTTGGACAAGAGATTCCCGAACTAGCGACCGTCGTCGTCATCGATATATTTAGCCCGTATTGTTATGGAATAACACCCGTCCCATCCTCTCATTATTAATGTAAAAATAGAATTCAAAATATTATCAATCGAAAACTATAATATTATAATAATTATTTTCAAAATGGATAAAACATAAAAATATTACTTTTTAATACAATTTTCTTCAAACCTTTTTATTACGTTACTACATTTTATTTTTACGGAGAGTCGCCGTCTCAAAGATTCCCCTGACGAGCCGCCACTGATATTATATATAATATTGGCACTTATTTTACAGAAAATCTAATAAATGTAAAGGTTTTATTGAAAAAGAGTATGCATAACGTGGTTTTAAAAGTAATTCATATTTTGAATGCCTAATTTAACGCAAAAGAATGGCAGATAAATATAGTCAAAAATATAAAAAATGCCCAAAACAAAATAAAGTTACTTAAAAGAAAAAATAACAGACTGAGAAAAAGGTACTTGTCTAAATAAAATTGTATATGTGATACAATATATTTTTGTATGATAAATTTAAATTTAAATATTTTTAATTTTTATAATAAATATACCTCATTATGTAGATCTGATAAAAAAGAACGTTTCTAAATTAAAAATGATTGTACTAAAAAAATTATGGAACTGTTCTGGAGAAAATATATGTTACCTAATATGCAACAAGAGGCTGTGAAATCCTGCTTAGCTGCATCAAAAGGTTAGAGTGGCCACGGACGTAGATATACATTAAATTGGATATATGAATTTATACTTATTCGAATCAAAAGTAAAAAAGTATAAGAACATTTGAGGTCACATGATATTTTTTCGTTGCCAAGTATAGTTACTTAGATAAATATCTTGCTAACACTAAAGGGGTGTATGGATTTCAAACCAGCACTGTTAGTTGCCTAAATGAAAAATTAAAACATTTGAAACCTGAAAAAAGGGGTAAATTAATATAATCCAAAAGATTACAAAATTCATAATATTACATTATATATTATCATACATACACTTTTAGGTACTCAATTAGGTATTTGATGAAATGAAAGTATCTGAGCAATTAATGTTTGACAAAAAAACTTTGAAAGTCGAAAGTCAATGGTTTTACTGATCTTGATGAGTATACTCCACTTCACCAAAAAAATCAAAGAAGAGACCACGTATTAGTGTTGATGTTCCAACCTTTTAAAGGGAAATGGGTTCAAGCTTTAACTTGATTTTTGAGTAAATGGGCAACAAACAGTACAGTTTTGTATCAACTGATCATAGAAGCTATAGTACTTCTTGAAAAGTCCGGCTTTTATGTGGATGTGGTTACAACTGATGGAGCCGCATGGAATAGAAGTATGTGGGCAAAATTTGGTATAACTGAAGGTAATATAAGCTGTCAGAATATATGTGATGAAAACCGAAGACTTTGGTTCATGTTAGATGTCTCTCATCTAGTCAACAATTTAAGAAACTCTTTAATAAAATATAGTATATAATGTATGGCTAATTAAAAAGTACAAGTTTAATTATATAAAAAAAATTGTTAGAAAAAATAGTTTTACATTTCACCAGACACTTGATGGAGTAATAAAAATAAAGCAATGGAAAAGTATTGTTGAATAGAAAAGTTGTTAGATTATTCTTTAAAAATTTCAAAACTTCAACCAGATGACATTTTTCCAAAAAATGAACGTTGGACGAGCTTTTCGAGTATAATATAATAGTATAACACTCAACATATTTTTTTTTTAAATAACTATTTTTATTTTATATTAGTTTTTTAGTCATGATGCTGCTATTGCAATGGAAATTTGTCAAAAAAATAATCCAAATTTGATAGATAGTCAGAGTAGTAAAGTTTTCATTAAAAGAGTAAATTAAATGATTCATACAATGACCTCGTGATTTCCAGCTCAGGCCTTAAGAATCAATTCACAACAGTATCAAGTAATATTTTGTAAACTTAAAATTACTATTTGATATTTATAAATAGATAATATGATATTTTTTTATTACATTTATTTAAATGTGTATTGAAACATGAACCATATTATTATTATTATCTGTATGCATTTTTTTTCTAGTGTCCAAGTATTTATCAAATATTTATTTCAGTGGGAAAAAGAGTGTAAGTTTTTTGGATATAATTTCATTACTGATAATACCTGTTTGGGACTGAAAGTTACATTGAAAGCCACATAAGAAATTATGCAATTTCTTACACCGAAGTTTTAATGACATCACACCTTAATCAAGATGCATTAAAAGTTTGGATTTAATAATAATAATAAAAAAAAAAATGAAGTTGTATATTTAAATAGGTACTGCCTAATATGAAAATTGCATGTAAATGTTTTTAATGTTTTATAGAGATTTTTTAGAATGATGCGATCTGCATGTGGCTCTAATGATCATCCTGATGCTATTTTATTCATACAGATGTTTCGCTTACTGAGTGCATATTCATTGGTTAAACCTCCCCGAGGCTCAAATATTCCAGATGGAACAATGTTGGAAACTCTTTTGAATATTGAAGATATATCTGATTCTAAAAACGTATAAAAATATTAGAAAACGCATTGGCCGTAATTTTAGACAAAGGAGAATATCAAGAAATACCAGTAGTCGCAGTTATTCGTGATAATGATTATAGTGTATCAGATACTTCCAGTCTGGTCCTTTCCTAGTTTTCAGGGCATATAGCAAGAAAAGGAAAAAAATTTTCCAACTGCATTCTATGTCTCCAGAGTTTGACAAGTGATAAAATGATGCAACCCTATCAAGAGACAAACTTATATCACTTCGTATTAAAGACTTTTTGATTTATTCATTTAATAATTTATTTATGCTCATTACATCTTTAGAATAATCTGCCATGAAAGCATTATTGTCAGAGGAGTTAAATGTGGATATAATTTACTACATAACTTCAATGATAAATTCTGATGTTGATTCATTCCCTCTAGTTGGATGTTCACTAGAAAACCATAAAAATCAATTAACTAAAAATATAATTAGATTTTTCATAATAATGCGAATGCATTTCATTGTAAAAAAGGGTAATTACAGAGATACGGCTAAAAAAAATAGATACGTATCTAAATTACAATAATTATGTATACATTTTCATTCAACTTTGTTATTCGACGAATAAAATATGAAAGTACTTTGCACAAAAGTAAGTATGTTCAGTTCCCGACATTCGTAAGGTACTAGTCACCAGCAAAAAAATAGTAAATAGTTACTTTATACTGTAAATAATATTAAGTATTTGAGTTATGAACAGCAATGCACAGGGTACAAACTACAATATGTTAATCTAATATTGATATTTGATAGTGTTAAAGAATTGACTATAATATAATAATAAAAAAATGTCAATGAAATATTTATGAACTATAAAATTTATATTGGATCATGGTTCAATATAATACATATATTTTACAAAAAACATGAATAGTCCCATTCTACGTGGGTTAAAGTAGCAACTTTAGCATATGCAGCGCTACTTGTGACCGTTTAATCGTGCGACTCGTTTCGGTAAATTTTTTCATGCGAGCAGCCGTACTAGTTTGGTCTCCTTATTCTATTCTTCATGGTTTATACTAATCCATGTTCACTTCTAACCTAAAACAATAATCTATGACTACTTGTTTTTACTCGAGTTTTTACTGTATGCCGTGTAATTTTTTATTTGACTTGTATAGTTTGTTTGTCTCAATTAAGTTTATATTATGTCATCCAAGAACGCGTCAAGGTGTGTCGTGACGGTATGTAGTACCCTAATAATTTGTGTTAAATGCGCATTTACTACAGTAGCGTTTAACCAGATACAATTTATACTTCACATTACATGTCTAAAACTATGGTATTTATGTAAATAGGTGTAGTCTGTCATCGTTTTCTAAATCCGAAAACCAACATGACAATGTTAAACAAAAAGTGATTTGTGCTGTACACTTTACTGCTAATTGTTCAAGCCCCAGAACCAAAAGATTTAATGCCAACTCATATCCTTCACTTAACTTGCCTCAAAATGATGTGATTTTTATTTATTTATAGTTGTATGTTAATTATTTTTTTTAACCATGTATAATCAATAATTATTAAAATAAATTTAATAAAAAGAAAATGTATCTATAGTAAAAGTTGAAAATTATCGATTATAAATCGATAACTTTAACTATCAATGGTAGCGTTAATTTAGTTATTTCGTACAACTACCTACCGGGGGCGCTGAAACATGGTATTCTTTTATTACATGAGAGTTGCCTATCTATTATATTATACTTATCTGTGACGTGATGTAGCTAGTTAATTTACTTAATTTTTTCTTTTTTACAAATATTTTTGTTGTTGTAAATTTTCCATAGCACAATACTGCCGCATTCGCATTCTTACATAATAAACACTTATTGGTAGTTTTTACGATACCCGAAGAATGAATATCACATGGGAATGTTATTGTATAATTCTCTAAAGATAATTTAGAGTTAATTGAAAAACATCGATTTCTGTACAGTGCATAGTAATGCCTTTTTCAAAAACTAAAACTAAATTGAAAATATGAAAATTAGGATAAATTAGTTGTCTATTTGATTTTAATAATGTTAATGTAGCTGCTGGTATATTAAACAGTTCAGTAGAACCTTTCAAAGTTTCCAAACAAATATTACATATTGTAGTTTTCAAAAATTTTCTACACATATTATGTGTATCTACAAAAATAATAAATTACACAACTTATAGTAGATGTCTGAAATAATTGTGGTCTTCAAGTATAGATACTGGTTTCCAGTTGCCTTCTTTTATCAATATGTCAAGTTTTAATTTGAAATTTGAAACTACTTCTTCTTGTAGTAACAACATTATCATTACTATTGTTGCGGACCGGTGGCGGCTGACAACGACCAGGTTCTCACAACACAAATTTTACAAGGATAGAGAAATAAACAAATAACACTAGTTTTTCGCTGGTGGTAGTATATATTTTTGTTGTACACAATAAAGTTGTAATTGTATTATCACAAAAGATGAAAATATGCACACGGTGGTGACAAAAAAAGATGTGTGTACGGAAAAAGAAAAAAAAAAAACTAATGCAGACGTACGGTGTCGATGAGGCGTACGGTGCGGGTGGTATATACGGCGGTGTCGTCAGTGCGGTAAAAGGGGCATATATCAATTGCGCCGAAAATCACAGGTAAAAAAAGAAAAATTATGGGATAGGAAAAAGGTATACATCAATTGCGCCGATCGATATTTCAATGTTATAAATTGTGTACGTCAATTGCGCCGATCGATTTTTAAATATATTATTATATAAATGTGTATAATACTATGTCTATTGTCTATTGATTTCAAAACTTACAGATTAGAATTATTGTATATTTTGTAAATAAGGAACTTAGGTACAAATTAATTTTGCAACTATGGTTTTTACGTGTTGTAATCTAATAAGTGGATCTTTATCTATATCTTATATCTATATCATAGGTACATTTGAAAACCATTATATTATTTTATTATTTGAAGATAAAATAAAATTTGGTCAAATATTGTATGTTTATAAAATAAATCTGTAGTATTGTGCAGTATAATTCCACGCGTTGTACGTATTATAGTCGTTGTGGCTCGTGCTTAAATTTATAATGGAAATAGTATTGAGCGAACGTGGTAAAGAACTTATTATTTACCAAAATTATAAATTTTCTTACAAGGAACTTACCAAAAAAGGGCATAAATGGCGGTGCGCTCACAAAAGTTGCAACTCTAAGTTATACATAGACGAGGGTAAAACTACAATTTTATCTGAAGAAATTAAACATGAACATCCTACTCCTAATAACTTGGAACGGCAAATTATATCAAATCAGGTGAAAAGAAAAGCAATGGACGATTTAACAGAAAAACCGTTAAAAATAATAAGTAAGGAAATATCTAATCATGTAATAAACAACCTTAAAACCGATGATATTTCAAATATAAGACAAAATTTATACAGAGCTAGACGAAAAAATATTCCAACATTACCAACAAATTTAAAAGAAACCCAAGAAGCTTTAATTAATATTCCGACACTTACGAATAAAAACGAAGAATTTTTATTAATAAACGATTCTGAAAACAAAATAACAGCATTTTCAACAATGACTAACTTAAAATTTCTCTGTTGCCAAGAAAAAATATTTATGGATGGGACATTTTCTTACTGTCCCAAATATTTTTATCAATTATTCACAATCCATACAGTTAAAAACGGTAATTATATTCCATTAGTTTTTTTGCTTTTGCCAAATAAAGAAACTAAAATTTATGAACAAGCATTTAATAGTTTAATTGAGGTATGTACATCAAAATTGTCTATACATTTTCAACCAAAAATTTGCATTGTAGATTTTGAGCAAAGCATACATAAGGCTGTTCTTACAGTTTGGCCAAATATAATTTTACGTGGTTGTCGATTTCATCTTTCTCAATCATGGTGGAGAAAAATCCAAAATTTAGACTTATCTATAGAATATAAAAATCATTCAAGTGAAATTGGAAAATGGTTAAAGTGGATATTCGGCCTACCACTACTTGAACCTGAAAACGTCGGCACTTGCTTCGCAGTTGATTTTATGGGCATTAAACCAATGGACGAACGAATTGATAAATTTTGTGATTACCTCGTTGATACATATATTGATGAAAATGCAATTTTTCCACCTTATCTTTGGTCATCGTGTAACATATCAGGCGAAAGAACAACAAATGCCTGTGAGTCATTTCACTCAGCGTTTGGGAAATATTTTTATTCACCCCATCCAAATATTTTTGTTTTTTATGAAGTTTTAAAAATTATTCAACTTCAATCATATTATATAAAAATAAATAGCGTCGAAAAAGAAAAGAAAATTAAAAATCATAAGTATAAAAAACAAAAAACCATAGCTGACGAAAATATATCCAAATATTTAAATGGCCATTTAGATATGTTTGAATTTGTAAAACGTATAAGCTACCACAACAAAAATTTTTAATAAGGTAATTAAATAAAAATCTTCATTTATATCTACATTGTCTAATTTTAATTTAATTATTTTAGAAAAGTAAATATTGACACCGAAATCAAGACAATTTGAGTATTGCACCGGGATGACAAATTATTAGACATGACAAAATGAAATATGATACTTGACCATTTGTTCAACATATTTTTAATTGCCTCACAATATGATAAAGATTTTTAGATTATAAATTGTATAAATTGTGTGTAATGTATATATTTTTGTTTATTGTTGTACAAATAATTATAAAAATAATATAGTTAATATAAATTAATATTTAATTAATATAATATAATATAATTACTATAAAAATTAAAACTAACCAAGACAGTTTGTGTCATTGTCAAATGCTCCGGCGCAATTGATGTATACCTTTTAATTATACCTTTTTGATACCGGCGCAATAGATGTATACCTTTTAGTTATACCTTTTTGATACCGGCGCAATAGATGTATACTATACAGGTAGTGTTCCAAATCCGGCGCAATTGACGAACACCGGGTAAAAGAACTAGCTCACCTCGAGCCGGTTCGCGGTACGGGCGGTTGACAATTCCAGACGCGCTTATCGCGCGTCGGTGTCGGCTAGTGATGGGCACTACCGACTAGTTTTGACTATCAATAGTTTATAAAACAACCAAGTGATTTTCCGATTGAATAGATATTTTTAACTATCTACTGAATAAATCCAAATAAACCAACTTGGTAACTATTGTTGCGTGCCAGTTTCAGAGTTGAAACCAAATGGTTATTTTGAATGAAAGTTAAAACTTAATAACGAATAATGTCTTAATTACGTATAAACGAAATATATGTAACAAATAAAATAAGTGGTTGAGTGTCGTAAAAGTGCTTAGATGTTGATAGCTTTGGTACATCTACCGTTGCTGGTCTTCGGGCTCCCTTATATATCGTGGTGCGTCTCTTGTTTGCGTGGGAGTCTGGGTGAAAGTGTGAAACCAGGTGTCTGTGTTGCCAAGAACCAAAAGGCCTTCGTCCGTATATATTTTATCAAATTACCGTACAAAATCGTACGTTAATAAATAAATTTCATCGTGATAAATTCGTAGTTAAGTGATAACATTGACGTAATATTTATTATCAGTTCGAGTTTAACATAAAAATCAAAATGTTATGTCAGACTAACATTGTCAGTTTACAGTTAGTACTCCGTGTTATATTCTTATATTTACTCTATTACACGGCTGCGATTCAAGATATATCTAAGGTGTATGTTTATTTGTGATCATGGTTATAATAGTCTATACTCTTTAGTCATTACTCACTATTTAGTAGATACACTATTAGTCTATTCGGTATCAGTCTATTGATACTAGTACCTATAGCTGTGCTCCCGACACTCTGTTGCTCGATGTGAATATGTGATAGGAAATATTGCAATAGGATGGCATGTGTGATTAGAATAGATCAAAAGGTAAATCAAATATAAAAAATGTATATAATTACAACTTTTTAATAAGTATAAAATAATATATCATAGTCAACAAAAAATAAAAAATAAAACAATTGAATGTTGAAACGTTGAATAATTTCCAAATTCTACTACAGAATTTGAAATTTCAGTTTCACTAACATCGGTTGCTTCGTAATTATACATAGTGATATTCATAGAATCTATCATTGATTTAGTAGGTTTAAAATGAATACAAGTTGTACGTTTAATATGTTCACTAGACAGTAGTAATCCATTTAAAGATTCTACTTGTAATCTATTTCTAACTTTGGTTTTTATTAAGTTGACTTTGGAAAAAACTCTTTCTCAATCGACAGAAGAATGAGGTAAACTCAAAATCTTTAACACAAAACCGGCCAAATGTTTAAACTTAAACTCATCATCACATTCCCAGTTGTACAAGAACGTTCAAAACTCATCAACATATTTTATTGATTTTATAGTATCACTTAAATCAATTATTTTGAGCTTTCTCCACTCTGTATCAATTACTTGAAGTTCAAATTTGGTATATTATTCAGAGATTCTTGGAACTTCATTATACATTGAAGCCAAGGAAACAAGACATTTTTTACTCATTACAACTTTTGGTTGAAAGTTATGGAGTTTTTTTAGTAAAGATTTATTAAAATCATACTTGAAAGTTGAAACTAAAAAATAGAAATTAAGTAAAAAGTAAAATCAAGACATCCACTTTATTTTAATAGTAGATACCATATTTTTTACCTTTTTTTGATTTGTTTACAGGAAACAATTAAAAACTGTTTACATTTATTATAAAATTCGATTAGCATTTTTTTATTTGAATTTATTTCAGGTTTTTGCACCAATGTCATTACATTAAACCCTAAATACATTTCTTCGTTCCTTAAAAACATGGTTCTATCCTGGACATCACAATTAAATGGATCTGGACACTTCTTTATGAATGAATATAACAGCTCTGGTAGACAAAAAAAAAATATTTACTTAGTACCTAATACATATTTATACAAATATTATTCATAAATTGGTTTAATTTAAATTTATCTTATTTGTTTTTTAACTACCTTTATATGTTTCTTCCATTTTAGTATGTAGTACAGTTATAACACTTTTTTCACTCTGAAAAAGTTTATTCAAATTGACAAACTTTGGTAATACCCACTCCAAAAAGTTGTAAAATAAAAAAATTAGTGGATCATTTAAATTATTGTAAATGGTTTGTGCCATTACAACACAACGGTAGGGAGGACGAGCGGTTCTTAACACATTGGTGTAGTACGCTCTGTACCCCGCACCGTGCAGGTATAATACGTATAGACGTATTCCGTACCCGGAGGGTATAGGTAGAGCGCGTTCTCCGCGAGTGGCAAGACGGACAGAGGAGGAGATGCGGTGGCGCTTGCTAGCGATGACGGGGAAAACACGGCGGATCGTAATATACACGACGGTTAACGGCGATTAAAACTCGGTCAAATAACTTTTGTTATTTTCACGGTCAGAATTGACCCCTACTTGTACACTGCCTGGTCCGAATTATCCAGACAGTATACACGATTAACATGATATGTTTAATTGGTTTTTGTATCATTCATTGGGCGTATAGATGGTTTTTTCTTACTGTATTGGACATAGGGTGCATGTGTACTGTTGATAATTGGTTATTCGATTTGCATATTATACTTACTATGCAAATCGAATCGCGGCCACAGCAACCGATTAAAACGTGTTGCTCATAAGGGCCATCTGAGGTGAACGGTATGTACGCGGTGGTCGCAAAACAGCGTAATTATAGTTGTTGTTTTTACGGCGGGACGAGCTGTATAGCGTAATTATTACGTGAGTGATGTCGGTAGAAGCGCTGTATATTTCTCATTACAAATCTGACCCTAGTTAAATTTATTACTGAGGATATAATGGTACTTACATTCATTCAGTAAATATTTAAACAAATCTATAGTTGATTACAACGTAGGTAATTCTTAAGCCTTCAGTAGTTGGCCGAGTAAGAAATTCATCATCAGATATTTAACCATCTTTACTATTTTGCTCCCAAAAATTTAGGAATTTAGCTAATTGATCGTGCTTTCCAAAAACTTTTTTTTTAATATTAATAGGTTTAAAATTAGAACTAAAAATTCATATTGTGTATTATAAAATATATTTACCTTAAAATCAGTACCGTTTAACTTAATTCTTTCATTTTTGTGTCTTCGATTTAATGCATCAAAAGTGTCATTAAAACTTTTAACAAAATCTTAAGTTTTTTCACTTCCTTGAAGGATAATAAATTATCGGTTTCTATAAAATTCCTAAACATTAGCAATTGAATTACTCAGAACCTAAAATATATTAATGTCAATTGGACACAAATTTTAACAAAGTATGTTTAATATTTCAATTACATGAGTGGCTAATTTAACACTTATTTTTGATAAAGTATCAAAAATGAGATAAGTAGTTAGTGTTAATCATACATTCATACCTTTAAATATTTCTTGTTATGTAAGCAATCCCATACTGTTTCTATTAAATGTGATGCATCACTAAAAACATTTACTTTCTTTTGTCATTAAGCGGATGTATAAAAAAAGTTTTTAGAATCTTCCTATTTTTCACTAACTCTAAATTCATACCATAATTTCCTGTTAGTGGATGCACCATCACTAACTAAACCATCTACCATAGCATAAAACCTTAAAAAATATTAAATAATTTTCAGTTATATTAATTATTTGAAATACTTCAAATATGGTAATGTTGTTGTTGTTGTTATTGTAAAATATACCTTTAACTTGTGGTTTTGATGTAAATACAGCAATTGGTTAAGAACAATTTACAGCATAGCTTTGAAACATGAATACTAAAGCATAATCAGCTTTTTGGTCATAATGAGTTATAATTTGAATTTCTACTAGATGAGTCAATTGGTGTACTACAAGTTAAATCAAGTATTTTATGACATAGAGGAATCTGTAATAAATTAACAAAAAATTAGTAGGTCATTACGGTGAAGAAAGTTTGTCCATTATCATCCTTACGGTCCTCTGACAGGATAGAGTAATTTTACAGTAATCGATTTGAATGCAATTATTGCATTCGATAAAAAAAACGATTCTGCGCGGACGAAAGAATATTTTTTATTTCATTAAATATTTAAATATTATTCGTTACTATTGTGATAAACCAAGCGTTATAAATTGAAATCTCGTTTTTTTTCATAATTTTTCGGTGTTTTTCCGTGGCGTTAAATAACTATTGAGAAAATCGAAAAATTACCTCTTTAAAGTACCAGCTCAAGAACATTAACTAAAAGATGCTACACTTGATACTTTTGAGCAAGTTTAGGAGGAGAAAAATGTTTACAGAAAAAAAAAAGAAATAAACATTATTATAAAACCAATACATTCCTCGCTGTTGCTGAGGCAAATTCTATTTATCATTATTATTATATAACATACTGAAAACACGACGGCGGCAACCCATCTTTATCTTTATCCCCTTCCTCGTCCGTTGTGTATGTGATTTATAATTACCTGTATGTAAATTATTTTATTTTAATTTTATTATTATTATTATCGTTGTCGCTACATTGTCTTTGTTTTATTATCACCTGTTTAATTATTGTCATTGTGATTACGCGACCAAGAATTTTTCTTATTATTATTGTTTTTTTTTACTCGTTGTTCGGTTCCGGTACATAGCCGTACATCGCTGATCGTTTGGTTTTTTCTTGTTTTTCGTTATTCTTGCTATTAAAGCAGCTTGTAAGTATTGTTGGGTTTGGTGTCAATGTGGCAACAAGTCTCACAATATTATTTATTTTGTCATTGTGACATTTGCACGGTTGTGCCGATCGGGTCACTGTGACCGAAGTGGTGTACCAATTGTATCCTTCCGGAGTTATTGCTTATTTTCGTATTGTATTATTTATTATTGCTATTACTGTTATTATTATTATTATTACTATTGTTGCAATATTCCACAATAAACACACCATCAACGACAAATAGACGTGAGTTTTATATATTATATTATTTGGGTGTGTATACCTATCGCGGTGTACTTGTGACAAAATCTGTCACCGAGTGGGACGGCGGGCGTAGCTCCTCCATCGCCCGATACCAGGGATTGGTGCAGCCTGTTGATCAACAGCGTCTGTGGCCTGCGACAAGTGGAGCCAATTCCTGATCCGAGTCCATTGCGTAAGACCGCCAGCATCCGCCGTGGTGTGTGAGAGGCCGCCCAGGTCTTCGAGTCATCATCGTCATTGCCACCATCGTCACCAGCATCTTAATTTAAGTATAATTTTAAGTATAGTCCGATTTATGTGAGCTCGGTGGTCATTGCACCATACCGATTCCGACCACCGAGACATCCCCCCTTATAACTAAACTCGTTTTCCCTTTTCCCGTGTTTAAAATCAATTTCCTCATTCCCATGGCCGTTAAGCTATTTTAGTCTCCTGTCATAGTCATCGTCGTCGTCATGTTTTATTGCCTACCCCATTGATTCTAGGCAGTGTGCTTTGTGTTGCATACCTTCAAACCCACAAGGCGTTTTATAATATAAAATAATATTAATATATTAATATATTATTATTATAATTTTATATATATTAGTCTATTATAATATTGTCTCGTATTTCGTAAAAGCCCAACGGCAACACTCGCTTCACTGAGAATCTAAAATGCAATATCTATATATACAAAAATTAGTGTACATTTTGAAGAAATTATATAACTCAAGATCCACCGAACCGATTGGATAAAAATATCAGAGCATATTAAGATTGATATGTAGATGATTTCTGTGAAGTTTGAAAGCTGTGCGATAAGTAGTTCCGGAGTTATGGCCTCTTAAGTGCACCCCTGGTGACATGGCCAAAATTTACTTTGGAAATGTTTGGTTGCTATGGGTTATTTTATGTTGTTTATTTAGGATAAACTGCCAGATATTAATAATTGCCATTATTTTCCAGATGAAATTGCTGATCCTGAATTATTTGAAGTTGTCAAGAAAAATATGATTCACGTTCCTTGCGGTGCACTCGATTTGAATTCTCCATGCATGATCAATGGAAAATGTTCAAAACGGTACCCAAGAGCATTGACTTCTGTCACAATGATGATGGATATCCGTTGTACCGACGTCGGTCTACGGAAGATAATGGCCATACGGTAACGATTAGAATGCAAAATCAAGACATCGAAGTTGATAATCGTTAGGTAGTTCCATACTCACCACTACTGTCAAAAATATTTAAGGCACACATTAACGTTGAGTATTGCAATTCGGTCAAATCGATCAAATACATTTGCAAATATGTCAACAAAGGGAGTGATATGGTTGTTTTCGGAGTAGCTGCTGACAATAGTCATGATGAAATTGCTCAATATCAAATAGGACGTTACATCAGCACTAATGAGGCTCTTTGGAGAATTTATTCATACCCGATGCATGAACGATTTCCTGCTGATATTCATTTGGCAGTTCACCTTAGAAATAGACAACGTGTATATTTTACCTATGAAAATGTTCAAGAGAGAGTGACACGTCCACCAGTAACAACATTAACTACTTTTTTTTCAATTGTGCGCAAGTGATGAATTTGCCAGAACTTTGCTGTATTCAAATGTAACGCATTATTACACTTGGACTGCACAAAAAACATGGCAACGGCGTAAACAGGGAACAGCAGTTGATGGCATCCAGGTCTTTTCTATGCAGAAACTATGGAAAGACTATACACAGTTCATCCAAAATGGTAGAATGTTATTATTTGCAGCTGATGTTTGTGAATGTTGTGGGACCGAGTTCATTTGAAGATTTGCGAACAGTTATGATCATTTATGTGCTACGTATCGTGAAGAGTGTGAGCATTTGGGTTTACTGGAAAAAGATGAACATTGGAATTCATCACTTCAAGATGCATCGATTGCTTCATTTCCACATCAAATACGTATGCTGTATGCCATAATAATATCAACAGGTTTTCCATCGAATCCGATTGAATTATGGATTAAATATCGAGATTTTATGACAGAAGACTTTTTGATTCGAATGCGCCATCACACAGGAAACTCTGATTTGATCATAACATTGAAAATATATCATGAGGCATTAATAGCGATTGAAGATATGTGCCTTACGATCGCCAATAAAACATTGGGACAATTAGGTATGATTTCACCCAATTGTCCAATGCATGATTTTTTCTATCGAGAATTGCGACGAGTACAACGGTATGATATCAATGAATTGCAAACATTAGTGAATTTAAATGTTCCCAAATTAAATGACCATCAAAAAAATGTGTACGATACCATCATGTAAGTAGTAAAAAATGAAGCCGATGGATTGTACTTTTTGAACGCACCCGGTGGTGCGGGTAAAATATTTATAATATCACTCATTTTGGCAAACATTCGAGCACAAGGGAAAATTGCATTGGCCACTTGCTGCGTCTGGAATAGCTGCTACTCTGTTGGATGGAGGACGAACAGCACACTCTGTATTAAAATTACCGTTAAATGTGCAGGTTTGTTTATATTCATTGATTGATTGGCTTGAAATGCATTTACATTAATTGAGATGTAATTATTATTAATGTACTAGCAGACCCGGCGAACTCCGTTTCGCCACCAGATTCGTTTTATGTAACATTTCGTTTGGTGATTAAAAGATAAAGAAAAAAAATTTTTTTTGTTATATATTTGAAAAGGAAAATATTTATTTCATTTCACAACAGTAATAAATTCATTTCAATTACCTACTAAAATGAAGTGTTATTTAATTGTTTCATTGTAGTGCTCTTTGGTAAACCACATTTTTTGTTTTTTGGTCTGACGTTAACACAAACAAAGCGGATGGTTTCCCAACTCGTGAACACGCAACGTATAATTGTCCATGTGAAAAACAATGATTTTCCAAATTTATCCCGCAAACACTAAGCGATTGGCCTTGCGACTTATTAATTGTCATTGCGAACGCAAGGCGAACTGGGAATTGCAATCGTTTGAAGTCAAACGGAAGATCAGTCGGAATCATTGGTATTCGAGGAATACATACATTTTCACCTGCGTACTTTCCGTTAATAATGGTTGCCTCAATTAAATTCGGCATAAGTCTCTTTACCGAAAGTCGAGTACCGTTGCAAAGTCGCGGTGGATTCAAATTACGCAGTATCAAAATAACTGTACCAACTTTCAGTTGCAAGTTATGTGGTGGAAATCCTGGTATCTCCAGAGAGTTCAAAAACTCCGTTGGATAATTTACTACATCATCGGGATTTGTTATTGAATCAACGGATTTGTATGTCACCAAATCGCCAGCAATTTTTGATTGAATGGTGAAATTCAGTGCGTGGACATCATTATTCTTTGCTGCAAGAATTGCTCGTTGACTTAACCAAGCATAATTCTTATAATTCTCACTAATGTTTGGGAAAACATTTTCAATAAGAACTAATTGAGTGTCTACAAATCGGCAAAAGTCGTTGGTAAGAGTAATTAATCCAGATGTCGCATCAACTGGGACTTTTCCATTTCCAAGATCTAACAATTGTTTGGAAAATTGTGCAGCACTTTGATCATTTTGAAGTTGAACTCTCATATTAGTGGTTAGCGATAATGTTTTTACGTTATTCCATAAAGGTGATGCCTTTAGGCAAGCATTCAATTCATCTGCAGGCGTTCCACGGGGAACTACTGGCAACGTCTGCCTGAAATCGCCTGCCAACAATATCATCAAGCCGCCAAAGATGTTGTTATTTCTCCGAAGATCCTTCAGTGTGAAGTTAAGTGCTTCAAGTGATTTCTTATGTGCCATTGTGCACTCATCCCAAACAATGAGCTTGCATTGCATTAACAATTTTCCCATTGCACTGGATCGGGAAATATTGCACGTTGGAGTATCAATTGTGTTTAAATTGAGTGGCAACTTAAGCGCAGAATGTGCAGTACGACCGCCATCTAGAAGAGTCGCCGCAATTCCAGATGATGCTAACGCCAAAGCTATGTCACATCTTGATCGAATAGTGGCCAAAATCAATGAAATGACAAATGTTTTCCCTGTTCCTCCAGGTGCATCCAGGAAGAATAGACCACCAGTATTATTGTCCACCGCTTGCATTAATGTTTTGTATACTTGTTTTTGCTGTTCATTCAGCAACGGAACATTATTTCTAACGAATTCCTGCAATGTATCAACATTGTATTGCAGCTCTCGATTTAATTCTTGGTTAAATGCATCGTGCATCGATCGATTTGGCGCAATCATTCCTACTTCAATCAGTAGCTTGTTTGCAATAGTCAAGCATTGATTCTCAATCAGAATCAATCCTTCATTGTAGATTTCATCGGTTATTTGGATGTCAGGATTATTCGTTTGAATACGCAAGCGATGCAAGATATCTTCACATATGGCGTCTTTGTATTTGTTCCATAACTGAATTGGTTGTGAAGGAAAACATGTGGTGATGATAATTGCGAACAGCGTTCGTATTTGGTACGCATTTGATGAAACAACTGAATCTGCAAGTGTTAAATCCCAATGAGAATCGTTCTCCAGCAAACCCAATAGTTGACATGCTTCTCGATATGTTTGGCATTGGTGGCCATTCACAGTTTTCAAATGCGCAAATGATTTCGGTCCACGTACATTTACTAACAGCAGTCGCAAATAAAAACATTCATCGTTTCTAGGATGAACAGTGTACATACGACCTAGTGCATCAGTTGAAAACACCTGTGGCCAGTCTGAAACTGGGGTTCCTTGTTTGCGACGTTGGAATTTCTTTGTTGATTGATTCCAAGTGTAATACTTGGGCATTTCAACGTACATCAGCGTCGCTGCGAATGGATCTGCTTCACACATTGCAAAGAAGCTAGTCAATGTTGTCGATGGTGGTCTCTCAGCTCGTTGTGCCGCATTAGCCTCAGTGAAGTAAACTCTTTGGCCATTTTCCAAATGCACTGCTAAATGTACAACTGTGGGATATCTTTCATGAATTTGAAATGACAATAATCGCCACAGTGCTTCATTAGTACTGACGTATCTGCCCATTTGGAAGTTGCTGATTTCGTCATTCACATTTTCCGACGCAATACCAAACACAGCCATGTCGCTGCCTTTTGTGACGTACTTGCACAAATATTTGATTGATTTGGCCGAATGACAACTCTCAACGTTTGCATGTGTTTCGAAAATTCGTGATAGCAGCGGGCAATATGGTACAATGAATTCATTTCCGATCTCAATCTCTTGATTTTGAACTTTAACTTTGATAGTTCGACCGTTATCTTCTTTTGAACGCCGACGATAAACTGGATATCCATCGTTCCCTGTGACTGTTTCAGCAACTAACGGTCGCGGATATCGTTTTGTGCACTTTCCATCAGCCATGCAAGGCGATAATGGATTTAATGCACCGCACGGTCCATGCACCATCTGTGTCGTCACAATGTCGTGTAGACGGGGATCAGTGACTGGATCAGGAATTTCAGCTGATATGATGTCATCCACTTCATTTGAATGTAATTTGTTCAGCAACCAAATTAGGATATGAGCATGCGGTAGTCCACGCTTCTGCCATTCCACCGAGTACATATGACAACGTGTGTCACCAAAAACTCGATACTTAGTAAGCACATCCATCATAACCTTGAGTTTTTGCTGAAATACTCTGGCGATTATGTCATGGCGATCTTGCGGTTTTTGACCCGTTCCAACTCGCGTTCAATTTCCGTCCACTTCGGATTGCATGTGACCGTAATAAATAAATCCGGAGTTCCATAATTTCGCACGTACGTCATAGCGTCTTGAGCGTATTCGTGCATGTGGCGTGGGCTTCCGATATAAGTTGATGGGAGAATCGTCAGTCGTCCAATATTCTGAACATCACCATCTGAATGAATAGCATCACGCAAGTGTATATAGTCCTCAGATCGTAGCTTTGGCTGATTGAATCTGATGAACGCTAAACGTTCGGTCTCGACTTTGACATACATGTCGACAGCGAATTGCTGGAATAGCCGACCGCACTTCAGAATGACATTCTCCTCATGTGTACGAGTCATCATACGATACGCATAGTAATTCATTGCGCTTAGATTTTTATTATTCGTTGATACTCCTGAAAATGCAAAATTAAATGAATTGTTAATGGAAACCAATAAAAGTAATAATGGAAATAATTAGTGTGTGAATATTGTACCTGTAATTGGATCGACCATCTTCAACGTGATGTCGTATCCGTCTTGCCCTTGCCAATAAATGATTGGATATTGTAACGCATCGTACAAACGATGTGTCTCGTTTACACGATGCATGATATTGCTTCTTCGCTGAACGACAATGTCTCGTGATTTAGTTGGATCGCCAACAATAATTGCAGCAACATCATTAACGGTGGGTGCATTGAATCTTCGCACATGTTCACCTGTTGGAGTACAATCCGCTCTTATGACAAATTTGTGCGTATCCGATGGCATTCGTTCCAATGCTGTTTTGAACATATTAACCACAGCATTATTAGCGTGAAAAAATGCTTGCAACTGTTCAATAATTCGTCTCTTTAACTGTTGTGCTCCCTGTATATTGCACCGCACGTTCAGCTGATCCACCATCGACGAAATGAAATATATTTGCAGAAATTGATGCGGTTCATCTGGTGTTGGCACCATTGAACCATGCAAATGATATATTTGACCTTGTATCTGTAATTGCAAATAATCATTAAAATTTGTTCATGAATACATTGTAAATCGTGTGATGGTGTAGTGTGTGGTGTATATGAAGTTGTTATGTGTTGGTTATGTGTGTTGTATCTTTTACCTTGCAAGTCGGCATGAAGCCGCCTTCTCGAATGATATTAGCTCCAAAGGAAGTCATGCGAAAGCAGTTATTGTATTCAAGGATGTGTTGAAGAAAATGGCTGGAATCGGGATCACTTCCATCAAACAATGTTTTCAGTGGCTGTGGTGGTGTAAGTAATGGATCCAGTTTGACTTTTCCACTTGCGCAGCACAATCCAACCGTTTCTCTTTTGAACTTTGCAATATCGGCATATAGTCGTCATTCGTCCAATATCCAAATTTTCATCATCACTGTAGTTCGCAGTGGGATCATATTGGAATGCCAAGCGATTGTATGATGCCAATGATCTTCGTGTGCTCACGCGATGTCTCAATCGGTCATTTTCTCTTATTATATTTTGTCTTTCTTCTCTTAAGTTCCTTGAATAGACTTGTTGCTGGCTTGCATGTCTTGTGCGGCGGCCGATGTTCGCACGTCGTTCTCTAGGCATTTTGGACTATGGACAGAGTGTTGAATTTAACTTCAAATGCACGATCCACATAATTTACACTGAGCTTAAATGAAATTAACTGAGCAGAGAATAATGACTATCTGTCACACACTTTATCACGCACCGTTGCTATTGGTTTGAAGTACATGCTATGTATAATAGATGGCGCTGTATGTGAAAAACGATTTCCCCACTTTTCTGTTGAATTTTTCCTGAATTTTCCAGAATTTTCTTTGCTATAAACCTCACGGAGCCCAAGACCTTTCCAACGAATGCAAAACCGTGGAAATCGGTTCGTGCGTTCTGGAGTTATAGCGTCAGGGAGGAAAACCGGACTTATTTTTATATAATAGATTACAGGTGATTGAAAATCTAACGTGCAATGTATCAAGAAATTCTGCGATGGCGAAAGTTTTGCAACAAACAGCAATTATTTTATTGGATGAATGTACGATGACATACAAAAAATCACTTGAAGCAATACACCACACAATGCAAGATTTGCGTGGCAATCAAAACATTTTTGATGGTGCATTGATATTATTGTCAGGTGATTTTAGGCAAACACTGCCCGTAATTCCACTCTCAAAACCGGCAGATGAGATCAATGCGTGCCTAAAGTCTTCTTTCATGTCGAGATATGTGCGAAAATTGACGCTGAACATAAACATGCGTGTTCAGTTGCAAAATGATCAATCTGCAGATCGGTTTTCGAAGGAATTGTTGGAAATTGAAAATGGAAAAGTTCAAATCGATAACACAATCGGTTTAATTAGTTTGCCAAACAATTTTTGTACAACTCTAAAATCAAAAGAAGAATTGATTGAACGAGTGTTATAAATATTATCCAGAATCACAGGAATCACAATTGGTTGAGTGAACGCGCAATTCTAGCACCAAAGAAAGCGCATGTCAATGCTATCAATTATCTCATCCAAGAAAAATTGTCTGGTGCAGTAATATCATATAAATCTATTGATAGCGCATTGAATGAAGATGATGCAGTCAACTATTCAGTTGAATTTTTTAATTAGTTGGAACCACCCGGTATACCGCCGCATTTCTTGAATTTGAAGATCGACTCATCAATTATTTTACTAAGGAATTCGAATGCATCAAAACTGTGCAACGGTTCAAGATTAGCTTTAAAAAGATTGATGTCGAATTTAATCGAAGCCACAATATTGACTGGCAAAGCGAAAGAGGAATTTGTACCCATCCCACGTATTCCTCTGATACCAACATACATGCTATTTGATTTCAAACGATTGCAATTCCCCGTACACCTATCAATCACCATGTCCATCAATACGGCACAAGGACAAACGCTCCAAGTATGCGGTTTAAATTTGGAGGAGCCGTGTTTTTCGTACGGGCAACTAACTATACGTGGCCTGTTCAAGAGTTGGCACTCCAAATTGTTTATTTGTGTATGCCCCAAATGTACAAACAAAGAATATTGTTTACTCAAATGTGTTGGATTAATAATAAAGAATTTTGAAAAAATAAATGATTTTTATTGCATATTTGTGTTGGTGCTGCGGAGTGCACAGGGGTCGGCTATTATTTATTATAAAACTAATTTTAACTGTACAACCTACGTGCTATTATTTTCGTTTGAAAATTCACGTCGTTTATTTAAGGAATGTTGCTAGGGCACCGAAAAAAGAAAGAAAGTAAACAATAAACATCCGATTTAGCTAGTTTTTATATATGATGTAATAGACCAGGGGCCTCCAACCTACGGTCCGCGGGCCGAATCCGGCCCGCCAAGCTAATTAATGTTTTGAAAATAAAATATAAAAAAATATAAATATTAATTTTCATTGGTTTAATTTATTTTTTATTGAATTAATTAATAAAATAAAATAAATTTATTATTTTTTCTTTTGGTATTATTCATAACAATTTATAATATTTATACACATATACTAACACTAACTAATAATAGAAAAACTCGTCAATCAAACTTATTTGACTAATGTTGTACTCAAAACTTACGCGATTGTCAGATAAGTTACGATCGACTTTTTCCGTTGTAATAATAATGTTATCAAACGTTTAATCGACGGGTTTTTCTAACTACGCGAGTCCACTGTAATGTATCGGGTATAATTTATAATTTATATAGAATCAGTTTTTATGATTATTGTAGTTTAGCGTTGTTTATTATCGAGTGAAGTGCTCTGTTCTGTATTAAAATAAATATGAGTTAAAGTAAAAAACGGAAAGTCGATACAGAGTACACGACCTATCTGGTAAACTACGATCGGACAAGTTTGAAATCTTAAAACAGAATTTACTAGCTCAACAGTTATTTTTACTAAACAGTTATGTTAAAATGAATCTCTCGTAAAAGCAAGTTTTCAAGTAGCTCGTACTCTGGCGATAGCCGGAAAGCCGTTTACTGATGGCCAAATTGTAAAAGAGTGCATTTTGAAGACAGTTGAAGAGATTTGTCCCGATAAAATCAATTTATTCACCGGTATTAGCTTGTCAGCGAATACAATTGCACGGCGTACCACAGATCTCGGAAATGATATTATTCGTCAATTAAAAGATATTGCTAAAAGCTTTAAATATTTTTCAATTGCTTTGGATGAATCTACCGATACTTCAGACTCAGCGCAGGTGCTTTTATTCGTTCGCGGAGTTAATGAATCTTTTGAAATAACCGAAGAATTGGCCGCCGTCCACTCAATGAAAGATTCATGTACTGGTAATGAAATTTTTTTGAAGGTAAAAGAATCTATTTTTACTTTGGGTCTTGATTTTAACATCTTAAAAGCCGTAACTACTGATGGTGGACGTAACATGTGTGGAGCACATACAGGTTTGGTTGGAAATGTTTGTAAAGTTGTATTGGAGACTGGTGCAGCAGCACCAATGGCTATTCACTGCATAATACACCAGCAAGCTTTGTGTGGGAAAAATGCACCAATATCTGAAGTTATGAATATGGTTGTGCAGAATGTAAATTATATTCGAAAAAGTGCTCTCAGTCACCGTCAGTTTAAGAACTTTCTTACTGAAATTGAAAGCGAGTACCCAGATATTCCATATCATTGCGAAGTTCGTTGGCTCAGCCGAGGTCACGTCTTGAAAAGATTTTTTTATCTTCGTTCAGAAATTTACATATTTATGATAGAAAAAAACCGTGTTATAACCGAGTTAACTGATTTGTCATGGCTATGGAAATTAGCTTTTCTCGTTGATATAACTCAGCTTCTTAATGAGTTAAATTTAAAGTTGCAAGGAGCTAACTCGTTAATTTCTGATACATTTTCCTACATTAAAGCTTTCAAATTAAAATTAACTCTATTCACAAATCAATTAATAGAAAAAAATCTTGCCCATTTTCCAACATGCAACAAATTCAAACTTGAAAATGATGTAGAATTTCCTACCGATTTTGCTGTTGGAGTTCTCACATATTTGAAAGAGCAGTTCCAGACCCGGTTTAGAGATTTCGAAAGTGCAGAAGACCGTATTCGAATTTTTGAAAATCCTTTTGCCATAAAAATAGAAACTTTACCGACAGAGTTTCAGCTTGAAGTTATCGAGCTCATGTCAAACAACAATTTCAAAGACTATTTCAAGGAAGCTAATCTCCAACAATTTTACGCCATGTTACCAAAGGAATCATTTCCAAATCTTAAAAAACATGAGCGTGAAATGATGTCAATATTAAGCTCAACATACTTGTGTGAACAGACATTTTCAAAAATGAAATACGTAAAATCTAAGTACAGAACTAACTTAAGTGACGAACATTTACAAGCGACGCTGCTAATTGGAACCACAAAGTTTGATGCAAACTATCAAGACATTTTAAAAACCAAGCAGTTCCAAACGTCTCACTAAGTAATTTAATATACTTAGTTGTGCCATAAGTTCTGTCCCTTATACAAAGGAGTATACATAATTAATAAAATAAAACAAATACAAAAAAACTGATGTTATTTATTCTTTATTAACTTAGTAACTAAAAAAAAATAAATACTATTCAAAATGTCCACCATTTGCATTTATACATTTCTTCAAACGATCTGGCCACTCGTCTATGACAGCACGCACCACTTCTAACGGTATTGAGGCAGCTGATTTTACCAAATCGGCTTTTAATGATTCGATATTTCGATGGGGCTTAGAGCAGGCCTTCTCCTCTAAAATATTCCACAGTCTGTAGTCCAAAGGATTGAGGTCTGGACTTGCCGAGGGCCAATCTTGAGCGGCGATAAATTCAGGTAAATTGACCTCTAACCAGCGTTGTGTGGTTTTTGCTTTATGTGCAGGCGCTGAATCCTGCTGAAAGATCCAGTTCTTTCCTATAAACAAAGTATCACTTAAAGGCTTCACTACCTTTTCTAAAATATCATTTTGGTAGTTAACCGCACGTGTTTTGACCCCTGCTCACAGAAATGCAGTTGAGTAACACCCTCATATGACACTCCCCACCAAACCATCACTGAGGCTGGATGATGTCCTCTTTTTACTCTTTGAATTTTTTCAGCAGCTTCCCGAGAGTTGTGAGCATAAACTCTATCATTTTGACGGTTAAATTTTTCTTCTACAGTAAAAATTTTTTCTTCTGTAAACAGTATCTGTCTGTGGCCATTTTTTGCGTACCGCTTAAGTAACTTCTTCGCTCTTGTCGTTCTAATTTGACGTAAAGCGTCTGTCAACCGCTGACCGGTGCTTCTTCGATAAGCACCAAGACCAAGGTCTTCTTTAATTATTCGTGACATGGTTCTTGGTGGAATTTTCATTTCTCTAGCCATGATTTTTTGCTTGCGAAGTGGATTTCTGCGAATTCTCTGTGTGACAGCTTTGACTGCTGCATTTGTTCTTATTTCACGTGGACGTCCACTTCTTGGCTTGTCATCTATAGTGTTGAACTCGTTGAACCGTTTTATGGTCCGATAAACAAAATTTTTCGTTATTTTCAACAGTTTCAATAAGTTGAAAATCTCTAATGGTGTTTTATTACACTTAAATAACGCAATAACAGCAACACGATTTTCTTTAATACCCCATTCCATGTTTAATACGTGACGTGAACTATCGTACTAACCAAAAATAGTAGATATTACAATTGTTGAAAATTATATTCATAAACAAAGTCATTAGTGTTATCGTAAAATATTAATGGAGCAACTGATAAATAGGGACAGAATTTATGGCACGACTAAGTATACTTATTATATTCATTTTTATATATAAGATATAATAAATTTTGAATTATAAAATAAAAAAAAATAATATAAATTAACATACATTTTTTAAATAAATCTTATCTATTATAATTTATTTCTAAATTTTATAACCTATCTATTCCTCTAAAAATGTTGGCCCGCGATGCCAAAGCGTATAGCAAATTTGACCCGCGGTAAAAAAAGGTTGGAGACACCTGTAATAGACTATTCAAAATCCCATTCACTCGGTAAAAAATTTCCTAATACATTTATTTGAAAATTTTAATTCATTGTCTTAGTCATTCAATAAAAATTAATCAAAAAATAAAATTTAAATATTTAAGTTACCTAGGTGCTCATTTAAACATTTAAAAAAAACAAGTTTTTCTCTGTACAATATTTATATAGGTAATAGAAAAACTAGATAGTTTTTATACCTCTGTGATAAATTGTGGCAGGTATCGGTGTAATTTCTGAGCAGTCATCACAGCCTTTGTTAACAGTATTATATAATGATGACACATCACCCTTTTGTAACTTAGGAATGCTCCTCTAAGAAAAAATAAATCATTAAGTACTAGGTAGTAATAAGTTTTACATTAATAATTATAATAGTGTCGATTAAATAATTTCAAAATAAAATGGTACACAAGGAAGTTTTTTTCAGAAGGTATAATAAATTAGTGGCGGTCGCAGGGGGGTTGGGGTTCAATCCCCCTCCGAAATGAATGGATGATTAATTTCTCACTTATGAACCTTCAAAAAATTATAATTTTTTCAACCTCCCCCGAAAATTTTTCCTGCAACCACGCTGTAATAAATATTTCAAATAAGTACAAACTTGCTGCAATGGGTCAGAAACATCATCTGGCATATTTACATAAGATCTAACTAAATCATAATTTGTAAAATGCAATTAACATATTTTTTTCACAACAGTAACCTTATTATTATTTGTAGAAATTACATTATTCCATAGTGTTTATAAAATACGGTCCACAGGTACAAAAAATAGAGTACATTTCCTAAATGTTTTTTCATGACTCTTACAGTTTAAAACGGAGCATTTATAAAACATTTTAAAATATTTCAATATGCCCCTTGTTATAGTTTTTTTATTATAGAATTGTATTGAACTGTATATTAAAATAGCCGGTGAGTCTGTTTCAATGTAAAAACTACTAATTATTTAATATATTTAAAATTCTAATTAATACTTTAAATTTTAAGTTCAATTTTTTTTTGGAAGTAACAATTTTTTTAAATTGTTTGGGTATTGGGTTTATTTTAATTCAACAAGTAATATGTAAAATTTGTACATAAATTGACTTGAAGATGGCGCCAAAAACGCTCGTTGACTTTTCGTAACAGATGTGGATCTTTTCATTATACCTACCAGTGGCATATTTAGGGGGGGGGGTCCAAGGAAGACAATTGCCCCGGAAAGTACTTTTTTTTGGGGGGGGGAGGGTCAGGCAATTCAACTAGAAGGTTTTATTTTAAACTGATTTAAACAGTTGTAAAAAAAAAATGTGTACCCAGGGCAGCAAAATCCTAAATACGCCTTTGATACCTACTGTGCACTATTGTTCGTTTCCAGTCCTGTTAATCTGTGGCTTGAAAACACGGAATAATTCTTCTGTGATAAAAATATAAAGTATAAATTGATTATGGACAATATGATAAAAAATTCAAAAACAAAAATTACATGATACTTAAAATTGAAATAAAATAATGAAAATCAAGTTTCACTAATTAGGTATCACTGTTCACTAATCAATAGCTTCAGTTACGTTAGTTCATAGAGTAATTACTAATTACTAATTACTCCATGCGACAGTTACTAAATTTTCTTCTACAATCATAAAAGATGATTTATTGTACATCGTGACATTCATAGAGTTTATCAAGGATTTTGTTGGCTCGAATTTTACACAATATGTTCTTTTAATTAGTTTGCTAGACAATAGTAGGCCATTTAATGCTAGTACTTGAAGTTTGCTTCTAACCTTAGTTTTGGTTGGGTTAACTTTAGAAAATATTCTTTCGTAGTCAACTGATGAATGCGGTAAAATAAATACTTTTAAAACAAAGTGTGCAACATTTTTAAAAATAAATTCCCCTTCACGTTGCATATTATATAAATGATACCAAAACTATTATATATTATAAATGTAAATAATTAGGTTATTTTTTTAACCTGTGTAGGTTTTTTCCATTTTAGTATATAGTATAGCTAAACACTTTTCTCACTTTGAAAGAGTTTGATAAAATTAACAAATTTTTGTAGAACCCATTCTAAAAATTTAAAAAAAAAAGTAGAAGTGGGTCATGTAAGCAAATATATTTGTTTTCTCCATTTGTTACACGCTAATCAAATCTGTAACATTGAAAATAGATTATAGTATAGTACTTATTTTTATGATTACAAGTACCAATGACAAATTATATACTAACCTATGTAGAGTGAAATACATTTTAAGTGATTTTCATTGTTCTAAAATACGACGAACCAACAGTTCTAAAGATAGCCTACAAGTTTGACATGTCCGAAGTGATGAGGCTCTACAGCACAAAAATCTTGAAACTCTTTCAATTGGGCATATCTCTTGCAACTTGACTTAAAAAAGTTGTAAAACACCACGAGCTAGGTCTTCAAATCTAAACAATAGGTATTTATATTAATATTACAATATAATATTCTACATATTTAAAAAATATTAAAATATAATATGTTTATATAAGATTATTAATCTGCGTGGAAGTACTTAACATTCTTCACTGGCGCACAAAGAGTTAAGGAATGACAAATACACTTTTGAATCATTACACTTGGGAAGTCTTCCAAAAATTTGCTGGCTACTGAGTTCCATGCACCCATCATAGTATTCCATCCATCAGAAGCAAACCCAATAACATTTTTAAGACACACTTTTTCAGCTTTAAAAGATGCAATAACTTCAGCATATAATTTTGTACTGTAGCGCCTTCATTCAAGAGTTCATTGGTAGACTCAGAGTTTTTGAATACTTCCACTAAGCTCCAAAACATTGATTTGATTTTTTTTCAACAAAACATTTTTATAAATAATGGCTGAGGTGGTCTACAGTTAAAAATAATAATGAAATATGATACTCCGTACGGTTGGAGTACGGACAACTAATATTAGGTCACGTATTACGGTAAATTAAAAAAAAAAACCGGCAAGTGAGTACCGCTCTGCTGTACATTAGGTGCCGTATAGATCATTATTATATTTTTTTTTTTTTTTTTTATTGTTTCAGCATCAACGACAAGGTTATTAGCTTATAGTGTTTAAGTTAGGTTACAATGGTTGAAAAGAGATACAAAACAACACAAAACATATTATAAGAGACAAAAAAAAAAAAAAAATTGAATATAAATAGATTGAATTAAGTTGAACATTTCGATTTTTTTTAAAAATGAGATAATTTTTTGTGTGTCGGCATGGGGTCCTATGGCTTCATATAGATTGTCCGGGATTTCACATTAATTTCTGGCCTCAGAGAATATTTGGCAGTGGATGAGAATGTGTTTGACTGTATTGGGCAAATTGCAAGAGCGGCATAATGGAGGTTCAGTCTTTTTCATGAGGTAATCGTGAGTGACTCTTGTGTGACCAATTCTTAGTCGGTTAATAATGATTTCTTCTTTTCGATTAGAGAAATTGTGTTTTGGCCAAGGTTCGACTGAATATTTGATTTCTCTAAGTTTGTTATCAGTAACTTGACGCCAATCTAAGTCCCTTAGTTGTATGCAGTATTTATCAATGTTCCTGAAAGTATCCACTGGTGACACAAGATCGAGTGTTAAGGCGTTAGGGTTACTTACAGCATTTCGAGCTGCTATGTCTGCTTCTTCGTTCCCTACGATATTACAGTGACCCGGAGTCCATATAAGTCGTATGAATTTTTTGGATAACTGAATTATATTTTTTATCTTTATGGCTAAGGGATTCATCTGGGTATTATGTTTTAAATTAGACAGAACACTGAGTGAGTCAGAACATATGTCGATTCTGTCAAAATTTGAATTGACAGCTGTTTGGACTCCTTTTAAGAGAGCTATGTATTCAGCTGTATAAATGCTGCTATGACTATTTAGCTGGAATAATTGAGTAGAACTATTGTGTATAACTGCTAGACCTATGCCTGTTGAAGTTTTCGATGCATCAGTATAGATTTGAGACTTATTGGGGTTATCCATATGAATTAGTTCATTAAATAAATTTCGATAGACTATTTCGGGTGTTTCTTTTTTTACATGGCCACTAAGACTGGTATCGATTTCGTAGTTTTGTAAAATCCACGACGGAGTAAGGCAGGTTTCATATTGAAGGATCGTGTCAGGGGAGATGTTGTTGTCGGACATTTCTTTGCGAAGTCTTGATCTTAGTGGTTTTCTGAGATTCGGGTTTAAATCGTATACAGATGAAGAATGGTTTATATTTAAATAGTGAATAGTTGAATTAACTGGAGTAGACAAAATTCTGGTTATATATTTGAGTGATAGTCTTAGTCTGCGATAGTGAAGTGGAGGTTCCCCAGTGATGGCTAATAAGCTGGTGACAGGACTACTTCTGAAGGCTCCCGTTGCACATCTTATACCGGTGTTATGAATAGGGTCAAGTAATTTGGTTATATTACGATTAGAGTTTCCGTAGCAGATTGAGCCGTAGTCAAGTTTTGATCTAACCCAGATAGCAATTTCATAACATTTATGTTGTGATAACATTTTAACTAGGTTGAATTTAAAATATTATCATTTTATCATTCGTATAATATTGTATTGTGTTTAAAATATAAATATAATTTTTTAAATATTTTCTTAATGTCACGATTTTGTTTTTTTTGTAATATTCAATTTTGAACTATGCCACAATATTATAGTAACATTTAGTTATGAATGTAAAGTAATATTATTTTGAGAATATTTTGTGTATGTTTCCAGTTGGTTAAATTTATGATATTTTAATTGTAATTTTCCCAAAACATTTAAATAATGTAAAATTAAAAATATAAAATAATATTGATTTTATTGAATATATGTTACGGCCTTACGGCTGGGTAAAGTACAAAATACAGTTATTACTGTTCTCATTACCCGCCGCAGGTAATGAGAACACTACCTATACCTATTGAATAAAGTAAAAATATATTATTATTTATAATAAAACGTTTATTTCGTACATTACTCGGGTAATTTACACATTGTCTATGACTGAGTGGGTAAAATACTTTCATAAAATGTACGATAAAATAACGATTGTATAGATAATTATTTTTGATGATACACATAACAATAATACTATATATACACACATATATATACACAAACATTTATATATTATACATCGTAAATACTAAATAGTATTTGTACACACTCAATAATATTTAGTACAGTATTATCTGCATTCTGCTTAAATATTTATTAATAATTTTAAACTCCGGCCCACAATAAGAGAAGTATACCGCTACGCGCATGCAGACTGACGCATAGATGATAAAGAGTAAAGAAGGCAGTCAGCACTCAGCAGTCCCAGGCCTCTTTTATTTTTTAAGGCCTTAGTCTTTATAGTTTATGTCATTCAGTGTAGGGTTGTGGCGTGCATACAGCGCGAAACAAGCGCTATATAGAGTGATAATAATATATTGCCATTCATAATATTATTATATTATAGCCCGTGCGGAACAAAACTGAATTAATTTTTTTTTATTTTTTAAATATTCAATCTGTTTACAAAATTGAACGTAATACCATAAAAACATGAAAAATTAAAAGTATATAAGTACATAATATAGTGGCACAGACGTATTGACACACATAGCGAGTAGGTGTAAACGTTATGATGATGCATGTTGTACAACGAGGAAATTCTGTAGCGGAAAACTTTGATAATGGAGAAATTCGGACGGTCTGTTTGCTAATCGAAGTTGCAAACTTAACGTTTGCAAACATTGCAATTTGCCAGCGCCATGATCCAGCTTTTCAACGTTCGTACAGCAAAACGTTTCCGCTATAGAATTTCCTCAACGTTGCCGACCGTGAACCGCTGTGATGTCGGATATGTCAACTATGTGAGGGATGCGCAGCTTTGGTCGGGATTCGGGACACGGGTTACTTCTCTCGTGGGCCGGACGCCGGAGTATCGTACAATATACAAATATTGAATATTTAACTAGTTACGGTTGGGAAAACCGTTGTGGCGTTGTGCCTACATATTATATAAAATAAAATAAACGCCACTGCAGCGTACCCGAATTTGTATCAATAACTAGAAATATAGAATAACAAGAAATAACAAGAATTATAGAAGGAAATGTAGTATATTATGATACGTTATTATAATATATCAATAATCGACAAATAAACATGCCTCTGCGCAATGCGCGCATGTATAATTTAATGTTGGTATTCTTATTTATATCGTTCTTTGTTTATCGTCATCGTCGCCGCTGTCGTCGTCGTCGCCCCACCGCCGTTTTCGAGGAAAAAATTAAAAATAGTCCAAAATAAAATTCAGTTAAATCATTATCATTGGAATATTTGATCGGTTGTTATCTTGGAGATAAACTGACTGTTGCGTCGACGCTAATAAATTAGTAATTATTAACTATTACTCCATTAGCCTTGACTTTGTGTTCGTGTCTCCGTCTGGTGAATTATTCTACTATTCTTTGCTGCAGCCGATTTTGTTCTTTGTCATCGCCTTTTGTAAGTGAGAATATTTTGAGTCTATTTTATATTTGTAATCTTCTTCAACAAGTCAGTATAGATTATTTCATATTACTTTTTGTCTTAATAACTTCTATTTAATACCTATACTTAATTGTTGAATAGTGTCGGTCTGGCCCACCTGGCCACCTGGGGCTCTTGAATATTTTACATTATTATAAGGGCCCATAGCCAAATTAGAAAATGTACTTTATAACCTATAATTATTAATTATATTAAATTACCTATATTAATTATATAAGTTGTGGAAACATTTCACATTTTTTTGGTTTTTTTTTTAATTCACCACATTATGGTTTTGTGCGTAGCATTTAAATATGTTAGGTATTATACTTCAGTGTAAACGTGAAATTAAGTTTTAAGTAAGTAATTTCCAAACTTCAAATTTTTAAATCTAAATTTCTATCTTTGATCAGCCAACAATATCTGAATTTCTTAACTTCTGCAGCTTGGTCAAATAGACAATAAACATTTTATATGTTAGAATATTCTAGTGTTAAACTAAAAAACAACTATTTTATTAATGTATAGCTAATTTATTTCATTTGTGTTTATTTTATGTTTATTGGGTTTACCTATGTATACCTTTTTTTTAAATTTTTTGTGTACAAATCAAAAAAAGTATGTAAATCTTTTAAACTACAATATATATATTTATTTAATTTAAATATCATATAATTTTACAGTTAGTACCTACCTATCTAATAAATATTTTTTAATTAAAAATAAAATGATTTTATTGTAATGTAGGTATGAAATAGTAGTTAAATTTTGTTTAGGTTTGTGGCTGATGGTGCTTGGTCGTGAGTCAGGCTGATACTAGTTTTTAAGTTATATTTTACATTAAAAATTATTTCATTTATTGTTTTTACTATAGCATTTTCTGGAGCACCTGTTGTGTTAAGGTCTAATGCCCAGTATTGTGATTTGAACGTGTAACTTTTAATACATTTTAAACTGATATTGATATTTGATTGCTTCACATCATGTAAGTACCTACATTATATAATTTTTATTTTATGAATTTATAGATGTAGTAAGTAATAAGTAATAACAATACCTATAATATAATATATAGTAATATCTACATATAATATGTATGCATGTATGTATCTAATATATATAGGTAAATACTTATTTAGCATATTTACTTATAATTTTATTTTTTTAACAATTGATTACCTAAATGATTAATTTATTTTAATAAGACAAAAATCAGGAGTAGTTTTTTGGTTAATATTGTATTGTGAGCTGTGGAATTTTGAGTTTTGACTTTTGTCATTTAGTAATTTTAAAGAATGTAGAGTCAGTCAGCTGTAACTCTTATTAAATTATCTCTTGCAGGATTTAATAAATGTTAAAATAATATTTTTAACTTATAATTTTCAATATGATTAAAAGTAATCGTACCAAAAGAAGAAAAAGAAAACAAGAATTGGATAATATTCTAAAAATTTATTCCATAAATCATTCTGATATTCCTATCCAATTCAATGAAAATAATGTTACCCGTTCAACTGACTATCTGAACCTTTCTCCTACAATTGCTTGTCAAACAGACTCAATGCAAGTAGAACGACCAAGCTCACATTTTTCTGAGGCAGTTCCTATGGTGTCTTCTCCTTTAAGCTCACCAGATAAAATATCAGACATACATGAAATTACAGAAAGGAAAAGTTTAGTAAATAATAAGTTTAAAGAAGACTTAGGTATTTGGGCTATTGAATGCAATGTACCAAACTTAACTGTTAATAAACTATTAAATGTTATGAAAAAATATGAAACTATTAACACCCAAGATCTACCAAGAGATGCAAGAACACTACTAGCCACACCGCAGAGACCAAGAATTAATATTCGTAATGTCCACCCTGGCCATTATTATCATTTTGGATTGGCAGCTGGTATATTAAGATATGCAACAACTGACTCTTGTGAGATTAAAATTGCCATTGGCATCGATGGTCTTCCATTGTCCAAAAGCAGTAATGGGCAATTTTGGCCTATATTAGCATTTGTCATGAATAACACCACAAAAAAAGTTTTTCCTATAGGTGTTTACTATGGCACTGCTAAACCTTGTGATAGCAATGATTTTTTAGCAGATTTTATTTCAGAAGCCAAAGAACTTATTGTTAATGGTATTGTTGTCAATGGTGTTTTGAAAAAAGTGTCAATTGATGTGTTTGTATGCGATGCTCCTGCTAAAGCATTTTTATTAAAAATTAAAGGTCATTCGGGATTTTCTTCTTGTACCAGGTGTATACAAGAAGGTGAATATTTTAAAAACCGTGTGTGTTTCCCATACTTAGATCAAAAACCAAATGAAAGGACTCATGATGCATATATAAATATGCTATACGAAGAGCATCATACTGGAGAAATATCAAGACTCATGGAGTTATCAGGATTAGATTTAGTTCATTCATTCTCATTGGACTACATGCATTTAGTCTGTTTGGGTGCTGTTAAGAAATTAATTTTACTTTGGTTGCATAAAGGGCCATTGCTTGTTCGTTTACATAGTCGTAATGTCAAGAAGCTTACATCATCATTGTTGGATTTAAAACCTTATATTCCCTCTGACTTTGTTAGAAAAACGAGAGAAATACAAGAAGTATGCAGGTGGAAAGCTACCGAGTTACGATTGTTTTTACTGTACATAGGACCGGTTGTGCTAAAAAATATTTTGAATGAAGATGCTTACACCAATTTTATGGCCTTACATGTTTCTATGTTAGTACTTCTAAGTCCTGATTACCAGCAATATGTAAATTATTCGAAACAACTTATGAATTACTTTGTCCAAACGTTTGAAATGACATATGGCTGTCAACATATTTCGCACAATATTCATGGACTAACACACATATCAGATGACTATGAACGCTACGGTCCTCTTGATAATTGTAGTGCGTTTGTTTTTGAAAATTTTATGAAAGAATTGAAATCCAAAGTAAGAAAACATGATAAGCCTCTTGAGCAAGTAATAAATCGATATAATGAAGTATATTATAGTAGTGAAATACAAAAGAATGTTTCTCAAAATCCAAAACAATATATTACATCAAAACCACATACGGACGGACCATTAATTAATAATATTGTTGGAATTCAATTTAAAAAATTACAAATAGGCCATATAAAACTAAACATAGCCATTGGAAAAGAAAGTTTTTTTTTAACTAACAGCGGAGAGGTCGCTAGATGTTTGAACATTGTACAAAGTGAAAACCACTTAATAATAATCGGAAGAATTTTTGAAAATAAAAATGCATTGTATAAAAATCCTATTGATTCAAAATTATTAAATATTTTTATTGTTGATTCTCCTTCTAAAAATTTAAAATATTGGAATTATTTTGAAATAAATAAAAAAGTTATGTTGTTAACTCACAATAACAAATTAATTGCAATGCCTTTAATTCATACTTAAACTTGTATTTTTATTAATCTATTTAATTCATAATTATTATTTTTAAACTTTTTACTATACTTAATACCTATAATATTTAATGTATAATTATTATTTTTAAACTTTTTACTATACTTAATACCTATAATATCTTATGACTTATTTACCTATTAATTTTTTTTTTATGTTATTATTTTAATACTGATGACGAAACAGCATAATGTGGATTGTTGTTCATTTTCTCAAAGAAAATACAATAGAGTCAGTTCCTAATGTATGGTTCAATAAAAAGGATAAAAAATGTGCATGGCCATTATCAAAAAACTGTGTTAAAAGAATGATCGAAAAACGGATTTATCCAAACAAAGTTGAATTTCAATGGTTTTCAGCTAGAATTCTTGGATATCCATATGGTAAGAAACATGACCAATTTTTTTAGCTGTACTTCAATATTTTTAAGTTGTTGTTTATTTAGTTAATGTGTGCTATACTTTAGGCAGTTTAGTTGAAGCTCGTTTAAAAGCTAAAAAAGCTCAGTTCTTATCAGATTTATCTTCTGAAAATGAAGATTTTAAAAAGATAAAAAAATCCATCAAGAAATATGGAAATTCTTCAAAGTCTTCACTCCTTCCAAGTCCTCCATCTTTAGTAACAAGTAAAATACATTTTTAATAAGTTTTTTTTAAAAATAAGTCTATTTTAAAATAGAAATAAGTATACCTATGTATATCATTAATTGTTTAATTTATTTTATAAATAAATATAAAACACTTGTCAAATTTATAATAATGTATACTTAAATATTATAATTAAATTGTATTGATGTAAATAAATTAGTATCCTAGATGGTGATTGTAATGAAATAATCTAATCTGTCCAACATAAAAATTCTTTTTTTAGAGGACACTATAGGTACCCTATATATTAGTTTATTGATTAATGTACATTTATTGCTACATAATTAAAATAATTTGAATTTGTACAGAAAAAAACAACTCTCAGGACAAACTAGTAGATTTTAATAACATTTCAGAATCTGAAATTGAAGACATAGTTGATTCTGATAATGACCCAGAGTACCTTCCCAAACGTTCAGCAAATGGTATGTTTAAATTATTTATAATAATTTCCTAATATATTATATTGAATATCTATGTAGGTTGCTAGATATCTAATTAACTATAATTGTTACAATATTGTATATTTTGTATTCAGTTGATATGAGCCCAATCAAATCACCTGCAGTTAATACATTCAATACACCAGTAAAATCAACCATTGTGTATGATAATGTGCCTGATAAATCCCCAGATAATGTCAACAATTACTACTTGAAATCACCAATCGGAAAAATACTTGTTGAAAAAGATGATATTTTGAGCAGTAATCACCAAAATCATTTTATTGGTACATCATCCCAGCCTGTTATGAATTCTTCTGTTGATGAAACGATGAAAACTTATAAGCGAGCATTATTTATGTCTGAGCCATCAAAAAAAACTATAAAAGGTTTGAAGTAAACTTATTTTTTATTTTATTTTTGTCTGTTATGTATATTGAAATAATTCATTGTGTATTTTATGACTTATTACAGATACTGTTTTGATTCCTGAAACAAACTCAACCACAAGACCCAGAATTAACACAGACAAAGAAGATCGTTATTTAATGCCACCAGCTGGTATGTGTTAAAATTAAATATTATATTACAAATAATTAATTAAAAAATTATTTTTTAATAATTTGTATTATTATGTCCATATTATAATGCTCTTAACTATATTATTATTATTATTATTATTATGTGTTATTTGAAATACTTACATATCTATAGCTTATATTTATTGCAATTTTTATAACCATTAATCATATTAATCATTTTATGGCTACTATATAAAAAAAAAAAGTATAATCCACAATACATTTATTTGATTCAAGAAACCTATCTTATTGCTGCAAAATTCAATGAAAATTGTATTATTTTTCTAGTAATAATGCAAATATTTCAACAATAAGGATAAAATTGTTCCTATATACTCCTTTTTAAATATAAATATTAAATACCTCTGCATATTTCAACTTGTAAGACACGGATCTAAATAAATAATTTATTTTGCCTACCATGGGAATTGATTTGTATTCCATATTAGCATAGAATTTGTAAATGCATTATATTAAATAGTCATAAAAATAAATTAGTGTTATTAATAGCTACTTTTATCATAATTATAATATACTGCAATACCCGCCAAGACCTATTTTAGTATAGGTAAGGTTAGTAAGTTTTAGTATTTTTTTTACCTATTGGTATATAATAGATTGTTAACATTTTATTGTCCATCCAACACATTTTCTTATTAATGTTATTTGTAGTAAAACTTTTAGATTCATGTATATCTGTTATCATGTTTTATAATAATAAAATATTATAAAAGATTACTAAATTAACTAAAAATAATTTCCTTTATTCTAAAGTAACAAAATTGAAAAATTATATTCTTTTTTGTTTTTAGTTAGTAAGAACTATAAAAGTTAAGTACCAAATAATAACTAGACATAATTTAACCGAAAATGTAAATTATTTTAAAATGCTAATCTTAGGAGTTATATATAAATCAATAATATTTTAATAATAATTTAAATAGTATTTAAAAATGTATGTAAAAATATGCAGTTTCTATTAATAACTTAAGTTAATTGTAATTTTTGTTTATCTACATGATGACTACATTTGTATTATTATTCTGATAATTGAATAGAAATAAAAATTATAAAATTGTGTTCTTAAATTGTATGCTTATTGTTTCAGACTTTCAAAAGTTTGTTATAACTTCATTAACTAAAATTAAATATGATTTAACTGCATTAAGTCACACTGTAAATGCATCAAACATGATTTTGGAGAGTGGAGGTACATTAATTTCTTCAAACCTACCAAACACATTTCAAGAAGCTTTTATTCTTGATGAAATTTTTCCAATAAAGTCAATTAACGAACTTGAGGATTTAGAACAAAAAATTGATTTAGATAAACAGTTCAGATTGAATATAGTATGTTGACTTTATAGACGAGTGTCATAAAATATTTTTGTTAATTTTGTATTATTTGACTTTTTTTAATGAACTCAATTGTACTTTGTAGATCTCAAAATTAACATTGTTAGTTGGAACAAAAAGTGTTGGTGACAGTGTCAGAAGGCTGATGGCGAAAATGTTTGAAGACAAAGTCATACTTGAATTCTCTTTACAAGGGTTTAAGAAAAAAAAATCTTTCAAACTATGCAAAGTTTATCGTTTATTGATTGGTAAGTTTATTTATTTTTATTATGTTTAAATCTGTTTATAATAATAAAATGTAACCCATTTTTATAGATGCAATTAGAGTTCATCCAAAGTTTCAAAATCTAATTGATAGAGAATTTGATGTACCACTAGCAACATGGTTGGCCCATGCTAAGTATAGGATGATCAACAAAAATAATTATAATACTGCTACGATGGAGTGACATTTTTAAAAACTAATTATGAATAAATTATGATTAATAGTGTTTGAAAGTACTAAATATTTTGTTTATTTTAACAATAAAAATAATACTGTTTATTTTTTTTTTTTTGTTCTTATTCATAGTGATAAAAAATGTGTATAAAAATTAAAAATATAATAATAATTTTTACAAATTGATTTGTTTTGTTTTTCACATGGTATTATTATTACTTTTGTTCATTATTATAATGACAGTAGTTGTACTAATATTCTATTTGGAAGAAATTTTATTGCTTGAACAATAATTATTTGTTTGACAATTTGTTATGTTTGACACAGTTGTATAAGTTGTCAAGTTTTTACTACCATAATACATTTATAGTGTATATATATATACTTAATTATTCATTTTTTTTTTTTTTTTTTTATAATTTCATTTATTTATACATATATATATTTATACATTTCTTAGCTCAATCTGTAGCTAGGGAGATTAATGCATTAGGAATGTTAGAGAGGAGTACCAAGAATAAATCTTGGTTATTATGCTGATTCAATCATTGTACGGTTGAACATTATGTATAATAGCTAGCTGCATTGCTATCCAAATTGTATGGAATTTTTTTCTCTGGCTGATTTAGAATCACGTTATTTTTTTTTCTATTACCTATCTAATATTTTCTAGTTTCTTATTTGTTTTCTTCAATTTTTTGCTTTTTACCCTTTTTATGTTTTAATTGAAATATTATTGAAACTTTTACACAAACATTTTAAGAACATTTTAAAGATTATAATCATGTTGAAATAACATTATACTAATAATTAAGGAACATTTTCCCAACTTAAAATAAATATTTTGAAAATATTATTTTATTAATAATTGAGCAATATTATATTCAAAATATTTTATAAACGCGAAATAAAGTGGCCAAATAATGATGATGAAACATTCGAAGAACATTAAAATTACATTACTATAAATAATTTGAAATATTAGCGGAACATTGTTTTTTAATTTCTAACATTTTTAAAATGTTCTGTGAAACTAATTTTGCTATCTGGGTAGTGATCTATATAGATTTAATAAAATGGAGTACTCGGCGCCCCATTCAAGATGACTAAGCGTTTTGATTACTCTTAGATTTTTATAAGCTGATTTTTTGGTTTTCAGAATGTGAGGTTTCCATGTTAATTTTGAGTCGAAGGTAAGGCCAAGAACAGTGATGTTTTCAACAAAAGGTAAACAAATGGTATTCAAATAAATTTTAGGTTTGGTTATGTTCCTTTTGTTGGAAAAAAGAATACATTTGGTTTTGTGAGGAGAAAAGATAAAGCCTGTATTGTGACACCATTTTGACAGTACATTAAGGCAGTCTTGTAGTACTTTAGTTATTGAAGGGACTGAATTTCCTCTGACGTATATGTGTGTATCATCAGCAAAGATGATTGATTTGATTGGTTTTGGTATGAAGTCGGGAAGGCTGTTGATGGCAGTTTGAAATAAGAAGACACTGAGCGGAGATCCTTGAGGTACTCCATTTTCTAATACAAAGGTATTAGAGATGAAATCCCTGATTTTTAATTGAAAAGTTCTTTGACTTAAGAAGTTAGTTAGATATCTTATCATATTACCATGAATGTTCCATTGTTTAAGCAATTCAATTACTCTATGACGCCAAACGGTGTCATAAGCTTTTTGTAAATCTAAGCTGATAAGAATCATTATTTGTTTATTAGCCAATTTATCCAGTATTTCTGACTCTAATTTAACGTGGCAATCAGTAGTGGAATGGTGTTTTCTAAATCCATGTTGAAGGGGTGATAGAAGGTTATGTTTATTCGCAAACCAATATAATCTGTTGTATACTATTTTCTCTAATAGTTTACTCATGCTGCACAGGACAGAAATTGGTCGGTAGCCAGTTGGCTTGAATCTGTCATTGTTTTTTTTAGGTATGGGGGTGATAATAGCATTTTTCCATTTGATTGGAAGTATCCCAGATCGCCAGATCTGGTTGAATAGTTTAAGTATTAGGAGAATGCCCCTAGGGGGCAGGTTTTGTAAAAAAATAAATGGAATTTTGTCTGAGCCACAGCTGTTGCTCTTTTTTCCTATAAGACCAGCATTTAGTTCACATAATGTTATAGGTTCATTTAGAATGTCCCCTAAGCTTTGATTCTTATATATGAAAGGAGAATAATTAGTTTCTATATCTTGTTTATGTTTAAGGAAGTCCGAGTTTAAGTTGGCGTTACTACTATTTGAATAGAAGTGATGACCAATTGCTTGAGCTATTGTATGGGGTTCGGTATGAATTGCTTTATCTGTTAAAATGGTTTTAATTTGTGTCGATGGGATCCCTTTTATGATCTTGACTTTATTCCAAATATTGGTAGCTGATTCTTTTGAATTTAGTGTTGAAGTGAACTGTATCCATGATTTTTTTTTTTCATTTTTGATTAAAAATCTTACTTGTGCTTTGTTTTTTTTTAAATTCAATGAAGTCTTGGATAAGTTTTGTGCGTTTGTATTTGTTAAACGATGACTTTTTATTTCTTATAGCGTGTTTAATATTTTTATTCCACCAAGGGACCGGGGGTCGTTTTCCAGAGTAGTTATGTTGCTCAAAGATATTTGATGCTGTATCGTAAATAAGTTTGCTAAATTGTTCAATATTTTCTTCAATAGTATTCTCATTAGTAAAAGATGAATTTAATAGATTATTTTCAAATTCCGTTTGGAAGAGGTTCCAATCAGCATTTGATAATTTCCATTTAGAGTTACGAGTGTGTATTTTATGAGGGTTGATAAACATAAGGTTATTTTAATTGGGAAGTGGTCACTGCTAGAAAGCTCCGGAATTACGTCCCATTCTAAATTGGGTGACATTGATGTAGAGGAGAAAGATAAATCAATAGCGGAAAGGTTGCCCTTGTTAGAATTAACTCTTGTAGCTTGGCCATTGTTGAGAATGTTGATGTTATTGGTATTAAGTATTGTTTCGATTTTGGTTCCTCTGTGGTTGGTGTTATTACAGCCCCACAGAGTGTTTTGACTATTGAGGTCACCGAGAATGATAAATGGGGTGGGTAGTTGATCAATAATATTTTGGATGTCTGAAACGTTGAAGTCTTGGGAGTTTGGTAAGTAAATATTGCAAATGGTTAAATTGCTTTTGACTGTGATGTTTACTGGTATTACTTCAAGATGTGATGTTATGGGGACTTCTTCAGAAGGGAAAAGATTGTTTATAAAAATAGCTACTCCGCCGCTAGCTCTTCCAGCGTGATTTCTATTTTTAGTATAGCTTGAATAATTGTTTAAATGAGTTGGTTTGGTGTTGCTAAAATTTGTTTCTTGGATGCATAGTGCTATTGGTGAGAATTTGTTGACTAATAGTTTGATTTCATCGATTTTTGAATAAATACCGTTTGGATTCCATTGAATAATGTGAAATTTGTTTAAGTTTATGTTCAGCATAAGATTTAAAAGGAGACAAAAACAAAAAAGGAAAAAATAAATAAATAATAAAAAAAAAAAATAAAATAAAATATTTTATACGTTGATTATAGGTTGGTAACTTATAATCCTGTGGGGACAGGACCTCCGGATCCAGTTGAGTCTAACATTAATTGATATAATTTTGAAATCCTGTTTTTAAAGCTTGTATTCTTGATTTTTGGGCGGATGGTGTCTATGATTTCAATCATTTCCATGAGTGACAAGTTAAAAGGTTGTATAATACTCATTGGGTTGGGTATACCTATTGTGTTTTCGATGATAAATTTTAGTTGAGTGAAGTTTATTTTTAAATTTGGTATAGTTTCAAATACGATTTTTGTTGGTTCAAGTATTTGATCCAGCTTTAATATGATCTGTTCCAAAGAATTTGATCGTTTTGGTTTTTTTACTTGTGGTTGGGGAGTTTTCGCGGATTCTAGTAGCTTGTCGGATAGTGTTACCTTCTTAGATTGATGAATTTGTGAGTTTATAAGAGACGTAGAGCTATTAGTTTGGAAATTATCGTTTGGTGCCTTGATAGATGGGGAGGTGCTGGAAGTGGATGAGGCTGGTCTTTTTGGTGTCTGGGTTGAGTTTTGAGAAGGGGGAATGATGTTGGATGCTTGTGTGGAGAAGTTTTCGATGTAGTTTTCTATGTGATTACCTGCACTTTTTGTAGTTAGGTCGATTAGAACATTATTATCTATTTCCGTATTGTTGGGGATAGGATTCGGATTGTTGTTGGAGAGAGTGGTTTGAGATTCATTGTTTGAATTTGAGTCAGTTAGTATACTATTATCTGTGTCCATGAAATTGGAAATAAGATTCGGGTTTTCGACTTGAATATTTTGGGATTTATTTACAATTTCCTTTTTGCAATAATTAGATGTATGGCCCGTTTGTTTACAGATATAGCATATCACTGTATCATCAGAGAGAAAGATGCGATAATCTGTTTGTTCGAAATTGATTAGAATAGAGCTAGGAATTTTATTGATGTCATCCGGATGTATATATAGTTGCCGACGAAAACTTCCTATGTGATTAAATTCATCATTAGCGAAGCCTGCTTTCATAAATGTTATCGGCGAGACTATTTTAATTGATAGATTGTTGAGTGCCTTTGTAATTACGTCGTGCGGTATGACCGGTTGTACATTGGACACAATTACGCGTTTAGCTTGGTTGATAAGCCGGCGGAAGGTTATCTCCTTATTATTTATAACAATGTACGACTGTTTGGAGATAATCTGTTCCACAATATTATTGTTGGCAAAGTAGATACAAAAACGATTGTTTGATATGCGTGAAGCAAATTTAATATTGTTTGGATCAGTAAGTGTACTAAATGCTCTTATATATTCGATTTGGGGTATGTCTTCAATGGTATTAAAAATTACTGCTTGATCTTTTTTAGGAAATTGGAAATTAGCTGTTGTTTCTGCGAACGTTTTTTGAGTGTTGAGTTTTGGAACTGAGGGTGTAGTAAAGTTGGGGGTTAAATTTGGGTCATCCATCTTGGAGATGGATGTTGAATGATGTTACTAAGGCAAGAGGGGGCCGAAATAAAACAACATACCTTATGTCTTATCGATTGGAGTGTTAACGTATACTGCTATCGGAAGCTATAAATGCGATTATCGTAGACCGGGATACACGTGTGTATCGGTCGGAGGTCGAACACGTACTGTTATTATATATTATAGGAGTGTTAAATTTGAATCCAATGATAGTTATCATTGTATACGAAAAACGATTCTGAACGAAGACGATTTGTCAGCCTAGGATATAATTTCTAGTGGTTGATGAAAAAGGTGGTTTATGTTTTAATGGCCTGAATACAACAAAATTTAAGTTCTTTTATATTAATTGTAAGCTAAACTTATAAAAAACCTTGTATTAAATTTTCAACTCTTAGCTACTTATACAAAATTTTTTATGAAATATACCTACAAAATAATTTACAAATATTCATGGTTTTGACGAATTTTTGTCAATATTTGAACTTCAAATGCTAATAAAAAAAATTGTGCCTATGAATTCTTATAATTTTTTAATCACTATAATAATAACTTATGAGGAACTTTGCATTAAATTTTCAAGTATTTTGATAGGGCCAAAAAGATTTTATCGACACATAAAAAAACAATTTTCAGAAAAATTGAAAATTTCAATTGTCTATAAATATGAAACTGAAAAAAAGTCAAAATATTTTGAAAATTAAATCACGTAAAGAAAACGCGAATCTTAATAACTGTTAAATTTTCAAGTATCTACGACTTATACTTTTTGAATAATAACAAATATTTAAAATCGTTTGAGGATAAATCGTTATCGTTACGCAATTTCATAAAAATTTAAAATTCAAACGCACATAAAATTTTTCCTATAATGATGCTTCGAGTTTTTTTCTATAGATACTTGAAGGTAAACTTATGGAAAAATTAGTGTTATAATTTTAATTCTTAGTTATGAACACAAAAAATTTTATGATTTTTCAACTTCAAAATTACTTGCAAATTTTCGCGTTTTCGACAGATTTCGTAAAAATTTAAACTATAAACGCTTATAAAAAAAAAATTGTGAATAACGATTTTTAATTTTTTTTAGCTACAATAAAAACAATTCATAAGGAACCTTGTATTAAATTTTCAAAACTTTTTGGTTGTCCAAAAATTTTTTATCGACACTTAAAAAAAAATTTCTCAAAAAAATCGAAAATGTCAGTGGTCTATAAATAACTCAAAAAAAGTCAAAATTTTTTGAAAATTTAACTATATACAGATACCTCTGACATTAACATTTGGTGAAAATTTCAAGTATTTTCAGTGATTAGTTTTTGAATTACAACCATAAAAAAAAATCGATTTGGTCAAAAACTGGTTTTGCGTGTAATTGCCGTTTTTCCGTCATTTTTTTTGTTTTTCTCGATTTTTTTGAAAACTGTTTGAAAATGTTAACTTTTTACCTCTATAATGCACCAAGGATATTCACTTTTACATCGGAAACCACCCCCATAGTTTGAAATTGGAGCATTATTTCGACTAGTTATGCTGTACACAGACACAAAAAAAAACAAAAAAAAAAAAAAAAACACACATCATTGTAAAATCAATACATTCATCACTTCGTTCAGAATCTAAAATTAACGTTAGCTTTTCGTTATATTAGTTTTGATTGTTTTGTATTTGATTTGATTTGATTTTTATTATATTATATTATTATATAATATTGGACTTAGAACCTGACCCTCACTTTTAATCATGATGTTATGTGGGCTGTGGACTAAAACGGTTTTCTCTAGTTAAACACTATAGATTTTCTATTAGGTACATAACCTAGACACCTAGTCGACGCGGTGGTGTGCTCAGAATATGCGATTCGCCATCAGATGTAGTTCAAAAACAATCTGCCAGGAGCGTTGTATTAGATCTAGCCGTTGACAAGCTATCGATCGGATGTTTTGGTAGAACATTTAGGCAAGAATTTAGTCTTGTGAATGGTTAGAGTATAGTCAAGAATTAGATTCAGCTTTTTGTTTTTATTGTCGAGCTTTTCCTACAGTTAGTATGGAAACAGTATTTATTTCATGTGGATTTAAGAAATGGGGAAAGCAACTCAACGATTTTCTATTCATCACAAAAATAATTCATATAAAGAAGCGTTTTGTAAAGTTAATGGATAAAAACAATCATTATCAAGTTCTGGAAATAAAATTGGGTTAATTGACAAACATCATAGTAAAGTAGTATCTGATACTCGTAATTATAATTAAAAACATTATATAGTTTCAAAAGAGCATCTTCTAAAAGTTGTTCTGTTTTTGAACAAATGTTGAATCCTGATGTAGGCCTAAAATGCTCAAAACATTATGTGATGTACGCTGGAGTTGCCGTTATGAAGCCTTAAGATCAGTGTTCCATAATTTAACCACTGTAATTGATACATTAGCTGAAATAGCAGAAAGTGATACTGATGCTGCTGCTTTATTAAAAATTATTTTATTATTATTAAAAAGCAAACAAGCATTTGAATTTATATTTTCTCTAATTTTACTATAAGATGTGTAACAAAATTGAAGACGTATTTCTTCTCCTTATTTATTAACTTTTATTTCGATTAAAATTTATTACAAAAATAATAACAAGTGAAAATAATAATTATATTAAATAATAATACATATAATAATAATTACAAGATGACACAATATCAATATTTATCATGTCCTATGAATAATAGTAGTAAGATAATAATCTGATTAGATTGAATAATATAAGCCAGAGGAAAATATATATATAAATATGTAGATAATAAAATGTTTTGTGAAAACATAAGCTTACCTGATAAATAACGAAAGTCGCTATGATGGTCAAAATAACAACAGCTATGTTGAAGATTATGGGTATTAAATAATGTAGAACGAGACTGACGTTATCGTTTAACAATCGTATCAGTGTAACATATATATAAATATATAACGTATTGCAACGCGTTACTCGTCGTTGCCGTTATGTATAATAATGTTATCGCAAAGATATATTATTATTGATGACGACCACGGTCCCTACAAAACACTAATATATATAAGTATCGTCTTGCAATGGCGGACACACGTTGCCGATACGGGAATTGTCTTTTAATAGGCTGTCGGGTAATAAATGATTTTACTTATTGTCTCGTATTGCAACGGTTAAAGACGTTGCCGAAACAATAAAGTAAAATGGATAAAAAAAATGTATCGTTAAGTTATGAGTTTCACTTCTTCGTTCCGTATTGCAACGGTTACAAACGTTGCCAGAATCGAGTCGTGAAAAGAGAAGAGAAAATTAAAAAATAATAATTGATATTAAATAACTGGGCCGCTGGGGACACGTGGAGATTTACAAATATAGCTATCGTTTTGCAACGCTTCTTCATTCGTTGCCGATAGTGAAAATGTAATGGACCTCACCGTGTCGCTAGCTTTTTTATTAGTCTAGGAAGGCTGTGGTATCGATTCGTACTATTCTGACTCCTATTTGTAGGCGTGCTTGTGGGTATGATAGGTGTAAGCCGTTTGAAAATGTATTTGTCGGTCTCGGATTTTATTGTGAGTATTTTTGATAATAATGTAGGTATGATTGTCGGAGATTATGTATCATTGAATATTAATAGATTATTAGTTACTCTATTGCGAATTTGATTTGTTACTTGCAGTTTTTTATTACAAATTTGCCTTCTACAAAAATACACTGCTGCGCCGCGCCATCTACAATGAGGTATAGCGTGGGCGGTATCGTATTTTCCTCTGATGATGTTATTGTAATTGATACGAGAGGGCGACACTGTCTATTGTAACGGGTCGTGTCTCGTTACAGATGTATTATTAAAGACAAATATCCTATCCAAATATTTGCAATCGTTAACATTAAATTATGATTTAGTAAGTCAAATGGTTAAAGAAACTATAAGATGTTATGAAGAATTAAGTACAGATGAAAATTTTCAGAAAGTATGGGATAAGGCTGCTATTATCTTAGGAAGTAATGGTTTTATTCAGCCTAAATTACCACGAATAAAATCAATGCCATTAAAATTAATTAATGACAAAAATCGAAGCTTACAGACTGTTCAAGACCATTTCCGTACAAATGTTTTTTATGGAATTGTAGATATAGTAATAATGTGTATGAACAGTAATTCAAGGAAAATTATTTAAGTTTGTTGAATTCTATAAATAATATATTATTTAATGAAAGTCCTAGTAATCAGTCAATAGAAGAAATTTGTAATACTTACAAAGTAAAATCAAATGAGATCAAAATATTAAATAGATTATTTATAAATTATGAATGTGATTCAATTATAAAAAAGATAAATTATATCAAATCTAATAATATACAAATCGGATTCCCATGTTATTATAAATATATTAAAGATTTTTTTTAACCATTCCTACAAATACAGCATCTAACGAACGCAGTTTCTCAGCTCTGCAGCGATTAAAAACATACTTAAGAGTCACAATAAACCAAGAACGATTAAACAGTTTAGCTCTCTTATACATACAAAAAGAATATCCTATAGATTATGACTAGGTATATAATTGACAAATTTGATGCTGAGGCTTCAATAAGAGGCCGTTGTTTGACACAGAAGTAGTTGTTGAAATTTAGAAATGTTACAAACAGTAATTTTATTTTTTCTTATTATTATTTATGTTAATAAAAACCCACATGAGTTTCTACCAAGTGCCGCTTATGGCAAATGTTTTTCTTTGGCAAATGTTTGAATAGATGTCCACATATTAGAAAAACTTTCAGAAGTTCGAGAGTCTTCAATTGATTTTATTACATTGTTCATTAATTTAGCGGATTTTTCTAATGTAGCATTTTTATCTATTAATATTTTATACATACTGCACAGTATATTACTGGTACACAATACATGGCTCTTGGTAAATGAAATTACAACAAATTGTCCATTTGTAATTGTTGAGAGTATTTCTAAAGAATACAAATAATGGTTTTTAGTTATATTATATAGGTAAATAATAGGAAATATTATTATACAAATTTTCATTGTACCACATCATACCTATTCATTTACATCTCTATCAGCTTCATTTTCAATTTCTGTTTTAAGTTCAATAAGAGAACTTCTGAAACATTGTTTCAAAGCTTCGCAGTTTTCTTATTTACAGTCCTATCTCGTGTTACTTATTACTTCGAAAGTTTTTATTTTTAAGGCCAAATTTTTTTGTAAATCAGTTAATTGGCGATTCTTAGAGGGATGAGAAAAATGAACATATATACACTTAATAGTATTGAAAAAGCTTATAGTTTCCTAAAAACAAAAAATTGTAATTTTTATTTACTCATTAGCCGATAAACTAAAAATAAATATTTTATTGAAATAATGTTACTTTAACAATTTTACATGTATCCACAACAACAAGATTGATTCTGTGAGCCATACAATGTGTAAAAGTGGCATGTGGAAATTTAGTCTTTATTTTTGATTGAACTCCATTAAAATTTCCAAACCACATTCTCACGATTTTTCTCTTACTTTACGAGTTTGAAGATAATTTAAAATGTGGTCACTTAAAGTTTGAGCATCCTGTTTCTCAAAACAGTCAATAAATCCAAGAAACCTTTCTTTAATATCTAAATCTTTTACACATCGAATACAAAGAGATATTTGCTCGTCTTTATAGCACAGGGGTGGCGAACCTTTTTTGGGTCAAGTGTCAAAATTTAAAATCAAGTTTTTTGGAATATGCTCGCGTGCCAAAAAAATAAAATGAATTTTACTAGGTAAGATGAAAAGAAAAAGCATGCAATAATTACACACATTTTATTAGGTATATAATTTAATAAATAAATAGTATATATGTAAAGTTTTATTACAAACTTATAAATTTGATTCTTAAAATTTCTTTTTAAGATAAATAATATTTGCGTGCCACTGAAATTTGGTCAACGTGCCACTTCTGGCACGCGTGCCATAGGTTCGCCACCCCTGAATATAGCAATTAAAAAAAAACAAATCATGATAAAATAAAAAATAAAAAGCACAATATTGAATACTTTAATATTAAATAAAATCATTTTATTATTGCATTGTAGTATGCATTTCTTGCCGTGCTTCATCACACATTATACTGAATATTCCTGGTCCAACTTCTTCTAATTTCTATAATTGAATATCTAACACTATTTTCACATATATCAATGATTTCATCTTATATATGATGACTATGATTAGAATCTTTGCTAAATATTTCAGAAAAATTGGGAATGTGCTTAGAAAATAAAACGTAAGCTTCCTTAAAATTCCTCAAAAACAAAATAAACAGTTCAATAATAATTTCATGGTACCTATATTTATTTTCTTATTTTTAATGATGTTTTGTTTTCATCATGTCCTCTAAAGGCCAATCCTTGAGTTGCTAATTATAGTGTAATATCAATAAGGCTGTTCATATACTCTCTGTTAGCTGCAATTCCTAATTGATGCTGAGTTGTTAGATGACCTATATAAATATTGAACTACAATTGGATATATTTTTCTATTTCCTTTATTAGATGTATCTGTATTAACTGAAAAATAAGAAATACTCTGTAAGGCGTTAACTATAATTTCTTCTGCTTTCGGCCCAAGTAAATTTTGTACTATAGCTTCAGTTTTAGTACGACCACAAGATATTTTACTGGGTATATTTGAATCGGAAAATACTTGAAGAAGCAACTTAAAATCACAATCAAAAGAATTATAAGATAAGTTATGTTTTTTATTATGAAATTTTTTACAAACTTCCACCAAATTAACTTATTAACTTTCCTATGTATTTTTCGTAACAAAAAATGAAGTTATTGTATATAATTGTTTACTAGGACTTTCTTTTTGTCTATGAGAAACGCTATTTGCATGGTGTTGCACATTATATTTACCATCATGAGTAATTAAAAAGTCTTTCTTACAATTACCATACAAATTGTTATTTTCTGATTTTCTAAGCCAAGTATATGAACTTAACCATACTTCACGAAAAGTACAAAGGCGTTTTACCTTTTTTGGTGGAGTATGAGTAATAATTTGTTCTTCAGAGTCACTCATTATTATATACACACTCAGTACACCAATAATAAGTACTTTGATCGAAAAATGCATAGACAAATATTAATAAGCTGAATATGATATTAATCGAACGAATTATTAAACAATATACTAAGCACTAACAATAATGTCATCACATCACCGTAAGCACCGCGTAACTGAAGATGGCAATACAGCGTATTATACCATAATAATAAAACGCTATTACTGATTACTATACAGATAAAATAAACATATCTACAATCTACGTATACCTTGGTAATAGGTTAGATATTATTTACAAATAAGTAATAACTGTAATGTTCAAATATCATAGTATCTAAATATAATAATAGATTATTGCTTTTTGCTCGAAAACGAATGAAACATTTTATCGTTGATTAAAAATTGTTTAATTAATATTTATAATACATACTTTTAGAGTTTTAACATTTATACAATTTAAGAAAGAGATAAATTGGTAATTTCCTTATGTACCGGGAAAAATATGTCCCGCATAAATTTCGATCGGGACGGTTGGCAACCCTGAGCATCAGGGCAGTTGTTGTCGTCTCTTGTGAAATAACAAGAATACACATTCGTGGTCAGTTGAAATTCTCGGAGGGGTAAAAAACTACTTTCAAAATCGCAATTAATTATAACTGTTATAGCAGTTGTAATTGAGATAATGCTATAGCAGTACTGTCCCACTACATTGTTATTTGCAACTACGTACATCATTGCACTGCTAAAGCAGTTTAATTATATTTTTTAAAAAATAGAATAAAAAATAGTAAAATAAAAATAATAATTCAACTCAACTTGGTTTATTTTATATAATAAATTTAAAAAATGAAAAAAATAAAATAATAGTCTTATAGAAATTGAAACAATACAATTTAAAATAATGAAAAAATTTTTTTATTATATATTTTTGGGAAAATCTTCAATACATGATCCAGGATACAGTGGAACATTACAAGCTTTACATTGATACTGGGTTTGTTTCCTCACGTGGTTTTTTGTGCATATTTTGCAATTTTTGAAGTAATGTTTTCTTTTATACTATGGAGGTAATGGGATTTTTTCTTGATAGTGTTATCCTTCTTCTGGCATTGGTCGTAAGTTTTTTGGATCTTTGTTTCAGAGCATTAAACATTTGATTAGCTGTTACATATATTGGAAAGTTTATCATATTTTTTATCAGAATATCGCGAAAATCTTTAAATTTCATAAAATTACAGCCAAAATCATTATTATAAAAAACTATTCCACACTGTAATATCTAACAAATGTAGTAAAACTTTTTTGTTCCATCGCGATTGTTTTCGTGGGCTGCTGAAATATTTAACCATTTGATTTGACCTCTCGATACCACTAATATTATTATTGTATTGAATTATTTCATTTGGTTTATTTTTTCATTTCCAAATCGGGTTGTTTGATGGTAAAAGCTGTGGATGGTACTTTGTAGTTATAGCTAATACATCCCTTTTATCTTTACACTTAGATACATAATTTTTTTCTTGTCGACTCCAAATATATTCTCCAGGTTTTAACTTTTTTGTAGTTTCACATTTTGGGTTGCCTATACGGTTACTGCGTAGTGTTTTTCGATGTAGAAGTTTTTTTGAAAGACTTATACTATTTTAATAATTATCCATAAAAACTGTATGTCCTTTATCAAGAAAAGCTTCCAAGATACAAAAAACTAAACTATTTATTTTTGATGTAGAACTGATTTGAATTTCTTCTATTTTTCCTTTATACATCTCCATATTTAGAACAAATCCGTCTGGTGTACAGAGCTCGAAAAACTTTATACCATACCTTGCTTTTTTTAAGTTTTATATATTGTCGAAATAAAAGGCGACCACGATGTAGTAAAAGCGATTCATCAAGTGATAGACAATTCGTATGGAATATATTCTAGTTGAAAATTATTTATAAGCTTTTTAAAAATTGGTTCATTTTTTTTCATTGGATCATTTAAACAATTTATTTTTTCTGGGTCATAATATTCAATACTAAAGCATCTTAAATTAAAACGTCTACCCGACATAGTTCTAGGTAGAGAGCCTATATAATAAGTGAGTGGCCAACTAGCTGAACGTTTTCTATTGGTTGGCTGTTAATACTGATCATGAACACCATTTTTCGTCCAAAATATTCAAATCTGTGGTTCAAATCACGATTATACAGATATACTAAGGTATGGTTTAACATAGAGTAAGAATTCTATGTTCAAATCATAAATATTATACCATAGAATTCTGTGAATATATTAGTAATGTTTGGACGAAAAATGGCTGCTATCACCCAGTTGGTCACTCTCTCATTATATAGGCTCTCTAGTTCTAAGTATGATAGGGTGATAATATAGTGGATTGTTTGAGAATATATCTTGGATTACGGAAAATTTCATAGATCCAGAAAGTAAATAAATGGCCAAAAATTTATTTATTTCCTCCGTATCAACTTTTTGAAACTCAGCTGTACGACAGTATTTTTTAAGTGGACGAATTTGTGAAGTTAATTTTACACCACAATTATTATTTGTCGAGGATAGCACTATATCAGTTATTTTACTTCTCCATAACATTTCAAATATCTGAATAGGATTATCATTTGCAGAATCAGGTATATTTAGTTTTATTCCTGAAATACTATTATCAAATTGGAAGTCTGGTATATCTTCCCAATCTCGTACCATTGATCATCATTAGCATTATTGTAATCATTATTATCACTATCACATGAGCTTACCTCGAAACGATTTATTGCCAGGTGTCACATCCAGTATTTATAAAAGTACTAAAGGATCCTGTTATTGGTAATGAATTTTGTTTCGTACTTGGTAACGAAAAATCTGGATCAATATCTGAATCATCTTGATAAGAAAAGTCAGATGAATCAAATGAATCGTCCAAATATTTACGCACTTTTTCGATATTATTACGTGACATATCGCACACAATACCAACAACGTACGACGATTATAATCGAACTGAATAATTTTTATGAACAACAACGCATATTTATAGACTATGATTCAAAGATATGGCGTAGACAATTGTATATCGTGTTGTAAAATTATAACATGCAATACTATAGTTTAATACTTTTTTAAAAAAAATGAAACATATAGAAATTTGTTTTAAGACGTCTGTTGGTAACGAGTAGTTCTCACAACAAACGTTTTGCTTCCTTAATCCACTTTTAATAGTTAAAATGGAACCCAGCAGCTTAGATCACATTCTATTTCTTTGTTTTGTTTTAACCAAATTCATCTAACTAAATAATCTTTCCACGTCAGCGTTAGACCATGGCAAAACTAATAACCGCATTGCCAATATATAAAGTTCTTCAAATGGATTTGATTCACTGGCATCTCTATAATCACATACTTCCTTTCAAAACGAAAATGTTTTATCTGTTTGAATCCATTTTATATTGGTAAGATTGTTTCCTTGTATATTCATTTTTCTATTATCCTAGGTTCAAACAGAAAAAATCAGCTAATAGTGTTAACAATTCTTTAATAACACTTAAAGTTAACTTTGTACTTATAATACTTTTTCAAGAATCTGTACAGTTTTTGGTAACTTCTGTTGAAGTTTGCTTGAGTAGAATTTTCAAGTACTGTACACATCGATGCTTTAAAACTGTCTGGTCGTTCAGAGATAGGTTACTAAGTATCTAACTGAATTCATAACCTAAGTAAACATTTAGAGATACATAACTATAACTATCCATGTTACAAATTAATGAATTTTGTCTGCAGTATTGTAATTTGTATGCATATAATTTTGTTTTTTTTTTTTTAATTTCTTTTCTACGAGTATTTTCTTTATTTATTTTATTGAATTTATTTTTAAATCAGTATCGACTTGAATTTCCATTAGTACTTGAATAACTTAGTGAAAGTGAGGGTGGGTAGTATAAAATTGACTATTGAAATGCATATGAAAATTTTCAGCTCCGTTCGTCGCTATAGTCTGGTTCACTACCTCATAGTTCTGGTCCAAAATTAGCAACAAAATCATTATAATTTTGTAGAATATAATCAGAAAAATCCGTTCTTATGCTGCATGAAACTATTTAAATTATTTTAGTAAATGCGTCCGAAACATCATTTGGGTTTAAATAAGGTATACCGAAAAAGTATTTCAACCCATATTCCTATCTCATAATTATTTTTCGCGTATTTTTTAATAAACTTATTTTTTTGTAAACGCCTAAACCAACTTCGTCCTAAATGGAATTTACAGCATACTATAATTGTACATTGTGTAAAACTTTGAAAAACAGCAATGTGTGCAGCTTTTTCAAGATCGGAATGAAATATTTTTCCATTTAAATTTTTTTCTAATAACTCCATTGACAAGTTCATTATGGTTTACCACATGGACACATTCCGCACCCCAAACGAAGAAGGACGTAACTTACTTTTTATCATTTTTCAGTTTATTCACTTATCTTTTTACGTTTTAGATTCTGAGTGAAGTGAGGAATGTATTGGTTTTATAATGGTGTTTATTTCTTTTTCTTTTTTTATTCTGGAAACATCTTTTCTCCTTCTAAACTTGTTCAAAAGTATTAAGTATAGCATTTTTTTTTTTTGAAAGGTTATGTTCTTGAGCTAATACTTTAAGGAGTCTTTTTTCGATTTTCGAAACGGTACTCGAAATAAAAGCGGTTAAAGGAGAAAAAACGTAGGATTTCACAGTTTATTTTATAATATTAAATAATTATGGGCCACGTTTTCTACCAAAAATACTGCTTCAAATGAATAATAACAAGAGACCTTTTTTTGTTGTATTTTGGATTTTAGTCCTTGAGTTTTTAAGTTCGGAGTTTTTTTGTTGTAATTCGGTTAAAAACATACATAAAAACTTGAAATTTGGGTTGTTTAATTATATTAGCCTTACTTAGACAAGGTAAAATGTTCAAAACATTTGAGGAACTTTTGAGCTTTTTTTAGAATTATATAAATAATTTTGATAAGTACCTCCTAATTTTGTATTTTAGATGTACAGTAAAACCTCTTTATAACGGAATCGCTTGGGACCAACAGTTTTTCCGTTATAGTTTTCCGTCTTAGAGAGGTAAAAAAAATGTTTCAAGAATTTATGTATGTGTACGTATGTGTTAAAAAATTATATTTTAGGCAAATACTTCGTAAAACGTAAATTTATACAATAAGATACATGTATGACTTAATATTTAAATTTGTTTTGTGTATAATACTAAAAAAAATGAAAGTAATGTTTGCACCTTTTTTATAATTAAGAAAAATAGTTTTTAATATTTGATTGCTTTTTGTGTTTAAGAGCAGCACTTTCAGCACATTCTCGGGCTTTTGTTGTAAGTTCTAATAGATTTGTATTTGAAATGGTGGCTGAAAACTTTTGTAATTCTTCTAAGTATGAGATTGCAGTTTTAAAATCTTTTATTTTTGGCTCATCATTGGTCTCGCTATCATCATTATCATCGTTTTCTACTTCTTTTTCTTCTTCTTCTAAAAAAATCGCCGAATCGTAAGTTTGGTGCGTCTCTAATTTACTGTCAAATGTAATAAAATCTTCTACATCAACATTGGCTATAACGCATTCCTCATTAATATCGTTCAAAGCATTTTCTGGTAAATCTATACCATTGGTATTGGTTCCTTCATTTGAAAGAACCCGGCTTTATGAAAACAATTTTGCACACATTTAGCTTTTACATTATCGCAAGCCAACGCTATCCAATTGACTGCATCCAAAACACTTATTGATTTAGCGAGCTGATGAGCTGAAGAACAATTATCAATCTTACATAATAACGATTGTAGCAAAAACTTACGATAGTAGGACTTGAACGTGTAAATCACTCCTTGATCCATTGGTTGGGTGATCGATGTGGTATTTGGGGGCAACATAAGTATTTTCTTATTAGATAGTTCGATCTTTGGGTGACATGCAGCATTATCTAGAAATATTAGGACGTTTCTATTCTGAGATCGCATATCTGCGTTAAAATAACGCAATCACTGCTCCATTATCTCTGTTGTCATCCAGGCTTTTTTATTAAATTTCCATATGACAGGTAACGAAGAAATGTCCATGTTCTTAAAACAACGTGGTTTTTTAGACTTGCCAATTACCAATGGCTTCCTAATTTCTCCAGCCATACTACCACACATGAGCACTGTTAAGCAATCCTTTGCTTTTTTCCCTCCAGAACAAGACTCACTTTTCTGTACTAGTGACTTAGTAGGAATACCTCTGAAAAAAAGACCCGTTTCGTCAGCTTTGTACACGTCTTTTGCTTCATATCCAGCAGTGAGTCTTGATATATTTTGCTTCCACTCCACCACAGTTTCTTGATTAATGTCATTAGCCTCACCACTAACTTGTTTCCAAACAATGTCATGCCTTTTTTTAAATTTTTCTAGCCAACCGTTCGAAGCCTTGAAATCTTTGACATTCATTTTTTCAGCCAATTTCATAGCTTCTGTTTGTATAATTGGACCGGAAATTGGCAAATTTTTTGACCGAACGCTGACAAACCACTCATACAACTTTTGGTCAATTTGTTCAAATGAGGGAGTTTTCACTCTTTTACTCTTTCCCGAGTTTTTGCTATTTACCCATTCATCCATAATCTTTTCTTTATTTTTTATCGCGTCGTAAACTTGAGTTTTTCCACATTTAAATCTAGTAATAAGTTCCTTCATACTTAGTTTTTGTGTCTCCTTCAACTCGATTAGTTTAACTTTATCTGACAAAGTCAGAGCTGTACGTGGCATATTAGTTTATTAATATTAAAACTATTAGAATATTATTATTATTATTATTATTATTATTATTATTTAATAATTAATATTATTAAATATTATTAATTTAAAACTAAAAATCAGATAATGATAGATAGGCGCATAATAAAATACTGATGGCCAAAATAAATAAAAATAAAAGGACAAAACGCAAGAGACAACAAAAATTCACATTCGCGGTAGGGCAACGGCTCACGAATGACTGACTGTACATGGAAAAATACAATGTATTATAAATTGTTGATTAAATCACAGAATAGAACGATTAAATATCGTAGTATTGATCGAGGGAAAAAAACACAGATAACGGACAACCGTTGTCGGGTCGTTCCGTAAACATATCTATTAATATTTTGGAGCGTGCGCGGGTTTCGTCGGTCGGAGTGATAAACAACGACGACTCTACCATCGCGCAGCTATACAGTAAAAAAAAATAACATAATTATATTATAAAAATTAATATCACACAATATATAATATACCTATATTATATACATACATATAGTTTATACTTATGGAAGTGTAATTTATCTTTAAATAATTCTATTTTCCGTTTAACAGAGGATATTTTTACTAATTAGATTACTAAAATTTTCCGTTTCCGTTTTGTAGAGGTCAATTTAATATGTTATTTGAACCGGGACTATTGAAATTTTCCGTTATAAGGAGGATTCCGTCTAACAGAGGGTCCGTTATAAAGAGGTTTTACTGTACCTATTTATTTATTTTACTACATATAATATATAAAAAATTTTAGATTGTTGATAATATAAAGCTATCTACCGAGCTTCACTCAAAATCTTTTTTGTTAGCAATAGTATACTATTGCGCACAGATAAAAATTAAATAACCTTATGTATCACACCTTTCCGACTTCTCACTTAAATCAGTTACTGCACTCAGGCTTTTTTTTATTCGTTTTCTTATGATAACGACAGTATCTCCATTCTATCATGGAGCTTATAAAGTTTAAACATCAAATAGTTTATAGACTCCTAATATTGTATTTTCCGCCGAAAACAGACGTATCTTGAGTTATGTCCTTATAAAATAATAATATTTCCCACGAAATGAGATGTAACTCAATTTCTATTTTTAAAATTAGTCATAAACACTACAATAAGTTAGATAATAATTGGATATTTCTATACTATTGAATAATAATTATAATATTATTATCAAATCGACGATAAAATAGGCATAAATAAACAACATAATACTATAAATATGTTTTCAATTTGTTTTCCTTATTAATGGAGAACAATTCAATGGAGAATAATTTGTATTTAATCATAATAATTTATATCATTAAGTCGTTTTAAATTGAATAATGTTTTATAAACGAAACAAAATTCTTAAACACATTTTTATACGAATAATCATAATGGTAAGTAGGTAATTCTTAAATAATAAATCATATTTAAGTTTAAATAAAATTATCATTGTTTGTAAATTTTGTCAACTTATAGGAGTATTTGAATCAAAAGTAAATGTATTGGGTACCTATAATATTATAGTGTATGATATTAAAGAAGAAGGATAATTATGTGTTTGTTTTCTCCTGCATAAATGCATAATTGCTCTTATTAACTTAAACTTTCTATATTGTTTTATAATAAAAGTTGTTTAATTTCACATCGCCACATAGGTACATTTAGATATTTTTCTAATATAATAAAAAAATAGAACTTTTCTAATATTTTCCAATTCTCAACCATGAATTTCAATACTCCAATAATGAAAACAGGGATATAATAAAATCAATTATATAAATGAGAAACAATAGTTCTTTTTTGGATTATTTCAATAATTGTATGTTTCCATGAGATATTTTATGTACTTTATATACTTATAAAACATATTTAAATAAATAATTTGTTATATTATAGTGTGTATAATTTAGTAGGTACATATAGATTGAAGCTGTTTAATTTTGAGCGAACGATAAATTAGTTAAATTTGATTTCATTATATGAAAAATACTTTTTGTAATTTTGTATACAAAAAAATCGTAAAAATTTTCCGTCCTCCAATGTCACCTCTCTAGACCCAGGCCTATAGGTCTGTGCATAAATACGCCTCTGCTGATACCAAAATTAATATTCAGTGTATTTTGTACTCGTATATTAAATAACCACCAGCATCGTGCACGGTATTAAATTGGCCGAATTTGTTGGAATATTATTTATTTTTGTATCCTTTTTTCTTACATTTTTTGAATACTGAAAACAGCATTCCTATTTTTTATTTATATATAATATATTCCTATATTTCAATATTTTAATAACACCCAACAGCTAGCTTGTGAACGGCTAGATGTAATACAACGCTCCTAGCGGATTGTTTTTTAACTACATTTATAGGCGAATCGCACCTACCGGGCGCGCCGCCGCTAGTCGCTAGTTAGTCACCAGTCGTTAATGTCATGCGTCTAGTAGTACGACTGAGCACGACTATTTAATTAAATATGTTCGCGTATTTATTATTGTTAAATCAATCATTTAGTCAAATAATATTATTCTATTTGCCCATGAACGCATAATATTTTATGAGGCTATCATAACTGACTGATATGTATATATATATTATATATATATGTTCGTAATACGTATATTGTATAATGTTATGGATGTGTAAAACGTAATTATTCAACAGCAGCTTCTTTTATTCGTAGTAAAATATAATGTTGAATGAATAATTTAAAGTATTTATTAAGTATTTAATTAAATTATTGTATTATTAAAAATACCAAAAATAGTTTGTAAATACTATACATAAGGTACATTATAAAAACAAATAGTAAGAATTTAATTGGATTCATACTGTCCATCTTTCCTAATAGCATTATAATATAATAATAGCATTGTAATGTTGTTTGCATTTGCAATTCAGTTTACTGCAAAATAGAAATAGATATACTTACATAGAAATCTATATAAATATCTTATTTAAAAAATCATCACGATGTGAATGTCCCGCGGTACAGAATAAACAGAAAATTTGGTGGTGGAACTAACTAAAAAACCACCTCATATAGAAAAACCAGTGTTATGAAAATATTGCTGTTTTATAAACTTTTTACCTCTTACAGTTCTATCGTATCATTTAGAAAAATATTGTGAATTTTCGACATGAAATTTGCTAACGAAACCAAGTACTTACCAATGTTGAATTATCTGTTCCAAAGTATGATATAAGATATATAAAAGTATATAGACTTATAAAAAAAATATATTGTACACCCAAATATTTCTTTATCATCATCTGAAGCTCTTTGTATACCAGCCGCCAGACTAATATGTCTTTCGAAGGAAGTTTAAAATTTGATCACATTGCCAGTACATTTTGGTACATGTCACTCACTCCTTCGCCACAATAAAATCTTAAAATGATCCATAAATATCTAGCGAATTTGTTTGTATTCTCAGGGATGTATTGATAAATAATGACTTGAGTATACGCAATATTTTTTAAATAAAATGTATCTCAAATAATTGTTTCTTACTACGCTCATCATTAAGTCAATATGTGTATCGGAAAAAAAATAGTGTATATTATAAGTTAAACATACATAATATCACTTTCATCTTATCCTACATAAGAAAATAAGCGTATTCAAGTGGGTATCGCTCTGCTGTATAGTTGGTTACTATTATGTAGGTATGTGTTAATTTGAATCCAATGATCATTAATATCATTGCATACGAAAAACGATTCTAAACGAAGATGATTAGTCGGCCATAGAATATAGGTACCTAATTTTTAGTGGTTGTTGAAAAAGGTGGACATAACATTAAATACGATTTCTCATATTAAGGAACCTCTGTACAAAATTTCAAGTCTCTAGACCCAGCGGTTTGGTCTGGGCGTTGATGAGTGAATAGGGGCCGTCTCCTATATGTATATAGATTTATTAGTCAATTTTTTGTACTTTTTTGTAAAACAACTATTTATTACCTATCGTTTATTTAGAGTCAGTATTACAATGAAAATTTAAGAATTTGACATAATACTTATGAGAGCCTATTCAATAACATCATAGCTTAGGTATTTACTAATATAATCATACATGCTACCGTAGTCGACGTGTATTTTGTAATTTTCAATATTAATATGATAATAAAATAATAATGTAAATTTATGTTATATTATAGTATTATACTAGCTACTAAAACAATAAAATATTTATACATCCTTTTTCATCGTCTTAGAAACAATTATTTAAACATTATTAGTTCATATTTTTCAACAAAATTATTACCAATTATTATCCGTTCTTACTAATTTGGTATTTATTTCGTGAAAAATAATCTATTTTATATTTACGATATTAAATCAAAAAAAATGGTTTACGCAATTAATGTAGAACATCTGATTCAAATGGCTATTGATGCCAAAAATGTGAGTATTTGTTTAATTGCATATGAATATTATATATAATTATCAATGTAAATTTCAAAAACATGTAAACCACTATTTCTTAATTCGACTTTTGGAAGTGATTGTGCGCCACATAAATTTAAGTAAATTAAACGTTTTACCGGAAGTGACCAAAACCGTGCTTAGGTATTTTAAATTACAATACATATATATATATTCTATAATATCGATTATACTGAAACCTGGTACTTGTAAGCTACTAATAATTATAATATTATAAATATTATAAATAACTAATAATTAAAAGGACGTTTATACTGGAATTCATGACACTTTAACAATACCACTGAACTATGATTTTGAAGTGACGTTTGATGAAGAATACGATGAATTTTTACGTATTGAACGACCACAATCTACATTAAAAACAAAAGCTCGTCCATGCCTAAAGCACGAGACTTTGAAGAATCTGGAGTAAGTGCAGACAATTTTTTATAAATTGATCGTTTATTAGTCCCAAATCGGGATGAGTGATCATTTCCGCATATTATAATATATTTTATAGTTTTTAAAGCCATTTTAAGGATTTTTATCGTTAAAATGTATGTTTATACATTAAACATAATATTAATAACTCAAAAACTAAACATATTCAAACTTTGATTTAAGTACAACAGAATTTTAAAAATAAACTCATACAAGTACTTACTAATATAAAGTAAGAAAAATGGATGTTATTTGAAAAAATAACTTTAATCTGAGTTATTTTTATTATTAAAATTTAAAAAATGATAAAGTGTATCACGAATAACATAATTTAGAAGTAGTTATCTGGTCGCGATCTAAGTTGACCTATTAATGAATTTAAAAATAATTTAATACAACCGTTTATATTATTATGTATTCATAAGAACTTCAATAATTGTTTAGATGTTGGAGATGAATGGAGAATATGATGATAACCCAATTAATGTAGAACATCTGATTCAGATGGCTATTTCGAATAACATTTTATATATTCTGTATAATCAGAATTTGCCCCTGTTAAATTTAGAATTACCCACTGTACCTCGCGGGAAGTTTAGCTAGTTTAATCTACAATAATATTCTATTATTAATATTTGAGGATGCACTTGGGAAATTCAATAGGTATCAAAAAATGTTTATAATATAAGAGCTATACATAGATATATACAACGGGTATCGAAATGTTGGCTAACCTAACGATATTTAGATTTGAGTAAAATCAGTTCAGTTGTAATCATAGATTGTAGAAAAATATGGACTATAGTTAGGTTAGGTAAATACATGATTTAAGAGACTATAGTGAGTAAATTTAAAAACAAAAAATAATGATTTCGACATAGGATGGCAGGGTTTCAATCTTTTTATACACCTCTACTGCGTACACCCCTATCGAGTTTTTTATAGGTACATTTATCTACGTTTACCCTTTATGACCCTTTATTTTTATCATACTTGGGCATACGTAAGTCAATTTTCATAATAGCATTGATTTCTTATATTTTTTAATTCATTACAGTCGCATGAGAGATCTGTTTCTAATGAAGAATGCAAAAAAAAGTAAAAACAAATCATTTTTAGGATACTCTTTATATTATAGATGTAAGACATATCTATTTATCTATTTTTAAGATCAACGAATTCAATTGAGACTGAAGCTACCATGCATGATACGATCAAAACTATGCAGGAGCAATTGAATGCATTAACATTGAGGTTCAATGAATTTCAAATTACACAAAGTAAATAACATTTAATTCTACAATTATTTTGTTTTAGATTCTAAACGATGATGAATGTATTGATTTTAAATTGCTTCGATAATGTACTTTAAAAGAAGTTATTAATTTAACTCTCAAGGTTGAGTTTATTAGCAGAAGATATTTTCTATTTTTTTTTTTTTTAGATTTTGTTTTATAAATGCCGATAAAAAAAATATGATCCGAAGCGCCTTACCAATTTTCTATTTTTAAAATTAAATATATCGAAATTGAATGGACAGATAATATTATGTCGATATTGTATTGTTTTTTTAATTAAAAATATTTGAAAACAACTAATACAATATTTGTTCTTTTTACAGATGTTACAACATCGAATTTGACGTTTCCAGATCCTGAAAACGATCCCGAATCAATAAATGCATAAACTATAATTGTCTGATCAACTTATAGTCCAGGCAAATTAAATAAAATAGCGGAAAAAAAAGCAGGAAAGCTGAATTTTGGTATACACCTTTATTGAAGGGTACTAAGTAACATACTAAAAGTCCCCTAAGATTTGATGACCGCTACCTCCGCCTTTTTAAATTTTTGCATAGCGCAACAAAGATTTTTATTTTCATTTAATAGATGTTCCATAATTTCTTCAATTACTTTTCGATCGTTACTGAAAAACATTTTCATTAATTCGTATATGACTATAACGCATATCAATTAGTTTTTTTTTTAACATACTTATAAATATAATATTCCTTTTGTTCTTCTAAAAATGTTTTCACATTAAATGGTGGTTTTTCCTCCTCTATCTCTTTTATTATCTCTAGTTAAAAATAACGCACAAATGTAAATCATTATTAATGCCAAAAGGACATAAAATTAAATACGATTTCTCATATTTGAATTGTACATGAAACCTTTTTTTAAAAGATTAAAAACGTACTTTTTAGACTAAAAATTATGTGATAAATTATTACTTCTATGAAATATAAAATGTTTCCAAACAAATATTTAACAGACGTTTTTTTTATTTTTTAGAGTAAAATGTAATTTTTTTTTTTTGTTTTATATAATGTTTTAATTTTTATTATTAAATAATTATGACAACTATTTTAATACGATTCAAAATGTTTTTCATCATAAAAAAGTATGTTGTTACATACTGTGTAAAATGACTTTACCGGAAATAAATCAAAATATCCAAAACGTATCATAAATAATATATTAATAATTGTTGTATCCAATTAATTCCAAGTTTAAATAAGGGCTTGAACAAGTTAGAAGTTTAAAGTCAAATTTCGTAACAAGTCACAAATATGGGCAAACAGTTGTAGACATGACAATTTTACACACTCGCTTTAATGAATGCCTAAAAAACCTCGAAAAAACAGGCCCAACTTCAAAACTATGGGTTCAATATTTTAATATGGTAACTCTAATGAAACATTTTGTAATGGCTGAACGAATAGGGGATTGGAAACTTCATTTACAGTGTGTTCAAAAAATGATTCCATATTTTCATGCTAGTGGACATTTCCCTTATACTAAAGCTTCACATATATATTTACAAGATATGTATAAGTTAGAATTCAAAATGGAAAAGGAAGAATTTCAAAAATTCACTAGCGAAGGATATTTTACTATTAAATGAACTGATAAGTTTTGGTCGGGTGTGTGGTCTGATATGACAATAGAACAGACACTTATGCGATTGATGAAAAGCTCAGGGGGGTTAACTCACGGACGTGGTATAAGTGACAGTGTTATTATGAAGTGGACACAAAATATGAGTGCAGTCAATGAAGTATGTCAGAGTCTTGAGGATTTCTGTAGTTTAAGTATGGTTTTTTCAGAGCAACACGTTGAACTAAGAAGTGCAAGAATAAAGAGGGACAATTTAGACATAGTAAAACTGACCAATTGGCTATCTTCTTATTATCCATTTCCGGAATGTAAAGTAATTATGTCTATATTTAGTGGACAAATTGGCGATGCTTCTATTAATTGTCACGAAGCCGTTGAAATTGGTAGAGTTTCAATGGACTCTATAGTAGGCAAACATTTCAGTGATGTATCACTAAAAAGAACTAGCCGTGTTTTGACGCTAGCCAGCTTAAATTCCTCAATTAAAGTTAATGGTGAAGTAACTCCGATTGATCCACTGTTATTATTTCAACGTATTTCGTTCATTAAAAAAAGTGATGAAGAACTAAAGGAATATTTGAAATATGAGTTAGCCCCGTATCCTCTTTCTATTTTTAACGAATTAGGGATGAGAAAAAGTCAAAAATCATTAATGTATAAAATGTTCACACCTGTAGTAAATATGGAATTATCAAACTATATTTGTGTTGTCGATGGTGGGTACCTATTGCACCGAGTTATATGGTCATCAAATCAAACTTTTGGTAATATTTGTGATTCTTACATATCATATGTTAAAAAAAATTATGGAGAAAAGTCCGTTATAATTTTTGATGGGTATGAAAAAAGTTCACAGAACACAAAAAATGTAGAACGCCTAAAGCGCTCCAATAAAACATGTTCTATGGAAATAATATTTAATGAAACAATGCGGAGTACAGTTAACCAAGAGTTATTTTTAGCAAATGAAAAAAATAAAACAAGATTAATTCACATGTTAACAAACAAATTTAAAAATTCTAATATAACAGTTAATCAAGCCTTAGACAATGCAGATACTTTGATCGTGAATACTGCCATTGATTTATCGTTAACAAATGAAACAGTTGTAATAGTTGGTGAAGGTATTGACTTATTAATTATTCTAACAGGCCTGGCTCCTACAACCAATAACATTTTTTTCATGAAACCAGGGAAAGGTACAATTGAAAGAAGAATTTATTCAACTAATAGCTTACAATCACCAAAAGATACAAAAAAATCAATTTTATTTGTACATGCATTTTTTGGTTGTGACACGACTTCTTCATTTTATAGAAAAGGTAAAGTACAATGCTTTAATATTGTTGAGAAGCGGCCTTATTTATTACACTCAATAGAAACATTTTACGATCCTATTACAAGTAAAGATAATATATGTAAGGCAGGTGAAATGTTTATTCTTGCACTGTATAATGCCAGTGAAAAAGAAACAAACCTCAATAACTACCGTTATCAATGTTTCGCAAAAAACGTATCCAGCAGTAAAAATGTGTTATTAACAATTCCACCTTCTGAAGCAGCTGCGCGAGAACATTCATTTCGAGTATACCATCAAATTCAAATGTGGCTGGGAAATGAAAAAATACCAGTAGAATGGGGTTGGCATCTAAAAAGTGACTTATTATTGCCAATACCCTTAATAGGTCCTCTGATTCCCGAAATCTTATTAAATTTAATTTCGTGTAACTGCACAAAAGGTTGCACTGCTAGTTGTGGATGCCGAAAACATGGTTTAAAATGTTCTACAATCTGCGGATACTGCAAAAGAAATTCATGCCTTAATGCGATGGAAGCTATTGATGAAAATGATATTGAATCAATATCAGATGAAGGCAACAAATCAAAAAAAGAAGCAGATGAAATAACCGCTGCTAATCAGGTATATATTTTAAACAAAATAATAGATTATTTTTCTATATAAATTATTTCGATGTCGTGTTATTCAAATAGGTACATTGCAGTGATGATGATACACCTACTACTAGTGTTCAAAAACGACTAAAATTACATAAAAATTAAGATAATTATATTATAAATAAAGTTTTGTTTAAATTAATAAATAAATAATATTTTGTTTGTCAAGCAGTAACCGAAATTGTGTCATCATGATATTAACCAATATTAATTTTTATTATTATATACCTACCGGTTACCTCTATATGTAATAGTTATTTTATGTTTAGATAATAATTATAAAACAATAAACCGCTCATTTATACAAAATTAATACAAAAAAAAAACTGTGTTAGTCACAATTACGGACGCCATAAGACGAAAATTACCAATTCTATAATATTTTATGTCCGATTTTCAAGGTAAATATTGATCCCACGTAATATATTGTAAGTACATTTTTTATAGGTAATTACCTCTTCTATAATATAGTATATAGATATTTTTCTTATAATCTTAATAATAACCGAGTTATTTGAGAAAAACTGATTTTTCTTGCACAAAGCGCGCTCTAGCGGAGGTAGCGGTCATCAAATCTTAGGGGACTTTTAGTATGTTACTTAGTACCCTTCAATAAAGGTGTATACCAAAATTCAGCTTTCCTGCTTTTTTTTCCGCTATTTGTCAAAAATGAGTCTAATTTTCCTGGACTATTACTTGATTTATAAGTTTTATTTTTTACGTAGGAATGCGAAGGAAAATCGTTTGAAAGATTATCAGTAGAGACCGAATATAATTCAATTTCAACATTTTCATCAGAACCCGGTAATATTGAACGTTTTACTTTTGTTAATCGATATGTAATTGTCACAGCATTTTTGGCATTCCTTAATTCTTATTCAGTTTGTGTAGATATGTAAGCCAAGAATCCAATACATCACAAAAGCAGTATTAAAAAAAATTATATTTATATTTCCAATTTTGGCTAGTTAAAAATTTTTTTTAACTTGTTAATATAAGTTGATTTAAAATAATTTGAGTTAAGTTTAAAGTTCAAAGTTCAATTTTTTTAAAGCAATACCTATTTCTAATATATTTTCCAAAGACTAATAAAGAAATATAATAATTGTGTAATGAAAACACAAAAAAACGCGCCTTATTAAACGTTTAACTGGATAATCTGATAGTGTTATTATTGAGAGATTTTCAAATAATGTATTTGGGTGAAATTATAATTTTTAAGATAATTTATTATTCCCGGTTATTACCTTAATTAAGGGTATTTTAACTTATTTTTTTTAATAAAAATGATCATTACTATAAACTGGTTAAATTAGAAAAAAATAAAAACAAAAATAAATGACTGCTGTGACTTGTTACGAAATTTGACTTTAAACTTCTAACTTGTTCAAGCCCTTATTTAAACTTGGAATTAATTGGATACAACAATTATTAATATATTATTTATGATACGTTTTGGATATTTTGATTTATTTCCGGTAAAGTCATTTTACACAGTATACAACAACATACTTTTTTATGATGAAAAACATTTTGAATCGTATTAAAATAGTTGTCATAATTATTTAATAATAAAAATTAAAACATTATATAAAACAAAAAAAAAAAATTACATTTTACTCTAAAAAATAAAAAAAACGTCTGTTAAATATTTGTTTGGAAACATTTTATATTTCATAGAAGTAATAATTTATCACATAATTTTTAGTCTAAAAAGTACGTTTTTAATCTTTTAAAAAAAGGTTTCATGTACAATTCAAATATGAGAAATCGTATTTAATTTTATGTCCTTTTGGCATTAATAATGATTTACATTTGTGCGTTATTTTTAACTAGAGATAATAAAAGAGATAGAGGAGGAAAAACCACCATTTAATGTGAAAACATTTTTAGAAGAACAAAAGGAATATTATATTTATAAGTATGTTAAAAAAAAAACTAATTGATATGCGTTATAGTCATATACGAATTAATGAAAATGTTTTTCAGTAACGATCGAAAAGTAATTGAAGAAATTATGGAACATCTATTAAATGAAAATAAAAATCGTTGTTGCGCTATGCAAAAATTTAAAAAAAGCATAAAAGATATTGTAAATTATATTCTTTTTAAATCTACTGCACAAAATGTTCGAAAATAAAAAAATAATTATTTTACTTTCAGCCTAATGATAATTATAATGATTATGAAAACGAAGAAATTGACATAGAACAAAAATTCATAAACTCAGACATTGATTCACTGTTTACAGTTAAAAAACGTAAATTCGATGTAAGTCATACAATAGAAATTACTTAATTACTATGGTCAAAAATCGAAAATAATATTCTTAATTTAAAATATTATTTAATTCGTAACAGCCATCAAAACAAGAAGATAATTTGAAAAGGTTGGATATAAGTTCCAAAGGAGAAGTATACTTAGATATTTTTGGGAGAAGTCAAAAGAGGGAGGATCTATTTTTGTCATTGTCGATACGAGATTTCCACGAATCCGATGATCCAAAATGCTTTTTACCTATAAATTATTCATGTTTAATAGTAAAGTTTCGAGTAATTTACCAATATATAGATACACATAAAAACTTAATAGTGGTCCTTAAACTAAATACGATATAGGTACTATCGAGGCAGTATTATACATAATATTATAATTTGTTTATCTGTGTAACTTAATAATAGTATGCACTCGTGTACTATAATGTATATTACTTAAAAGAAAAACTAATTAAATTTTTCTTTTTTAATTTATCAATTAAATTTTTTTTTTATGAACTTCATAACTTTGTCAAATTAATTGGCCATTGTAATTATTTAGTCCTTTTTAGTTATCGATCTTGATAAATAATACAAATAAAACAAAAAATGTTAATATTTTGATTTAGTAATTTTAAAGATACAAATTCATAATAATTGTGTAAAGCATTAGATTTTAATGTACAGTTCACAATAAATATTAAATAATAATAGTAGGTATTATGTGTTAATATAGAATACATAGGCAGTACCGAAAGGACATAAGTGGCTTAAAATTTGGTGCTAAAAAAGTGTGGATATGATTTTTGCATTATTCATCAGAAAAGCTACTTCTATTAAAGAAAGTAGAGAGATCTTAGGTAAGTACTATCAATGATGAATAGTTATAGCAATTAAATCATTAAAAAATAATTTAATTTAAATTTTTAAGGCGAAAAAGGTAAAAACTTATTGATTATTTCAATAATTAAAAACTACCGAGGCATGTAAAACATTCAAGAAATCATTGAAGCTTCTGATGGTATCATGGTTGCTCGTGGTGATATGGGAATTGAAATCCCCCCAGAAAAGGTCTTTTTGGTTCAAAAAAATAATATTTTAAAATTACAACAAAATAACCAAAATCGTTATTATTATAAGCTTCTTAAAAATCATAATTTAAACATAATTTACCTTTTTAACTTTCAATTCAATTTCGTTTTAAGAAAAAATGTTAAGAAAGGTTTGGATGATAGTCATTAGTCGGAACATATACACCGAATGACTGTGACGAATTATTTTCAAACTCTCAATAGTTCAATATTTGATAATTATACGATAAAAAAACATATCCAATGTCCATTTTTATTCAATGAAATGAAAATTGTTTTTATTATAACTGTAATATAGAATAACGGATATATTTACAGATAACGAAAATTTACATTTTTTAAAAAATTATTTTTTCGTGTCTTTTACACATATTTTTTTAGACATCTCGATGTATATTTGATACATAGTACAACAGTTGAAATTTTCCTCCAGGAAATTGTGTTACGAAAGGTCTTACGTTTTTGTATGGAAATATAAATTATTTTATTCCATACTTGGAGTATGGAAAAATGACTTTCATTCCATCTTCACATACTGACGCAACAATTCCCGCCATATATGATTCACCTTCTACTTTAGTATTGATCTTATCACCAACTTGGTATACTCTCGCCTCTGGTTGATTTGGTATTTCAAACCTACTACTATACCGGTATTAGATTTAGTATTAATTAGTATTATCTGGTAATCTGGTGTTTTTTACCTATTCGGAGAGCTACAATTATAGGTGCATGCTTGTGGTAAATCTGTTGTTGGGCTAACAATTAACATAGGATCGATAGGATTCAGGCTGTTCAAGTATTTCGAATCTATTTCTATATCAGTATTAGTTTTAGTATTACTCGTAATAAGTATTATTTGGTAATCTGGTATTTTTTACCTATTAGGAGAGGTATAATTAGAGGTTTTTGCTTAACATTCTGGTTGAATGCATCTTGTATCCGGTATTAGTCAAATTATTTCGTCTGTCCGTGAAGGTCGATTGCATCTTATGGCTATGAATTCCTGTGGCTCTTCTTGTTCTAGTTCTTCGAAAGAATCGAGTCGTTCTCTCATTGGGATATCTCTAATAGCTTATTGTTTACAATATATATTAATATATATATATATATATATATATTAATCTCGTGCAACACAGTGCAGGTGAAGGTTGAATGATCGAGAGTTGTTGAAAACGGATGGCCAATTTTCTTGCTTGTCATTATACCTATAGATGGTAATTTCACTATTAAATAGTTAAATATTTAAATAAGAGAACTGAAAACAAAATTGAAAAATAAAATATTCATCATAAAAACATACTCGGGATATTTGTATGTAGCTGGACAGTCACGTGTTTTTCCATAATCTCCAGCAAATGTAACACCTAATAGTGGATTCCTTTTAACAATCCACGTTTAAGTGTCTCTAAAAGTTTTGCATCAACGGCATAGGTGATCCAGGCATTTACCTGAAACAAAATTTGAAATATGTTAAAACTAAGAACTTGTCGTTTGGCTGCATCCAAAAATTGTCCACAATCCTCTTCTACACATGACTAATAAACACGATTTAAGATAGTAAATATAACTATAACTATCTTAAATCGTGCTAATAAACGATATCACTATCAGTAATTCCTCTAGTAAAACTTCATTGTAGAACTTGTCTGTAAAATGAGCAGCTATCTCTTTGATTACCAAAGCAGCGCATTTTCTTAAACAAATCATTTTAAGAAATATTCTTTGTAAGTTAAATGTTAAAATTATATAATATTTTATAAAATTTTCATTTTTTTCAAAAGTTGAATAGGTACTACTAGTGAAATGAAATAACTAATTGTAATCAACGTAACTTCAAATACATACGTATACAAGCCAGCTGTTTGATATAATTCCCAACAGAACAAAAAGCGGGTAAGTGGGTATCGCTCTGCTGTACATTATTAGTGGTGGGGTGTTAGCAGGTTATTTTGGTTTTGAACATTAGCCAGCTATTATTATTTTATTTCTTACCTAAAACTTATAGTGTTGTATTTTTCTGATAGACCAGATTGTGTCGAATAATTATATATATCTTTTGTCACAGTACTATTATTATTTTTTTTTTTTAATTACTATGAAAAAACATGTTTTATGACGATTCAAAATAACGTCATTTTCACCCAATTTTTGGTTTTAGGGTTGATGGAAATTTTCCAACAGTAAAATTTCCATTTTCATGAAAAACTTAGTTTTTCCAGATCTGATGCCTTATGGCATCATTGGTACCATAAGGATATATATTTTACACTTTACAATTTAACAAAGTATTTATTTGAAATAAAACATAACATAATTATCAACTTTTAAAAATTATTAAATTAATATAAAAAACATAACAATAAACATAAAAATAATTGACGAATGGTTCGTTTGCATGCGAATTTAAAACACTTCCTATTCTATGGTAAACTTGGCCTTGAATTTTGAAGGTTGGCATAAAGCCACCTACATTTACTGTTTTAGCCCCAAACGACGTCATCTGGAAACAGCCGTTGTATTTTCTAATGTTTGTTAAAAAATGTTGAGATTCAGGATGATTATTTAAAAGTAGGCTGTGTAGTGGATCAGGAAGTGTTTCAGTTGGAGGAAGAACAACTTTACCATTACTACAACAAATACCGGGGCTTTCTTCCTTCCATTTCTTTGGATGACACCACTTGCATTCTGTTGGCTGTCCTATAGAAACAACTTTGTCATTACAGTAGTCTATTGTGCTGCTGTATTTAAAACCTGATAAACACTTTGATTTCCATGGAATCGTTGGTCTTTTTTTATTGTACATTTGTACAGCATCCCGATTAATCATAGGATTGTTTTTTGAATACTTAGAAACAAAAGCTCTATTTATATCAGGATTTGCGTTGTTATATATTTTAACAGCCTTCCTATTAACTTCAGGATTTTTATCTGTATACTTTTTCACGGCTTCTCTATGTTTTTGTGTCTTAATTTTGTCATTTACCCTTGGGCGGCATTTTGTTTTTCTACTTTTTTCATTAATTACTATAGAACTGTTGTCTGATGACAACTGTTGGCATTCAGATTTTGCATGTGGTTTGGCAGTACTGTTGAGACAAATGAAGTACAGACGGTAAGTACATTTGAAGGAGTAGTAGGTGCATATAGAGGAATAAGTGGTTCAAAATGTGCGTTTATCATAGGACCATTACACTTAAAACGAAATATTAAATATTAAGTACTCGTCCGGCTGTAAAATAACATCGCCATCTCTGTATATCACTAAATGGTACGGGTATATTTCAGAAGCAGCGTGAATTTCACAAGGGGTGGCATAAGTGGTAGGAAGGGACATGTGAGCATGATATTCGTTAATATTTCTGTAAATATTACCACACGGCATCATGCTGTACAGTTCAAACCGTTGCCAATTGTTACAAACGTATTTTACGACACTTGACCGTAAATTATGCGTATGAGAGACGGTGCTATACATGTGATACGAAAGTGAATAAAATAAACATGAACCGTCTCCCTCCACATGCAGAGCACGGTGAGGTACCATGACACCGCGAACGTCGATGAGCTCCATGTGTTTACGGACACCGTAAATATTTTATAATCTATACTTACGTCCAAACTGCTGGTAGTGCGGAGTGCAAATGAAATGAACGTGTTTAATGTAGAGGCACCGTGGCAACTAATAAATAGAGTTTGTATGTGTATTGGTTTATGTTATTGTGTATTTTATCGTTCATTATAATAAAATAGGAGTATTGGTGTACGCGCGATGCATGAGATTATTTTTATCGATAAACTTCTGGGAACAATAGCAATTATTCTAGACGACGAACAAAAAGGATAGGTTGAAGGTAGCTGGAAACCCGCGGGCCGCCGTGCCGCAAAATACGTATTGGCGGTGAATAATTGTAATTGTTAATTACTCCACTAAAACGCAACATTTTTGAAAATCCTTTGCACGGTGAAAATATGAGAAGAACCCCTATTTCAAATTTCAAGTCTGTACGTTGAGTAATTTTTGAGATACAATGATCAGTGAGTGAGTATGGTATTTGGATTTTATAAGTATAGATATGTTCAAAAAATTCATACTTATATTATATAAAATAGATAAAAAATTTAAATTATAGTCTCAAATTGTCCTTATTTAAAACTTTTTAGATTAAAACAAAATAACATAAAAATAATTAACAAGCTTTTGTATCACATTGATTATAGGAACATAAGTTCAAAAAATACATTATAGTAGTAAATAAAATAGAAAGAAATATTAATTTATACTCAAATTTTTCATAACCTAAAATCATTTTTGATGATAATCTTTAAAACAATTACGAGGTCCTGTGTAACATAATGCTAATTTGCATTTACTGCACCAAGTCCTGGAATAAGCCTTGATACAATGTTTACACCTCTGTTTATTATTGATATGCTCAGGCCAATGTTCGTAGCAATCAAAACGTATATCATTAACACGTCTTGTACTAGTTTTGTACTTTGTTTGTAGTGGTGTTGTAGAATTTGAAGAACTTGGCTTACCTCTTTTCTTTACTTTGTTTTTACCTGACAAGATTATGCATGTGCAATATCTGATTTAAAATTTACCAAAGGATCAAATTTTTTTATATCTAGTTACTTACAATGACGACGGTATAAAATCCAACTATTAACATGGCTTGACTACAGCCATGTCAATTAAGTGAAAAATTATTCTTAAATAAAAACGTTTACTCCTAATATCAATGCGATATATTTCTACTAACATATCATGCAAGTCTACACCACCCATGAATGAGTTATACTCTTTTACAACAGCAGGTCTTTGAACAGGAATTCTTGTTTTAGATGTAGTGGACCAACGATGAACTTCATTTGTAGGTTCAGGGCCAAAATAGTTAGAAAATAAGTGTACAAATTTATTGTCGAACCATTTACAACCAACTATGCCACTATTAGTATCAATTTTACTATCATATGTGCCTCTTCCTTCTTTTTTTAATTCTTTATCACTTTTGAATTGACATCCTGACATTCTATTTATTCTTACAGTTCCATTTGCCAATATTCCAAATTGTTTCAAATTGCACATCAATTGATATGATGTAAACCAGTTGTCAAAACAAAGTTTATAATTCTTGTTCCTTGGTATTATATCACACAGTCTAAAAATTATATCACCACTTAATCCCTAATAGATTTTGATTTTATTGTTCCCTTTCCTACATAAAATTCAAAATCATGTACAACCCACTTTTTGATGCTAATGCAAATACTTTTATACCCCATTTGTGAGGCTTTGCTTTGTTATACTGTTTCATAGTGCTCCGGCCTTTAAATGGTATAATAATTTCATCTACACATAAATGTTCCTCTAAGTCAATCAACTTAAAATTATTTTTTATTGAATCTATAAATGGCCTGACTATATTCCCCCTCATGTTTGTTATAATTTTCTCCAATACGACCTGCACCGTCTCCGTCACGTATTTTGTTAATACGGACCACTTGAAACACTGCTGATCATTGTTTTGCGGGTTGATAGTACCCCGTTTCCTTTCGATAAACGCCGGCAATTCAATATAAGACGATCCGCTCATCGGTGTATATTTATACACAGTCAACAATAACTCGTCTATCGATACGATATTAAAGCCACTTCCTTTCCCGCTATATTCATCTTTCTCATTTAATAACTTTATGTACGCCTTCTCAATAATCTCTGTAATATCACTGTCCGGGAAAATTTCGACCGCCGATGTCTTAAACGCATGATTTTCAGACGATTCTGGTACGTTGGGGTGGTTATAAGTCGCCTCCAGCTTCAAATTAAATTTAATCGCATGGTGTTTTACATGTATTTTTAACAATTCTATCATTTCAAGCATGAGCGAACGGAGGAACTCGTGATAAAGTAGAATATTACTAATATTTTTGGCGTAATACCATACGATTTTACGGTTCGCGGACGACGAGATTTCATTAAACCCGGGGGATTTAACGAGATCCATACGCGATTTTTCCCCCTAGCAGCTGACGTAGTGTTTGCGGAAGAAGTACGTTGGCCGTTATTGTCCGTAATAAAAGAATCTTTAAAATAAAAAAAAAGATCTAATTAATATCTATTGCGTTTAATTTAATGTTGAATCTATTAAATTTCTAATTAACATCGCGTCTGATAAATATAATCTAATGATGCATTTATTTAAAAAATTATTGCAAGTGATGAATATAACTACCGGACTTATACTTTAATAAAACTAATTTAATGACACGTAATTTTAAAAATTTTATTTAAATCTTATGATAATATTTCATGCATGGGAAATGTATACCAGTATGTGTTTTTTGGTGTGTCACCAAATTATGTTTCATGTTAAAAACTAACGGACACTGATCGCAATTAAACATGTTGTAAATGATTAAGGTAAAAACGAGTGAAAAATGAAAAATAAAGTGTTTAAACACTTGGAAAAATTAACACTGAGAAAAATTGTTAATACTGTTGTGTAAGGACTGTGAAAACATGGAGAGACATAGGCAAAGTAAACGCTATAGATTTAAAAACAATTGTTGCTTATATTTGACTCGACTCGAATCTATTTAACAAAATTTTTATTCACTGAGTTCAGTAATTTTATTTATAAAACAGAGAACTGGTTTTATTCGCGAACGTTTACGACATGGATGTCTTGAAATTTGACAAGGGTCCTGCTTACACGCTAGGCATGCGGTTGAACCAGAAACAGACGTCGCTGCGAGTTCCAGGTTCCAAGTACGATCTGAGCAACATCACCAGGCGCGGACCGGTGAAAGTCATAGGAGCTTCGCTGTCGTCAAAGTTGAAAGAACAAACGACGCGGACTCCCGGGCTGGCCACGTACAACACCGTGCCAATCAATCTAGAACAGACTGATTGTACATCGGTCGACAACGGAGCAAGAGTCCAGAAATCATAACATTTGCGGTGATGAAGACAAATTAAGGCAGGGTTATGTAAAATATTAATTGGGTATTTACCATGATAATAGTATACATTGCTATAGATTTTTGATTATTTTGGGTAGGTATCAATGTATTGGGCAGAGTTTCATTACAGATTCTAGAAACTGACCTGCGCGTGTTGAACACAATAGAACGAAAGACTGGCTGGGACAGGCCATTCCGTTAACAATAGAACATGTTACATAAGTACATAACGCTCACAAATACGCACCGTCGACATTAATAGTGTTTACACAGCATTTGACAAACATTTTGATTATTAATATTTTTTCGAGATAACTTTTATAGAAGTCTCATAAAAATAGTTGTTATAATAATACCGACATATACCGCTTTGAGAATCGCTGTTGCTGATATGCTATTCAAAGAATTATAAAATTTGTTTGATTATATATATTGATAGGAAATATTATTGATGTGAAACATCTTATGGCGCGGCACGGTAGTTAGACCGACTGGCGTGGCGACGTCCCACTCGTGGCTCGTCGGCTAAATTCGCTGAAGCTCGGAGATTTCCTCTATGTTTTTTTGAGCGGAGTGTTACCATAACGATATATATTTTGATGTGAAACGTCTAATGGCACGGTATGGTAGTGAGACCGACGCCCTTCTCGTGGCTCGTCGACTCAATACGCCGAGGCTCGGCAATTTTAGTAATTTTATATTTTAGTTTAGTTAATGGTTGCTATTAGTTGCAAATAACAATAACAATAATGATGTCTCCATGACGATCGATGAATCGAATTTAAAATTAAAAATAAATTTATTTTTATGATTTAACAATACCATGCCGCGATCAAGACGAACAAATCGCTCACAAAAAAACTGTATTCAAACTAAGATTCAAAACTTTACAAATGAAAGGACTGAAGAAGAACAAGAATTGCACGTGAAAAACGACGCGTTAGTATTTCACGTCGATTTTGTGCTTCTCAATCACAAGAGCAAATCGTGCGTTCTACTGATGCTCTTGGTCGAATGTGTAAAATTCAGATCAAAGAATAATAAATGCTTCTATTTGGGGTTGTTTTTGATGTTTCACATCTACCAGGCGTCCCGTGACGCCTCAGTTTAATTTTTTTAATTAAAATACATAAAGTAGATACGTAAGTATTAAAATAATAAAAACTGTTGAAGTACTACCACATTTCAGATCTAATTGATCCGAATTCCGCATTACGTGCATCTTCAATAGTTGATATATTTTTTGCGTCGTATATAATATCTAATTCATCTAAAAATTTATTTTTTTTACAATTTTCATTAATTTTATTCCTTATAATTAAATTATTTTTACTTATAATACAATTTAAATCGCAATCTTTACATTTTAATTCTAATATCTTAAAAGTTAAATTACACCAATTATTTGAGCTAACCGGATTTGGTCGTTGAGTGATATTTACTTTTAGACTAATTCTTTTTTTTCAAAAAATCATGTCCTTTGTCACATTTTATCTGATACACGCTTTCAAATAGCTCACGTAACAATACCTCGAAATCATATCCTGAAAATTTCGCGAACTCGTCTATTAACCATATTAATTTAATCTTATTAAATTTCCTACTTATAATTGAAAACCACATTGAATTATTAACTAAATGATAATTTTTACAAAACCCCCCTTTTTTTATTCGACATTCATTGCATAAAAATGAAATCGAGCATTCCACACTACATGTAGCTACAAATCTTTCCTCGTACGATTCTCCGAAAATAATGTTTAATACTTCATTGACTAAATAAAAAATAACAATGTAATATAACATAAAATAATATAAAATATTTTTACATGTTTCAGTATCCATAATACACTTAGTTTTCGTTTTTTTTTTATTTAAATTAATGAAAAAGGGAGACTGTTTAGGTTTATCGAGCGCGAACTGAAAAGATTTTATATTATATCTGATATAGAAATAAATAGATTCACTTATCAGGACTGATGATAATCAAAAATAAGTTATTTTATGGGGTATGGATGGATGATATATAAGTGCAAACGATTCAGGTGAAATATTCGGCAAAGATGTTAAAGACGTATTTAAAGGTATCGATATTCAACGTATTTTATCTCAGACAGTATATTCTTAAATTTAGAGTATTGTATTCTTAAATGTAATACTTATAAATTAAACGGGTTGTTGGGATTTCTGAAATAATATAAACTAGCGTTTGGTTATTAAGAAAAGTTTATTATTACTACATATTTATACATTATAGGTATATATTTTTTTATTTAAATTTTATCAAGCTAAATTTCTTATTCTTTGTAGTATAAATCTAGCTGTGTCAAAATCAAAATCTAATTATGATAATATCGTTAACGTCCAATCTACGCTCATGTTCCCCCTTATGCGTTCGGAGTCTATATCCGCAATTTTTCGAAGATCATACACTAGCTGCATGATTATATAATAATTGTGTATGACGACGGATCCTACTTTGGGAGGTCAATAATTCATGAAACGTAATCTGTATCTACAATGATTTACCATTTATTAGAAATCGCGACATATATTCGAAATATTTTTTTTAAACTTACTATGCTTGTATCTTCTGGAATCGAACGATCATGATGATATTCACGCAACAGCATCGTTAATGCTCTGTATTCAACATCAATTTGCCGAGACATCGATCTAACTCGGTAAGTCCATTCTCTTATCCCCTCACCAGATATTTTCACTTATCTCACTATGTATAAATTAAAAATATAAATATATATATCTATATCAATATAATTTAAATATTATAACTTACCCATTGAGGAAAACGTTTTCGTTTGTTGTAGTAAATCCAGCAGGTGTCGGTAAACGGTTATCTTCGTGAACACGACATATTTTCAATTTTCAAGTAAAGTAATATAGTAAAACTAACCTGTTAATAACACTATACGACTGGTCAACGTTATATAGCCCGACTGGTTATAAATTTATGTGATTTGAATATATAGTCTACCTAAAGATTTATACACAATGGTTGTTCACTGTTCAGTGAAACCTTTGTAGAATAGATGCCTACATACCGAGAATTGTATGTTACTCGTTGAAACATACGATATTATTTTCAAATAATATTATTATTAAATAAAATTTAAGAAATGATATAAACTGTCGTATGGTTATAAAGAAAAATTTATTATTATTATATACATTTTTTTTTTTTATTATTATTTTACATTTGTTTTTTTGAACCTTCGTATGCATCCATATGACGATTCATCTCTTCATCATAACCGTCTTGGCCCCAATTATTCTCGAACGCATTCATAAGTTCAATCAACTGTATGTCATACCCGTTATCGGATTCATTTGGAGTGGGACTCATGGTTCGTTGCAATGTATCAGGAATTAAATTATGTACCCGAGGTGGTCTAAGCAAAGGCAGGTTTAACATGCTGGGTGAGATAGTTGACTGTGTTTCAACTTCCGGGAACAAATCATTTCTCACTCTTAGCACAAGGGGTCTCGGCGTTGTATCCATGAATATGTCGGGTGAGGATGGTTCAGACTGAATCGGTGACAAAGATCGAAAAGGGTTTTGAGATGACCGTGGTAATGATGGTGATGCAGGTGAATGAATTGGTGAAAACGTGCGATACCAAATACCCATCTGCGACTCTCGGTGAGTGGAGTACCCACTATCTTCGGATGGAGTCTAAATAATAAATAATATTAACTTTATTTGTCTAGTTTATTATTTTAAAATATAAACTTACTATAGCCCCATATCCGTTTTCGTAGTGTTCGTAATTGTTCATTCTTTGAGCGAAAAGGTCATCTTCGACTTCAATATTTCTATATTCATAGCCGTCAAAACTTGGAGTTGAATTATTAGACATCTAGCCTATAGATAAAGTATTCACGAACGAAATAATAAATATAAAAAAATATTGTATGTAAACGTAATGTCAAATAAAATAATGTTTCGCTACAAACGTATCTGAATAAATCTAATAGTATTCAGTAGGTTAGTTGATAACTCGATGTCGGTCACATAGTATGGTGTGAGCATGAAGATTAGAGATAAGGAAACCAAACTCCGTATACAAAATATGGCCCGACAAAAGTCGCACGGTTATTCTGCCACCAGGAGCGCGTCGTTTGATTAGAGGGCTATGTTTTACCACATATTATATGTATTTTACTATAAATGTACGTTATTTTTGTAATTGAATGAAATATAAATTATCATTCATTACTTATTACCTGCTTTTATTAAAGTATACTTAAATATACAAGTAAAGTTTAAAAGGTGTTTCCTGTAAAAAAAGTTTAAAGTTCAAAATATTCTATAATGACTACGAGTTTAATGAAAAATGGTATGTATATAAATAATACATGAACTAAAGTTTTGATAATTTTCTACTACACTTGGTTTTTTCCTTTTTTTTTGTAGTTTCATTGTAGTTTGAGCGTCTTACAATGAAATGCATACGCATTGTAATAAAAAGGCGTACAATACTTTTTGTCAAATCCATATTGTGTTCTTCACAACCAACAAATGGTAAAGATGCTGTGTCCGTCCATAAGTTAGAAGTTATAGAAAAAATTGTGTCTACATTTAATTCTTCAGAAATTAAAGTCTGTAATGTAATTTTTTTTAGTGTTGAAATGAGAACAAAAAGACAATCTGATGGATGAATTCAATAATAAATAATCATATGAAAATCATCTATGTCCATGTGTTTAAAAGCTAATTATAATAATATATTTGTTTTTTATTATTGAACCAATTTTAACCAATATCCCCCTAATTCTGTATATATGTTTTAGATCTGATCTAAATCATAAAGTAATAAACTATTTGCAAGGAATAATAAATCATTTAATTCGAAAAACATACATAATTCCTATTATATATAGTATAATAATACTACATGTCTACATGCTATAATTGTAAAATGTAGCCCTCTATCGAACGACGTGCTCCTGGTGGCAGAATAACCGTGCGACTTTTGTCGGGCCACTTTATAAACGGGCGGCTCATAGGAGTTTGGTCTCCTTATAGAATTTATAGAATTTCTAACTGCTGTGGACTTATCAGTGAATACTGGGAAATATCATGTTCTAGAATATACGCTAATTATCTCGTTATGGTAATTTCAAAAAAAATTCTAGAACAATCGACGCTTATATATATATATATATATACCGGCTGCTCAAACGCTCAATTAGTAATGTAGTTAGTCAGACCATGAGTACACACCACGACACGCCATGAATTAGGTACATTCCGTGACATTCTCCATCATTGTAACGTGTATTGATATTTGTTTTTTTCACATTTATGTTCATACATATTTATGTAATATAGTGTTTATTTTTAATTAAGTTAAATTGTGAGTAATTTTTATTGCCTAAAACCCACACATGTATTATAGTTTTCTCACTTCCCCAGTAAATGGATTGTATTGAACGATGCGATCATGTATGATTAAGCAGTAGGCGGCTGTATTGGCTGGGAAATTATTAGCTGTTTCTATTTTAACGCATAAATCGATGCTTGAAGTTTTAGCGTCATCATTTTGACAATTTTAACAATCTATGCAGATAAATGGACCAAACTCTTTATATTTTTCTCTCGTCAGCCACGGTTGAGCGTTAAATCGTTCGTAATAATGTTTTTGAAAATCTGCATAATTTTGATAGAACATAGTGAACAGATTTTTATCGAAATTTTCGTTGAAATCTTCGTACGGGTATTCGACTGAATTAATATATGTTCGTCAATGAGCACGTATCGTAATCAACGTTATAACCGTCTGATATGGTGCCGGGTGAATAACTGAGAAAAGCGATTATTATACACCTACAGTAAGTGTCACTAAACTTGCGACTCCGCAGTGGCGCTTCCGATGGTTGATTTTTGTAAGGGGTTTCTAACGTGTGGGATTAAAAAAAATAACCTTATTTCGTGCATTGTGTGCAAGTTTGAGAAACCACAGAAAACCGAAATTTCGCCACCGGAGGCGCCACTGCGGACTTGCTAGTTTCGTGAAACGCACCGTAGGTCTTTCTACCTGTGAACATGTTTTCACCATCCAAGAGTGTTTGCTCGTCTGCAATAGATTTGGATACTCGCAAAGCTCCCAATTTCTAAAAGCACAATTTATATTTTTTTACTATCGATGATTTTCAATAGTTTTATTTTCTACCGGTCATCGACTTTAATAACAGGTATAACAACACTCCCGTTAACTGTACTGTGACTTTTTTCACCGTGGCCTTAACTGTCTCGGTATTCATGTCCTCTCCTACGAGTGAAATGCAGTAAACTCAAATCTGACACTGATCTATTCAATATCAACTGTTGGCTACAATTCACAAGCATTCACTTGTGGTCCTAGCAAAAACCGAAAACATGCTTTAACGGTATACATCCACTAAACGAACCGTCTTTAATGAAATTAGCATTGTGACCAGTGATATCCCTGCCAGAGTTTTGCAAGATATTCCCATCGATAGGCGAATACTAGCAATACCCTTTCATCGCACTAGTTATCCCAGGTTTTTACTCCATGGTACTTCGGTAGAGTTAATTTCGTATTTCATATCTTTAAACCATTATAAGCTAAACGTATTTCTGGTTTAAGCTCATCGGGCTTCGTTATTTTACCCTCGATATAGATAAAACTACCGCTTGGTAATGTATGTGCATCTCGATTTTGAATTGCGATAGGATTTCATCACATTATTTAGTGCACTCGTAGAAAACGGTAAGAAAGAATGCAAAAACATTTCTCGAATAGGCGATTCGTTTACATATGCACCACCCACGTCTAAAAACGATTTATCCATAGTGTTTATATTGTGTAACGAGACATCGTTACTTCCTAAATATAGCGTGCGCACTACAGGTCGGTAGCGGAAAAGTTATCGTACCGTCAGTAGTCGTATACACACACACCCACTACCACCAGAGCGCGTTGTTGAGAACCGCGCTATTGATACTATCGTGGCCGGCAATCATTTGATAAATTTAAATATGTAAATTAGAGATATACAACTTAAATATTCATTATGTATAACGCTTGAGATTACTTCTAAGAACTGTTTGCTGTCGATGGGGTTGGATTATATAGAGACAATGTGTGGTCCTTTAAAATTTATTCCGATATTAAAACATTACCTATATTCGATAATATAATATCAACCGTAAAAATTTGAACCTTTATGTCCTACAGACTAACATAAAATATAAATCTGATATTTGAATACAATTTTAAATAATCTAATATAAATAAATAATGTTGTATATTATGATCGAAGATATTGTCTGCCATAAAAGTCCATAAGGTTAAATAATATCGGTCCAACTGTTGGAAAATGTTTACTTTTGACCTTTATAATGTACCAATGATATTCACTTATCCATCGGAAACCACCAACAAAGTTTGGAATCTAAGCATTATTTCGACTAGTTATGGTGTACACAGACACACAAAAAAACACACATCATTGTAAAATCAATGCATTCAATTTCGTTCATACCATAAAAGTACAGATATCAAATTATAGATATATTATATGCTACAGGCCCATAACGTATAGCTGGTCCATTTTTCCACCCAAACACTAATTATTCTTATTTTATTATCATTTGTATTTTGTGGCGGCTAAAAGAGAAATCAATATAACATTTCTCTTGTATGTAGTATATTTCACTTTTTCAAATCGAAATGTTTTGTATATGATAATACACATGATGTGCAATAATGTTCATGTCGTGACAATAATCATGATATACATGTGTTATTTTCATAAAGTATAGTAGAAAAAACGCCAAATACTTGTACAACGTATTTTCAGTAAGTTCTAAACTAGTTTATTACGTTTTAAAAGATATCATTAACACATTGCGATAGACAATGCAGAATATGTATTTTATAAATGTATAACATTTTACAATTAGTAAAATTAGAAACCTTGTATTAAATTTTTTAAATTTAATTTGGGTATCCAAATTTTTTTATCGACATTAAAAAAAAAAAAAATACTTGGAAAAATCCTTAAAAACCATTATAAGCTATAATATTTTCAAAATTTAACTGCGTATATATAGATTACATTAAAATAAACATTTGGTGAAAATTTTAAGCATTGACAGCAATTCGTTTTTGTGTTACAACCATGTAAGAAAATCGAATTTGTGGAATACTGGTTTTTTGTAAAACTTTAATTTGCGGTTTTCCGTCTCTTGTTTATGGTTTGTGTATTTGAATGTGTAATCACAAATAGTTCGCTACGCTAAGATTACCATTATAACATCATTGTCATACGATGAAATTAATTTTGTGACACGTTATGTATGATAAACTGAAAATATCTGGGTTCGTGTAGGAATTGTATGCAACAGAAGAACAAAAAAAGATTGTCGTAGTAAATTTATTTTAATCATGACGATGCACATTTTTTTTTTTTTTTACTTATATCATTTCTTTTTCGGCTCTTTTATTGAATCCATCGTTTGTTTTGTTCCATACTGCTGTTTCGGTTGCATTTTTTCCACCGGTGGCAGGCCATCTTTAAGTCGCTTTTTTTCGGCGAATCTTTCGTCTCGCATATTCACATACACCTTTGGTTGCTGCTCTTTAAGCTTGATCCCAGACGTTTGTGTGCTTTTAGAAGATGACGACGGATTTTGTTTCCAAGACATGGTTAATACCGCAACTACGAAAAAAAATAACCACATTGAAGTATAGGTATTTCAAGTAAATCACGTCGACTCGTTACGGTTGAATGTGAACAAAACATTGGTAGATACGAAATAGTAGACGTAAACGTAGGAGAACATATTTTAAAATTGTACGATGGTTTAAAACGTATATATTAGCCGATGCCTAAACTATTTATTAAATACCTACTCAACCTATTTGACGAAATAGAATAAATTTCAATAGATGTTCAGCGAAACGTCATGATTATAAGAATAAAACGTTTTACGTAAAATGTCGATATAGTATAGATTTTTAATAAATTAAGAAATGGTTTTACACGAGTATTTCTAACCTAAATCAACACACCATTTTTAGTCACTAGTATTTTCTTATATACAATAACTTTGGTATAGATGTTATAGATATGATAAAAATCTTTGAATCAAATATATATATATATATATTGGTTTTCAATTATAGGACGCAGTTCCCATCGAAAACTACCGCGACTCAAAGTTTGAATACCTCTGCCTTAAGCAGCCTATACACGAATTAATATAATATAATGCACTGTTATACTCACAACGAAAACGCCGTCTGAACAAATAGCTTCTTGAATATTTATTTATCTTCCGTTATACTATGCACAACTACCGACGACCACGGCACTAGTAATTCAAAATTCAAATGAACAGTAATCGTGTCGAAATGTCACATTTATATACAAGATTTTAATTTGGTAATCGGTCCGCAATGAACTTTTAAAATCGTTTTGTTATAATGGCACACAATAATAATTACAAATCATACATGTCAGATCCATTAAATCTGACATCAATTGTCCTGATAAAAATATAAATGTTCTTGGTAATTGATGTAAACAGTATATTAAGTAGAAAATATCAAACGTCTAAATAAGTACTCGCGTAATTGTGTATAATTTAGCATTTAAGATAAAATTTTATATTTTATTTAACATTTTCGTACGGATTGGCATTTGTGTATATCATTAGGCTTTTTTCAAATCCTCATAATTATTTGAATAATGTGAATCGATAATTATGAAATCTATACCATTTTGTGTTATTTACTTACTCTTTTCAGATAAATAGTTAGTTACTGATAATACTAATATCCATTAGAACTTGAAAAAAAGTACCCATTTCTCAATTGACATTTAGGCGATTGCTTTGAATTATTATAATTTGAAACTTATAATGTATTTTTTTTTTTATTATTATTTATTTACAAAATGTCATGTAGACATTTTAAATAGGTATATTTATATTACCGTATATTTTAATTGGTTAAAATATCAAATATGTTTTGTACGTCACAGATATTTTAGGTGATAATCGTATAAGAATTGGTAAAAGAGATATAATGCTATTTTTTTTATTAATAATAATAATAAGATACGACCATACAACTTAAATATTCATTATGTATAACGCTTGAGATTACTTCTAAGAACTGTTTGCTGTCGATGGGGTTGGATTATATAGAGACAATGTGTGGTCCTTTAAAATTTATTCCGATATTAAAACATTACCTATATTCGATAATATAATATCAACCGTAAAAATTTGAACCTTTATGTCCTACAGACTAACATAAAATATAAATCTGATATTTGAATACAATTTTAAATAATCTAATATAAATAAATAATGTTGTATATTATGATCGAAGATATTGTCTGCCATAAAAGTCCATAAGGTTAAATAATATCGGTCCAACTGTTGGAAAATGTTTACTTTTGACCTTTATAATGTACCAATGATATTCACTTATCCATCGGAAACCACCAACAAAGTTTGGAATCTAAGCATTATTTCGACTAGTTATGGTGTACACAGACACACAAAAAAACACACATCATTGTAAAATCAATGCATTCAATTTCGTTCATACCATAAAAGTACAGATATCAAATTATAGATATATTATATGCTACAGGCCCATAACGTATAGCTGGTCCATTTTTCCACCCAAACACTAATTATTCTTATTTTATTATCATTTGTATTTTGTGGCGGCTAAAAGAGAAATCAATATAACATTTCTCTTGTATGTAGTATATTTCACTTTTTCAAATCGAAATGTTTTGTATATGATAATACACATGATGTGCAATAATAGCAATAATGCAATAATAGTCACATCGTAAATTCGGATTTGTAGTATACTAAATTTTGAATAATTTCTTTTGTACTATTCCTTTCGTCATGTGTGACGTTACGTTTGTCACAAGTTATTGCCCTATTAATTGTTCTTAATGTATGAAATAAACATATGGTTAGTGAAACTTCAGGGAAGACTTGCTTAATTACTTTTCTTTCTTTCATATCTTTTTCTGTAACGTATACCTGAGTATTAACTGAGATTGGATTAAGTTTTTTAATCGTTTCAAAAAACCATTTCAATGTTTGTTGTTTTTCATTAACTAATAGTTTGGTTAGCCTACTACTAATATTTCGGAGACAGCGAGCTCATTGTGCATTGTTGGTACAGCGATCAGCATACTTAGCAGTATTAAGTCAATTAATTTGTAGGTCGTATACTCGTATCAGCAAAAACTACCTTTAATACCATCATTGGGAAATTCTTAGTATATACTGGATATTATTTAATTTTGTAGTTTTAAATAGATTTTTAAATTGTAATAAAATATTACTTCAGGAAATGCATGGAATGATTCAGCCATAAATCGGTCTTGTATGAAAATTCCATTAAAGTTATTCGCCTCATCTGTTGAAACTTCTACGTTACAATTATGTTAGGTCTTCAATTTATTTATAACTTCAACTAAGTTATTGTTTAAGTCATGTTTTCCTTCAAAAAAAAAAATAATATTTATAGAAAGATTACCTAAATTAAAAAAAGAAATCACTAAATTAAATTATAATTTTTTTCTTACTTGCTGTAGTACGGATGTTTGACAAGTCTTTCAAAGTTATAATTTTGCCACTATCATTCATTGTCTTATTTTATATCATTTTTTTATTTGCTTTCAGGTCCATCAGCTCTAATATAATAGCCTTATTTGCAGGATTAATTTTCCTTTGATTAGGGAGATGAGAGTATAAGACCCTAGAAATTTCATGATTGTGAAGTTCTGTCATTTTGGTGATTACAAGGGATTTACCATCGTCTGAAGCTCTTAAATAAATTCCAGCTTCGCATCCTCTACGCATTGTACTTAAACAATTTTAATATTTTGAATCTTGACTTTTAAAATTTAGCTATATAATATAAACCTACTTACGATGGGATGCGTTAGTCAAGTGTAATTTTTTTTTTGTGGCTACCTCCGTGCACACAACAAAATTTAATTTAATAGTACTTTAATGCTATTAATGCTGTAACCATTATTCCATTTGGATATTTAACATTTATTGAGGCCAATGTCTTGCAGTCTTTTATGAAATAATCTACATAATTTGTATTTTTGTAGACCTCAAAACAACTTTCTAATTCCTCAAACGATTTAAAAGTGTCTAAGAGTTTCATATTTATATAAAAACTTAAAAAAACTTTTGAAAAACAAAAAACACACTTTGAAAACTGAAAAAACTGTGAATAAACTTCTATAGGCAACTGCGAATAAACTCATATAGGTACTTGTCATGAGATTTTCTTTTCTTCATTGTTTTTAAGTCAAAATGCATAAAAATGTACTACATGTCTACATCATAATTTTTTCAGCTTGAATTAAATTAGTACATTCAATACCAGAAATCAGAATCCCGAATAAATGATTCGAATGCAAAGAGCCGTAATAATAACGGACAGCGATCGAGTACTTATATAGTTAGTTTCAGGAGTATAGATAACTCTATGAATTTATATAATTAATACTTAACACAACATTTTTTCATCGAGGGTGACTAAAATACATATTATATAACGGTAATGCAAAAGTCATTATTTTGGTAGGTATTATACATCCCATTATAAGGAAGTACCTATACTTGCGAACTGGAATACCAATGATTTGCATCTGTTGATTTTTTAATTAGACACATGAGTGGTTTTCAACTCTAGAACTTAATAGGTAAGCCACATGTTGAATAATACATATTATTATAGGTATAATATTACGACCCAACGTGTTTCGAAGTGCTTTACATATATGTACATATATATACACAACTTATGCTGTCGTGTCCAGTACCTACCTATGGAATGTGTGAATACGATATTTACATCTTTTCGTAGTTTTTTCGATAACAGGCATCATAAAATAGAAACGATGCTAACTATATATATATATATATAGTTATAATACTATTATATATATATAAACATTATGACGTAAACCAAAAAATAAAAATAAAAATATGATGGCTGAAAGGAAATAATAGCAAAAAAACATTTTTAAACGTCTTTGCACAGATATATGTCATTATCTTTAATAATGTGTTTCATTTAACGCATGCACATTAATTGTACCTACTTAAATCGTAGATAGTAAAACAGTCTAAGAAAATTTCAAAAAGAAAAAATTTCAGAACAATGTATAAAATAATTTAAATTGGAAGTATAATATTATACTTAATAAACATATACATTATTAATTTAAAATTCAAATTAGTTATTCACAAATAATATAAAAAAAGTGGGCAAGTGAGTACCGCTCTGCTGTACATTAGGTGCCGTATGGATCATTATTATATATTATAGGAGTGTTAAATTTGAATCCAATGATAGTTATCATTGTATACGAAAAACGATTCTGAACGAAGATGATTTGTCAGCCTAGGATATAATTTCTAGTGGTTGGTAAAAAAGGTGGTTTAAAAAAACCAGCTTATATTAAAAAATATTTTGAAAATTAAATCACGTAAAGAAAACGCGAATCTTAATAACTGGTAAAATTTTCAAGTATCTACGACTTATACTTTTTGAATAATAACAAATATTTAAAATCGTTTGAGGATAAATCGTTATCGTTACGCTATTTCGTTAAAATTTAAAATTCAAACGCACTTAAAATTTTTCCTATAATGATGCTTCGAGTTTTCTCTATAGATACTTGAAGGTAAACTTATGGAAAACTTAGTGTTGTATTTTTAATCCTTAGTTATAAACACAAAAAATTTTATGATTTTTCAACTTCAAATATTTCGCAAATATTCATAATTTTGACGAATTTTCGTCAAAATTTGAACTTCAAATGCTAATAAAAAAAAATTGTGCCTATGTATTCTTATAATTTTTTAATCACTATAAGAATAACATATGAGGAACTTTGTATTAAATTTTTAAGTATTTTGATAGGGCCAAAAAATTTTTATCGACACTTCAAAAATATTTTTTCAGAAAAATTGAAAATTTCAGTTGTCTATAAATAGCTCAAAAAAAGTCAAAATATTTTGAAATTTAAATCACGTAAAGAAAACGCGAATCTTAATAACTGGTAAAATTTTCAAGTATCTACGACTTATACTTTTTGAATAATAACAAATATCAAAAATCGTTTGAGGCTAAACTGTTATTTAACGCGGTTTTTGTAAAAATTTAAATTTCAAACACTCATAAAAATTTTTTGTCTGAATCCGGTAGAGTTTTTTTTACAGATATTTGAAGAAAAATGTATGGAGAACCTTGTACCAAATTTTCAAAACTTAGTTATAAAAGAAAAAAATTTTATGATTTATCAACTTCAAAATTACTTGCAAATTTTCGCGTTTTCGACAGATTTCGTAAAAATTTGAACTAAAAACGCCTATAAAAAAAAATTGTGACTAACGATTTTTAATTTTTTTTAGCTACATTAAAAACAACTCATAAGGAACCTTGTATTAAATTTTCAAAACTTTTTGGTCATCCAAAAATTTTTTATCGACACTTTAAAAAAAATTTCTCAAAAAAATCGAAAATTTCAGTGGTCTATAAATAACTCAAAAAAAGTCAAAATTTTTTGAAAATTTAACTATATACGGATACTACTGACATTAACATTTGGTGAAAATTTCAAGTATTTTCAGTTATTAGTTTTTGAATTACAACCATAAAAAAAAATCGATTTGGTCGAAAACTGGTTTTGCGTAAAAATTGCCGTTTTTCCGTCATTTTTTTTTTGTTTTTCTCGATTTTTTTGAAAACTGTTGGAAAATGTTAACTTTTTACCTCTATAATGCACCAAGGATATTCACTTTTACATCGGAAACCACCCCCATTGTTTGAAATTGGAGCATTATTTCGACTAGTTATGCTGTACACAGACACAAAAAAAAACACACACCATTGTAAAATCACTACATTCATCACTTCGTTCAGAATCTAAAAATATATAGGTAAAATTACAATTTCTATTAAAGTTTCATACATGAATGTTCTTTTAAAATATGATTTAAAAAAAAAAAAAACAATATTTATAAATTTTAATTCTATCTTGTATTTTTGTTCTAAAATGATATTGAGTATTATTTTGAGTGCTACATAAGTTTTTCACAATTGGAAAAGTAGACGTGATTTACTTTAAATATACTTAAATGTTAACTTTGTTGGTGGTTTCCGATGGAAAAGTGAATATTCTTGGTACATTATAAAGGTCAAAAGTAAACATTTTCCAACAGTTGGACCGACATTATTTAACCTAATGGACTTTTATGGCAGACAATATCTTGGATCACAATATCCCGTAAAATACGTATGTGGCTCAAACAATGTTATAACAAATGAGAATAATAATTTTTTATAATCGATAAAAAATATTTGTACATTTTACAATATTATTTTAGATTCTGAACAATTAGTCACAATTTTTTTTATCAGCATTTGAAGTTCAAATATTGACAAAAATTCGTTAAAATCATGAATATTTGCAAATTGTTTTGTAGGTATAATTCATAAAAAAATTTTGCATAAGTAGCTAAGAGTTGAAAATGTAATATAAGATTTTTCATAAGTTAAGCTTACAATAATTATAAAAGAATTTAAATTTTGGTGTATTCAGGCCATTAAAACATAATCCACCTTTTTCGCCGACTACTAGATATTATATATCCTAGGCTGACAAATCATCTTCGTTCAGAATCGTTTTTCGTATACAATGATACCTATCGTTGAATTCAAATTTAACACTCCTATAATATATAATAGTAATCCACACGGCACCTAATGTACAGCAGAGCGGTACCAACTTACCCGATTTTTCCCTTTCCTCGTTGATTGTTCATGTCACCCCTAAGCTGGGTTCATGTCGCCCCGGTTTAGAACTACTGTACTAGAAGATTAACTTATTTTATTTAACAATACCTACATTTCTATTTTCACTAATGTATGGGTTAATAAGCCATAATATTTCAGATCTATCTTTTAGATTTAAATGATTGATATAGTTAAATTATAAAAATTTAAATTTATTTAAATTTAAGTATAAAATATCATACAAATTATAATACATATTTTGCATTTACAATTTTTAGTTTTGTATACATATCATTAAAGTTTCATTTAAGGTACACAACTTTTAATAATGAGTTTCATTATTTATTATACAATAAATAATAATAATTAATTTTTGATTCCGAGAAGCCCGAGAGGGGATATGAATGTGTTTATTTTACAACGATGTTTTTTATGTATGTACCCATATACAATTGATATTTAAAAAATTACTCTTTTTTTCAATTTCAATATCTTTTACATAGGAAAGTGTATCTAGATTATAATGTCGAGAGGTCAAAATTAAAAATATACAGTTATTTTTAATATACCTAGTGGGAAAAATTAAAAGAAAAAACTTGGAGAAAAATGGAAATTTTTACGCAAATCAAGTTTTTGACAAAATCAACTTTCTTATTTTATAGTACTTTAAAAACGAATATTCGGCATTGAAATATAGAAAGTTTTTTATAAATTGACATTGAAATAAAATAATACTATAAAGGTATTTTTTTTATTTATACATAGACATTTAAAATTCAGTATTTTAATTGAAATTACTTATTAGATATTTAAACATAGCATAGCAATTGTATGTATTAATTTTATAATTATGTACTCTTATTTTTAATGTGTCTGAAGACACTTGTTATAGTTCGAAAAAATTGATAGTATCAAATAAGATTTAGTTAGAACTTAAAAGGGTTAAAAGTAAAAATATTAGAATAAACTGGAATTATTTAGTGAAGAAAGTTTTTAACAAAATCGAATTTCTTATTTTATTGTAATTTAAATATAGCCACGAAAACTTGAAATTTTCACAAAAGTTTAAATTAGCATTTTCTATTCGCGATAAAAGGAACGAGGTTTTTGTTTTTTTTCCTATAAATGTTCATAAAAATTTATTCTCTGGGTCAAAAAACTCGTAGTATAATAATAACATGAATAAAATGTAATATTATTTTTACACTTATCCACTATAAAATATTATCGCACTCCGCTAAATTGCGTCTATGTATTTTCAAAATCGTCTAATTATTATAAGAACTAAAATCAACTTATTACAAACCTTGTTCTACATTTCTAAGCCATAAGTAAAAATCATGCATAATAATTTTAAAATACTCATTGTGTTGATGAATTTCAAATACGCTTATAAGAAATAGTATTGCGACTAAACGTAATATGTTTAATATTAAAACAACTCGAGAGTTCGAGTTTAAATATCTATTCCAAGTGCAAAAAATTATATTCTTTTCAAGACCTAATAATTACTCTTGTTGTATAGCGTTCGGCGGCCCGGCACTATAATGATATAGGTACCTACTATTATGGATGGTATGAGTCAATCTGGTTTCCGCGGAAATTACAATGAGTTGTACGAGTAGAAGAAAAAGTAAAAAGTAAAAATACGCGTATGATACATCCGTTTTTCGTCGTTGCCGCCGCCGTTTGCCAATTAAACGCACGTACGGTCATTATTATAATGTATTATTTCAATACATCAAGGTAGACCCGAGCGCACACAGGACGCGTGCGTAAACCTGGATAATATCGTACAGTCGCCACCTCCTACTTTGTCCACGACACGTTATAATGTTGTTATTATTATTATTGCGCTAGCCGTCTGCTACCTACAAGACGTGTATAATAATACTGTTCAGGTACGTGTGCACAATATACATATTGGTGTATAATAAAATAATAACGAGATACGATTCACAATAATTATTATTTATATGTATTACGTACCTATGTAACATAGTTAGATCAGCCGCCTGTTATTACTGTATCAGTCGGTGTCTACTACCCTACTGGTGTTTTCGCGGACGTATAAAATATAATTATTGATCATTATATTATGCGTCGACTGGCGTAGACTCTGTGGCAGGTACTTCTGAGAATTATCATTCGTAACGATTTTTTTATGTAATACCGGATTGGTAATTTTTTTTTTTTTTTTTATCGCGTAAACATAGCGCAAACTTAATATACCAATATAATATGTATAACTTCATTATTCATATAATCATACGTATATATACTCATATATATATATATATTATATATATACTTAATTCACTGTAAAATAAATAATATCTAAGTAATATAATATATATAGTATTACACTATTATCCGAACAAACGGCATTATAATATAGTCAATACGTGTTATAGCGTATATATTATATTAAACCTATTTAGTGCGCGGCGCTGCGATAATTTATTATTCTCGTCGTGACGACATATATGGCAATGATCGAGGCGAAATCGCCGCCGAAGATTTAGGTAATATATACTATAATATCTATTCGTTAGAAGTTTTTTTTTCAAGTAATTTCCATTGACAGACCCTGTCTGCCGGCGTCTAGCAGTCTAAAAAAAGTAAATAACTAATAAGTATAATAACTGAATCGATTTAATTATAAACGATAAACAGTAATCTGAGCGGAAAACGTTCATTTCTGCATTTTGAGTTATATTATCTTCTGTAGGCTAACAGAATACAATATTACACTCTTCGAATGTCAAAAGTGATGGACACGCTACAAAGATATATTTAGTTAAAATCAATGTCAACACAATAAATCGATGAATTATATAAAAATACGACTTAAATGTATACGTACATAGATTTCTTTATTTGAAAGTATACTATTTTAAAGTGTATATTCTTTTATTTTGCCACATGGCTCACCGAAAGGTTTTGAAGCTGTCACAAAATCGCTCTACAATTTTCTATCTTTAGTATATCTATCTTCTAAAACTGTTGCACCTATATAGTGGTTAGTTGTTTAAAGTGTAATATACAACACACAATAGTCTATTGTAATCTTTCTATAGTTTTAAATATATACAATTGTTTCTTAATTGTGTGTGTGCGTAAAAAACAAAAATACTTAAATGTTCCGAAAATGTTCATAATAACTTCTAAGTTACTACATTATTTTTTACATAATTACATATCAATAACATATTTTATGCTAGTGAGATGGAAAATATAAATTATAATTATTGAATCATTAAAAATGTATTAATTTTTCAATTCTCATTAATTAGTTTCGTATATTATTGTAATTTTTATAAACTTGATTCACTTATATTCAGTGCTATTACGCAGGATTTAACGAATAAAAATTAACTTAACTAATTGAAAGTTTAATAATAGAAACTTTTACTATGTTGACACTCAAGAAAAATGTGTAGGTACTAATAACTAAGAAGTTATACCTACAATAATTGTGATTCACTATAACATGTACTTACCTATAGTATTTGAAAAATAAAATAGTTCTTTACTTAGGACTCTTTTTTTATTAATTTTTAACCTAATTTTTAAATAAAATGTCACGACTGACCATCACAAAGTTATTTGTTTTTTCCACGCTAGAACTAATTCACATTGTATAAATGTCAGTTACCACTATAATATAATATGATTATGTCTAAATATAATAATGTACCTACGTAAAGTAGTTTAAGTACAAATGGATTTGTTTGCGTGTATGTAATATATGGTTAAATATAAGTACCTACGACGGTCACGGCAGTCAACTCATCGACGACATTAGCAGCAGCGATGGATGACCTGCAAATGCATTCGCATACACGCATAAGACGCACAATAGGAGGAGGTAGCATGGGAGGAGCTGTGCAGTAGGCCGTTCTCACAGCCCCGGTTCCGTTCACAAAAATATTTTAATTTGAATCACCGATAACCATATCGACAATGGAACTTGAATAATTGAATAATTCGTAAAAAAAAGTTATTTTGGATGTATATTATAATAATTTAGGTGGAAAGTGGTCACTGGGTACTTAGCACTGGTGTAAGTGACGATTGGCTACCGCACAAGCTGAACGGAGCTGCAGTAAGTAACGATGTAGCGACTGCAATAGCTGCACTCCGCCTGCAGTGCCTGTAACGCATTTAATAGATTTACCAGGCACGTGCGCTAAATAGTAATAAACCATAGCTAGGCACATAGAATTTAATTTAGATTGGAATATTTAATTTTAATCGATCAATTATCATTTATCAGTAATCATGTAGCCATATTATATATTAACACGCGTGTGTAATATTATGTCATATAGTACTCAATGACAACCAGAAAATATGTTCGCATCGGCGCGCATATGAAAAAATTCGACTTGGACGCCCACGTGTCCGTTTCTACAAACCGACGATCGTAATTATATCGATCAATAGCGGCGGTACCTGTTGTAGGTATATACCTACTCGAATCGGCTATTTCGTAATGCGCTCGTCTCGTTGAAACAGAAACGGATAAAAAAAAAAAAAAAAAAGAATAATAAATAATAAAAATAAGTACCAAATACCAATACTGACACACGACGACTACAAACAGACGCCTCGTTCGAGGTGGTGGGAGGGAGTAATAGAGATTTTCTGGAGTGTCCGCGCCCTTTCCCACCTGGGGACACGAGCACGCACTCGAGTTGTTGCATTCTCTATGGATATACGTACGGAATACGTTTACGAAACAATATAATTAGGCGACCCGAGCGCAGTGACGACGACGACGACGACGATACGTCATCGTCGTCACACCGAAATACCGAATCGTCACGAGAACCTCGGTGGCGGCGGCGGCCGGTGAACGAGCGGCGATCGAGTGCGTGCATGTCAGTGCGTGCGGACTACGCGTGTGCCTCGCGTCTAATAATATTTATTTATTTTACTTTTCTTCTTCGCGGGCGCCGGTAGTGTACAAACGATCTCTACCGCCACCGCCGCCGCCACAACAACAACAAAATAATAATAATAATAACAATAATAGTAATAATAAAAATATTGTACTTTGACGTCGCGGCGTATATAAAACGTGCGGTCCGTCCGTCGCACGCGTTCAGTCCGCATTAACGACCGTGCACGGCGGTCGCGCGAACAACCGACCACGCACCACACACCGGATCCTCCGCGCACGAATAACGCACTCTCGCCGCCCGCGCGCGCAGCTATAGACGGAGTATAACTCTGGACCGCGGTCGCGTGCACCATCATCGCTTCCCGGACCGTGGTCGTGTACGATATATAGCAATACGACCGCTTGCGCGCGAACCGCAAACGCATAGTATCGTGATAAATTATTATCGTTTTCGTACATTTTTTACGGACCGCGTTCACTGACGGACGACGTTCAGATCTACGCCGCGACAATCGTATAACAGCGTGAGACGCTGCCCGTCGACCGGCTCGTGACTCGAAACAATATTATTGTGATGGGCAGCGCCGACGTCTGGTGGTCGCACGTGCCGGTCGTCGGTCGCGCGGTCCGATTCGCCGTGCTTTTGATCGTCCTCCGGCTAGCCGATTTCATGACGGCGGTGACCTGTGCGGCAGCCGCAGACGACGACCGACACCAGCAACACCTGCAGCAGCAGCAGCAGCACAACGTCCACCTCACCGAACTGGGTCGCAACATAATCAAAGGGCTGAAACTGGAAAAGTTGCCGGACATGACCAAGGTATTTTTTTTTTTTTTTTAGATATTATACTTGTATATATATTACCGTGCACATCGGAAGGGGGGTGTAAATTTGGAGGGAGGTGGCTTTAAGGTGATCGCGTGGCTGCATTGATGAATGCAGCAATCTATACGCTTAATTAATATTTCATAATGTTACCTAATGTCTTTGATTTTCATGTTTATAATAATATTGTATTACGTTTCGCGATATATGAGGTATGCCTTATCTAAGGTCATAAGGAAAGGAGGTCAGATATACAAAATACGTTCAAAAGTATTTACAACAGTGTAAACGAGGGCAATAAATGTATTAAATAATAAGTAATAACAAGTACAATACCGGTAACTTATACTATATCACATCATAATAATATATTGTTATAATACGCGTATGCGTATGTATTTATTATGCAGACGGGTGAATCTACACGGATTTACTTTTACAGGGTAAGGTGAGACAGTTTAGCCTCGGGATGTCGTGTAGTGTGATATTTGACGAATGAAAATAATAAAATAAATGTATATACGTTAGACGATTTTTATTGTCAATTCACGTTATTATCGTGTATAACAAAACAATAGTATTTAACTCTACATCGATAGTTGGGATGTATATACGATTTTTATATGGTTTAACGTGATTCTATGTACATTATCTATGCATTACGATCCCTTTAAATTATCGTCGCGTATTGTGTTTGGTATACCTGTGGATATTTTTGAGAATGGACCGATGCCGGTTTACCGATTTTTAGAATTCATAAGTTTTAAATCCATATAAAACGGAAGAAGGTTAGGCTTTTTGGATTATACCAACAATTATAATGTATGTATAGATCTATTTATTGACGGTTACCCATACCTTGTGATAGTGGAGCTCCTGAGTGCTGTTGTCGTGATTGGCTAGAATTTGTACTTTTTATTTTTATTTGTTTTTTAATTCTGATTAACCCACTAGAGAATCGAATATTTTAAATTTACATATATTTAAGGTTAAAGGATTTCAAATCCTGAACTGCCTAGGAATTTTTTAGATGTAACATGTGAGGTGAGTAATGATTGTCCTGCGGAATTTTTATTATTATTAATATTTTTTTAATTATTTAATTTGCAAACAAACAATTAAATACATTAATTAGATTATATACATCAATAAATATTAAATATAATCTGTACATCTTCTTTAAGCTAATGCTTGTATTATAGAACATGGTAACAGTTTGGTCTATAATCGTCTTTGCTTTGAGCAATTGTCATTATTCATTAGTATTAGTTGCATTTTAGTAAATATTTATTAGTTTTTTTTTTATTATTAGTTATTACTTACTACTATTTGGGCTTAACAAATATAAATATCCGATCAATTTTAATGAAGAAAAATGTACATTTTCATAATAATATTCAACATGATGTAATTAATAATTAAATTGATAAATGAATAAAACTAATTTATTAATCCTTGAAAAAATCATAGTCAAGTTAATAATAAAAATAAAAATATTATACTATAACACTTCTACGAACTTCTCAGTTCGTTAATAAGTGTATGTCCACTGTCCTGCCTTGCATTCTAGTTAAGTTATACGTTTATTATATACGATTTGAAATCTAAAACGTATCAGCTCACATCCGTATTTTGTTTATTGGTATAGGTATAGATAAAATAATATATACTATACAGGTATTATATATTATATGTATTAATGTTATTACTATGTAATATATACGCGCGCGCTTCTCTTTAATGTTTTCAGTTTCAATGACTTTTAAGCGGCGGCGCCGTTTGGTCATAAATTTTACGCGCCCAAATATACTAATAAACTAATATAGGATTAGAAATTTTCAAATCGCCGCACAGCATAGACGACGTCGCATATACTGTATGATAATCGTTTGGTAGGCAGATGCCAGATAAGTATAGTATTAAATTAGTACATTATTATATTATTATAGTCAGTGGTCAATGTATAGTCGATGTTAATCAGTAATCACGTATTTCTCGTTTGACTCTAGTATAATATATTACATTTTAAATACACGTCCAGGTTTGATACACGTGAGTGTGGGGGACCTTATATACCTATACATATAATCCTCTTATTCCATTTATTATTATACATGGAATATATGTTTGTGAGTATACTTATGTAAACTCACAATCATTTCCTCACTAACACCTTGGCTCTCGGCATATTAGTTTATTATAAGGCGCCTATCTTACACAGTTTATAAGGTGAACAGTAATGAAACAATGATTGCACACGGTGCTCGAACGATTGGAAAGTATATATAGGTAGATAAATATATTTAAAATGAATAATAATAACATACTGTTTCGCAATAAATGGTAATGTGTGGGTATATTATTGTATTTATATACCTACAATCTACATTGATAATTTTTGAAATTTTAAATGACACCAAGTACGCATAGACAAACATTTGAATTGTTGGTTCCCGATCAAGACTTTCAAAAAAGGCAAAATAACATTTAATAATACTATTTAATATTTATTAACATATAACTCTCTTTTGTAGAACTAACAACTAATTGCATTTCACTGCAAGTTCAATAGTTACTTCTATTCTGCACATTCAAACATCTTTAAATTCATCGATACGTCAAAAAAAATAATTCAAATTTAAGCATCTATAAAATTTTGAAGTACCTACAACATATAAACTATAGAACCTTAGGTCTAAAAGGAAGAAATTCTTATAAAAACAGAATTAGGCGAATTGAAAAAATTTACATTATTATTACAAACAATAACTAAGTATAAATAACAACAAAAAAAAAAAAAAACAGAAACATATTTATTTCATATTATTATTATTATTTGTTTTTTTAATTAAATTAATTATAAATTTCGCAGGTAATTAAAATTATATGACCAAATAAAAGTTGTCTTAATGGTTTGTAGAAACTTAGTAAATTTAATATTTTAGTTTTAAAAAACCTAAAGCAATAATAATTAAGCTGTACAAATATTTACATACAACTTACTTAACATAGTTTTACTTCATTATTGCTATATTTATATACCTATCGACTTTGTATTGTCTTTATTATAATATTATAATATTATATACAATATTAATAAATTGGTTATAATTTAGTTAAACGACATTAAAACGACTTATTTGCCATACTCGCGTTATACAAAGTTTTAACATACAACACTTACAGAACAGGTATTATGTTAACAGCCAAATTTATAATTAGTGACTTTTGATACAATGTACTTTTTATTTTTGTAAAAAACTATTCATAAATTAATATTTAATCTGCATATAAATGCAGTATGTGAATATATTTACCATAGTATGACTAATGAAACAATCTGATAACAATCTGTACCGTGGTGCATTTATCTTACAGTTTTACTAATCATTATCAGTATATTATATTTTTATTTTAATAACTTCAATTTAATAGCATATTCTATTGATGGCATAATTACAAATTAGATTTTTTTTATCTGTAATAATATAAAATATTATTAAAAACTGTGTTATTGGTCAAAAAAATTGATTTAAATTTTAATAAACGTTTGGGCTTAGAATTTCGTTGAATTGTCTATACCTCAAACTATTTTATAGTTATAAAAATCCAATATATTTTTAATTTTTGCACCTAAAACTTAAAAATATAATACAAGATCCCCCATAAGTAGTTCTTATAGATAGAAATTCCAAAATAGCTAATATATATATATATATATATGCACATTGCACAGTGTCTCCATATCTACCTCTATCACTAGTTTGGTATGCGTGTACTTTATTAAGTCGAACATTTTTAAGTCCATATAATAATTTATTAAATTATTTTTTTTTCATATATAGTTTAAAATAATTGTAAATTTTTTAGTTAATATTATAAAATACCATTAAGGTTTTATTATATTTAAATTTGATTGGTGTTACTGAATTATTACATGTCTCTGACTTATTATTTAGGTATAATATGCTGAGTGTGCTAGAGATATCTAAGATGTTTTTATACTTGAAACTTTTTTTATATATATTATAATAAATGATTGTTTCATAAACTCTTAGTCCAAATTTAAAAATATCACACTACAAGGAATCACATTTTTAACAAGCTTTTATTTTATTATTTTATTTTATAAGAACCTAACCCAGCAGGGGTCGAGAACCTTTTCGTATAAATAAGCCATTAAAAAAGAATTGCTTGACTGCGATTTTCAAAGAGACGCTATGGTTAAAACAAAAAAAACATATTGTAGTATAGATATTGATGCATTTTCCAAACAGCCATAGATTGCACGCAATGAGCCTTATGCGGCTCTGGAGTCATAGTTCCCGACCCCTGATCTAACTGATGTATGAGTATAATTTTTATTATTTTAGCTTCCGGAACTTAAGGCGTATCTTATACATATTTATTTTGTTTCGTTGCTTTATGTTTACAGTATGAAGTCTAAGATTCTTTATAAATTAGATATAACAATATAATATGTAGGTACAGGTATTAGTGAAGTTTACTGGTTTTCGATATCATTAATTGGTGGTATATTCATTAATTCGTATAATAGATACAAGAATGTGTGACCATTAAAGTGTTAATAGGAAAAAAACAATCATAACATCAATAAATTGTTTCAGTGACATAAAGATGTATATTATACTATATTATGCTCATCTAAATTTAAAAATGCGGGTTACGTAAACTAAAAGAATTATGGGATTTTAATTGTTAAAAATATAAAAAAAGTTTATACCGCTTCTTGACAAATACCATTAATGCGTTTCGTGCACAATACATAATAATAGTATAACGATCGATACATTAGTTTCGTTGTTAGAATCCTCCTATTCCTTTTTCAAATTATAATACTATAATTATTATACTATATACCTACTTAAATTGTGACTGCGTGCATCCATTAAGAAGGAATTTATGTATACAAATATAATCAAAATATTTAGGCTTGTATACAAGTTCCTCGTTATCTATTAAACAATATATATGTAACATATATAGGTACCATATAATACAAATGCTACGCGTTGTACCTTGTGACTTGCGTCGAAAAAACCAATTAGGAGGTAATAAATGACGTATTCTGAATAGGTATGTAAATATAAAAAAAAACTACAAAAAAAACTATTATACATATTTTTTATGCATAGGTACGACTCTTTTTTTTAAGTAGAATCGTTTCCGACGTATAAACATGTAGTAGTTATGTGACATGTGTTTTATTATAATATTATGTATATGTCAATTTAAAAATCTCGGCATCCCAATATAGTCAATATATTATTACACTGTATTTAATACTTATTTATATATTTATAGGCGAATAAGTCGCGAATGCATGTTACGTTTTTAAAAACATTCAAAAGACAAAAAATACTCGTCGGAATTTAGAATTTTAATTTAAGTTTCCCATTATGTCAACTATATTATTAATTGTTATTATTATCCATCGGTAAACTTTTCTAATAAGATACCATTTTTTAATCATTTAAATTGAACGATAAAATATACTTACACATTATGTCGTAATTCCATTCTAAAATTAAAAAGAACAGTGTCGATTAATATATAAATTAAATACATTTTTTATTATTAAATATACTAAATTAAAAATATTTCATACAAATATGAACATATTTATTTGTAAAATATCTGAGAAATGCGTTTAAGTGATTTAAAAAAAAATTACTGAATTACCTATTTATGAATTAAATTGTTGATACAAAAATAAGAACCGTATAATTTTAAAATTTGTATAGATTTATTCTTGTACAATATTACAATTCTGCAATGAAGGAAATAAATCATATTTTTATTATTATGAATTAATTACCTAATACAAAATCCTGATTTATTTTTTTCTCATATACGTTTTATATAGCATAGACGAATTTTAAAGTATTTGTGCTATAATATTTTTGGAGAGATTACGAGTGCGTCGTTCGATTTATTATTATTATGCATACACGAAACTATTTATTGCGATGATGGTTATTTATATGGCAGGACAACTGTAAAACAGATAAAGCATATAAAACAATATTATTATGAAATTAAAAAATAAATGTATACATATTAAACTGAGTATAAATTTATTATGTTTCGTAACAACTATAATTAGTGTAACACGTCATGGCACGGCATGCCTAAATCGTTAAAATAGATTAATTCCGTTATTTCATTCATAATCGCAATTCGTCTGGTATAACATCATTATGGTATTTAAATAAAGTGCCTACCTAATGGATCCGAAATTGTTTCAGACACAATATATACTATAATATAAAATATATACACTCAACAAACCCATTACCCATACATTTATCAGCTATCAGTTTACGTAAGTACCTATATAAAACATGGTAAATCGTTTAATGATATAATCGATAAATATTAGTTTATTAGAATTCGATATAGTCAATGTTCAGTAAAATAATGTCTAAAAAACTATACAACGTGACCGAGCTTCTGTAAACAACGATTTGTTATTATTTTTTTTTTTTTTACAAAATATCGTCGTGCCATCATACATTACGAGTTAATAATGATTTCAAATTTAATTAATTTTTATAGAGCTTTAGTTATCTCACAATGTTACTTTTAGTTGTTATTAGTTTAACTTATTTTTTAATATATTAGGTATATTATAACTTAATAATTAACAAGGCCACTATTTTTTTTAGTCGAATCCCAAAATAATAAGTTGTTATTAGGTAAATTTTCATAATTATTAGTAAAACAAGAAAATTTTCTTTACAAGAATGTAGGCATCGCAGTTTCACAAATTACAATCAGGTTTTTTTGTATTATTATTATAGGTGTATTTCTGAAAATCGAAATACTTATTTTAGTAATACAGTCTAATTACCTATTTTTTCATTTTGATTTATAGGATTTTTGGCGTTATGTGGGACTATAGAAAAAAAATGTGATGGGTTCATTGCTCTACTGTTGATAAACTTACGTACTTATGTGTAGTATAAACTATCTATTATATTGAATTATTATTAGTAAATATTTTTTATTTAAAAAATAATAATGTAAAAAGTAAAATATTATAATTTAACGCGGTTTTTAAAGTTGTGTAAAATTATTTTAAGCTTTAAAAATAAAAATAAATTTTTTCTGGGCTGTCAGTTTTTTTGATTTTTATTACCTAAAATTTTTAATTTAATTAATCAGAAAATTAATAGTATAGGCTTTTAATAAAACGATTTATTTTTTTCTTTTAAGTTCCCAAACTTATATTTATATGGGTAACTTATAACTCACTTGAAAATATTAAAATATCGGAATAAAACGATCGCACAAACACAAATTATGCACCACAACACAAAATGCTTTACTCAAATGTTGGTATAATACACATTTATTAAATAGATAAAAGATACATGCTGCGTTCTCTTATGTTAGTTGATAAAATACTCATACATTTATAATTATAAATTATAATATACTTAGTCATATTGTTGAAACTTATAAAAATAAAAGTAACTTGATGTTATGGCATGATAATGCAGTATTTTATTATATTGTTATTTTATTTATACGTATTATATATACTTTACTTCTACCGATAAAAATCACTGAAAAATATCGGTATAACCGATAATATAATATAATGATGTGAAAGAAGCAGAGAACAGTTTCACATCAGTGACATGAGCAAAGACAAAAAGCCGCTCGAATATGTGTTTGAAAGATCTAATATATAATGTATTATGTAAATAAGAAGAGAAAAATAATTCGTTTTTTTTTTTACTTTAACACAGGTGGACATAAGCAACGAAGAATTCCATTGCAAGTATTTAGAATATTTCCGGCGATTGTATGTGGATGAATCAGAATTTTACGATCCCGACAACGATGATGTAACAATGACAGCGAGTTATGATAATAATGACGACGATCACGACGTATCCGCGATTCTAGTACGGGGTCAAGTGAAACACTTCGGCAGCGATAACAGAAACTATGAATCTCTGCAGCTGCCGACAGGTAATACGTCATAAATAATAATAGCGTATATCTATTTGTTTTTCGTAAATAAAGTATCACCTATCTCTGACTACGTCGGCCGTAATGAACAACGATTTGCACTGCTAGATACTGGGTTAGGCAATGAATAATTTTTAACCCGATTATTAAAATTAAACGGTTCAAAAACAATATAATTAGGTGACACCAAAATAGCTGTTTGAAAAATTATTTTAATCAACTTGGTTAAATTTAATTAGTTACGATTGAAAAAAAATACTTATCTACCGATTATCAAATTAAGTTTTTTTAAAAGCGGTTTATAAAAGTGATAAATTGGATATTTACATATCTAATTGAATAAAAGTTAACTTAAAAATATGGTTTCAATTTCAAATTAATTATTCGTCGTGTATCTATTTAGTTCATTTTAAGACTAAAGAATTTAATACAATTTCGTAATTTAACTTTACTTATAGTACCTAATTCAATAGTGTACAATCAATAACCTTATGAATTGTCTCTAATTTACTTTAATGGTTTATCTACTTTAAGTCATTGTTGTTATATATCTGGTCATCTGGATGTAGCATACGTTTTATACTCGATAAATATCGCATACTCGATTTGACAATTTATTTTATTTAAATACTAGTACATTTTGTGCGAATTTAGATGTATTTTTGAGTTTTGACTTAAAGTTTTTCACCTCTTCGTAAAATTAGTTTAAAGTTGATACTTTAAATCAAGATTTAAAAATTATACATATTAATATGTTTTAAAAAAAATTATAAGGCGGATAAAATCAGAAATATTTATTTAAGATCTGACCTACATTTGTTAGAATGAAGGGCCGAATAAAAAATCGGTCAACGTTCGGACCATATGTACAATAACTAATAAACATATGCCAAGTATAAAAAAACATTGATAATTTATGTTTATGATAATGTTTAATGATTATATATATTTTGAACTTGCTTCATCAAAGTACAAAATAAAAAAAAAATTGTACATAATTATTTTGATTGTCTTTTTGGCTTTTATTTAATTAGGTTAATTTTATGAGAAGGTATTTATTACTTTTAATTGTCTTATAAACAAAAAAATAGTTGGTTATAGATAAAATTCAATCGATTAAATTATAACTATAAATCGTACTTATTGCTTTAAAGTTTTAGTTTTCAATGTTCAATTTTTAAATAATTTCGTAATAAATTGTGTATCCGAATTCAATATTTTTATTTTTATTAAGTTTTTTAAGTTTGACTTAAGAAGTACTTATCTTATACTTATAATGTATCTATTAAACTTTAACAAATACCTACAATGGAGATCTATGTTTAACATATAACCGATTATCTATAATTATTTTAAACTTAACACTCACTATTGTCTGTTGTCTTTGTCTATATTAAGTATTAATGTTATTGTGTAGGTAATAATAAATCCTAAAAAAATAAGATATTGTACTAAATCATAAACGAATCGTTTTCAAATAAGTAATTTTATATTTGTAATATTAATAATAATATTTTTTACAAACAAAATTGAAATGACTGGTGTCACAGCTCACAGTACATAAGTAATAATATATGTATTATTAAAATCAATTATGTTTCTTTATATGCTATTTCTATTTCGGTTACAGTATACTGGTGCTAAATTGACATGTTTATCAACTAGCATTGTGCACAACGATGTTCGTTGGTAAAATAAATTTTAAATATTTAATTTCCCCAATTGTATAAGGCTTTGTGACTTGTGATCATTAACTGATAATTTTCTATGATACTAACAGAATGTTTCTCACATTATTTAAATACAGGTAGGTGCTTTGCCTCAGGGTCTACGGTTACATACTAAATTCTTCAATACTCTGTGCGTAATACATTTTTTTTTTATAAATAAAACTATTTTAAATTTTAAATTGTAATGTATTTGTGAATAAAAATATTAAACTAAGATCTGATTTATTAGAAGAAAATAACATTGATGCACCATGTATACATCACATTTAATTTTCTAAAATTGTTGATTGATGACTATATTATGAGCAATCGTATGTTTTTTAAATGTGGGCGTGTATAATAAAATACAATATTATAGGTCAAATATGATTTACTTGTGTATTCCTTAGTAAGCTATAATAATTATCGACGAATGGGCGTATATTAAGCACAGAGAGATACTAGTGAGATAGGTATAAGAAGAGTTGGCGTGAAAAGTCATGTCATCACTTTTTAAACAGGTGCTTTTTAATATTTCCGGTTTTACTATTTTATTAAACTTTTTCACTTTGTAATAAAATTTCACACAATAAAATTGTTTTCGTCAAATACTATCACAATCTTAAAAAAAATCATGGTAGTGGAGAGGAATGTAGTCATAGCTGACTAGAATTTTGAACGCCGAACGTATACATCGGTATTGTAAAAACGATACAATTAATGATAAACACGGTACTCCGCTGTCCTATTAACTTTTAACTGCAGTATTCCACTTAGAGCAATTATAATATTGCATTATAATGATCAAACAACACTATTATAATATCATGTGTTTGTGTTTCAGACGACGACGGCGACGTGCCGCGACGAACGTCGACCGTCACGTTCCCGATTTACGATACGGCGGCGCGGGGCGGTGGCAGCCGCGCGTCGGTGATCAAATCGGTGGTGCGAATCTACGCGGACGCGCCTCACGTACGAGTCCGCGTGTACGGCCGCGTCGTGCTGCAGCATAACGGCGGCGCCGCACTGCGGGAAAACCCGTCGCTGGTCGCCGACCTCGCGTGGCCGGCGGGCGGCGGTGGACGGTGGATGGACGTGGACGTGACGCGCCTGTTGCGGTCGCGGAAACGTCACCGTGGCGGCGGTGCGACCGCCGCGTCCCTGGAACTGTTGTTGCGGTATTCGCCGGCGGCGGCCGGAGCGATACGTTTCGGCGACGAAACGGCCGACGGCAACGACGACGACGGCCGACATCCCGTTCTGCACGCTTTCTTGGACGGACCGGCGGCGGACGGTGGCGCGCCGCGTCCGGCGGACGTCCGGTGTCCCGGCGAAACGACGAGACGGAAAAAACGAGAGGGCGGCGGACGAGGTAAAAAGCGCCGTCGGCCGGCGGCGTCCGGTCGCGTCCGTCGGACCGACTGCAAGGTCGACACGTCGTCGGGAAACGACAACGGCACGGAGCACGGCGGCGGAGGGAACAAATGTTGCCGGGAAGAGATGCGCGTCGTTTTCGCCGACATTCCGGGTTTCGATTTCATCGTCGAGCCCAAGTGGTTCGACGCGGGCCTTTGCCGGGGACGGTGCCCGGCCAAGTACAATCCGGCCACCCGGCACGCGTTCATCCAGAGCCTTTTGTGGAAACAGCACAACAACAACCACCGTGCGGGTGTGGCGGCCGACGGCGGCGGCGAGAGGCGGTCCCGGAGAAAGGTCCGTCACGGCGGCGCGGCGACAGCCACGACAAAAGCTCCTCAGCCTCCGCCCAAACCGTGTTGCGCGCCCAACAAACTGGACCGGTTGCAGATCATTCACGTCGACGAGACGGACCCGAGTACGCTGAAGGTGACCACGTGGAAAGAAATGGCCGTCGTGGAATGTGCGTGTTCGTGATCCACGACCTTCGGGTTCGCGGTTTGACACATCCTATACTATCAGCTCCTTTGCCGACTACAGTATTATTGTTGTTGTTATTGTTGTTGTTGTTGTTATAGTCGTGCGTGAGTTAATACGAATATTATCGTATGCCATGTGTATGAGATCCCTGTCAGAACGAATTATATTTTTTGCCATTACCGTTTGATATTGTTTTTGTTTATGCGCTTAATTTTAAAGACGTGTGTCATAATATGACGTTTGGTCGTTTAAATATTTAATAATCCTATAAAAATTTCAAAATGATTTGTTATCATGACATTTTAATGATAATAATATTTCGAATAACTACACGAAAATGGCGAGAAAAAGGAATTACTTGGTGCTTTCTATATAGTGCATTTCTATTTATTTATTTATTTATTTATTTATTATGTAATCAATACAGTTTTTCGGTATCATGTGAGTGTTGAAAAATGATAGGGAATAAGGAAAGATTTGTTGATCTCGGCGCCGCAGTCGCATAGTGTTTAAGCAATTTAACAAATATGTATTATGTAGGTATGCGATATATGCGCGTTTGATGACGAATCGCCAAGATATACGGGCCAAAAATATATTATACTATTATTATTTATTGTATAATATGCTCAAAATGATCTAACGAATTTTTTATTGTTTACGAGTTTATTCTAATATATTATATTGTACAGTTTATTACACATTAATTATATTTTCTATTAAACAACTATATAGCTATTAATTCCAATGTTTAGACTTTAGATGAGTGTTCATAATATATATTAAAAACTTTTGATGGTTTTGTATGTATAACGTAAGAGCCCAACTTGTGTTCATATATTATGGTATAATATTATAATCTCAGAAAATTTTTACTTTAAATTATTAAATTATTATTAGTATTACAATAACTATTTATAAAAATGAATCGCGGTCAAGTTCAATATCACATAATCTAAATCAATAACGCACTCTGTAACTCGTTTGTTTATTTATGAATTATTGTTTGTAGTTTATCTCTACGTCAAAACATTCGCTCTCCCTTGTAATTTCAAGCGTTATCGCGAATATTCATAACTAAAAATGTTATTTTTTTTTAGCCCTTATATAGGCGTGGATTATTACATATTGACTATATTTTATATACTATGGTATACTCAGTCTTGTAGCGAATACTTTTTTATTGTATTCAGAATGCATAGGTATTCGAATATGTATTTTTTCCCGCTATTTTTTTCAGTTTTGGGTTGTGATTGGAAATTTACAATCGGTGATACATATACATAATAATTATTATTAATAATAAATCAATATTCAATACATTTTATGTATATATTTTCCCTCATTTTTAATAAAATAATACTTTTTGGCACAATTTTGAAATTTTAAGCTATTTTTCGAGTTAAAAAAAAATTACCACTAAAAAAAGTTTTTTAAAACTTTACAAGACTGGGTATATTTTAATACTTTGATAAAAAAAAAACATCCTTTTCGATGTGCAATGTGCATATTATCGAACGTTAAGTATTATACAATTGTTTAGTTTTAAATTTCAATAATATAACATGACTAGATGTATATAACATTTAAATAGTATGTATTTTTATTACACGCGCAAGTGGTTAATGAGTTAGGTTAGGTTAATGTCTACTAATTTTCTTAAGCTCGAGTTTAATATTAGCCTTAAGTCATTATTTTTGTACAAAACCACAATCGGACGTAACGGCATATTATATTAGTTATATTATAGTATTATCATGATTAATGCGCTATGTCCTCAAGGTGAATCCCATCCTATTTTAACCATATTATAATATTTTAATTTATATTCTATATATCACAGAGATATTATAGAAAACATTTTTTTTTTTGTAGTAGTATCCGAGTTTAGCTATAACTTAATAAGTAATGCGTTTTCTATAGAACATTGTTGTTTTTATATACACATATATATATATATATATTTCTTGTATATTTTTTTCTATTGTATAAACTTACTCAGTACTCATTGACTAAATTATATCACATTATAATATTAACGCAATCAGAAAGTACCAACATTTGAAACAATTATTAGCTATAAGCCTATAAAGTGTATAATATTTTTTTTTATTACTTGCAATTTTTTTATTGAATGTATGAAAAAATAAATCTTAAAATAATTTCCCAAACGATCACATTCAATATACATTACACACTGATACGTAGGAACTTAAAATTTAATATTAGAATACGTAGATATATATGCGTACAACGTGAATAGTTTTGTTACCGATCTAGTTGTTGTTCGTTTTACTGTTAACCACGATTACGGTTCTAGTATCTAAATAAACAATAAAATTGCCCAACTGTTTATTACTGATTTATATAGACAAACGATAGGTAACGCTATAAGGAATAAGTGATTAAAATACTATTACATTTTAAGCAATACCTATATTTTGACTGTGATATTTTTTACCTATTATTAATGTTATTAGAAGTTAATAGTATGTATACTTAAATAGTTAAATGTAGTTTGATTTCAATTTTTCTGTTTATTTATTTTTTTTTTTTAAATAAATTTATAATTATTGTCACAATAACACGTGACAACCAAATATTGTGTCAACTTGGTCATGTGACGTCTGTGTAATGCGTATAATAATATTATAATGATTGTGAAAAAAATAAATGTCTTTGCGTTACGTTTGTTTTGAATTATTATTATTATTATTTCTCTAGTGCCCTAGAAAATATCAAGGAAATAAAAACAATATAAAAATGTCGACGAGCTCTGGAATATGTGTGTAATAATATTTACAAATGACGGAACTCATTCAGAAAATATGCGGCGCTTATGGATGACGAACGCTAATTATAACTTGTATTGCAGTTATTTTCAGTACGGTTTATAACTATTATATAATGATAATATTTATATATATATATTATGTACTCCGCCTCGTTGTTTATATTTGATTTTACAAGGAAATACTTAATAATTATATTGTATAATAATATGTAAATTTAGATCAACTAGTCAACACTGGTAGAGGTGGGCGACGATTAAACTCGGTTTAACGATCAAAACAACATTTTTTCGGTGGTAAATTATGGGCCATTGGAATGTCTAAAAATACTTAAAGGCACTAGCGTAGGTGGACGAATTTGGTGGCATTATTTTATATTAGTAAACGGCTTCGTTTTATGAGTACTTAATAATATATAGGTATTATAATAATATCGTAGCTATTGCATGGACGTTGTACATAGGTAACCCGTAGTACAGAAATTGGGTGGAATAATATTGAATACCTACTTCCTTTTTTCCTACATTGTTTTTTTTTTTGCAATCGTTAATCTAATTGTGTAAACATTTAGTGTTTACGTCTTTCGCGTTTTATGTACCTATTACTTATTAGGTAAAATAGATTTCGTAAAAAGTGGGTGTGTGTTTGTGTTAGGTTTTTCGTAAAAATATAGTTACATTATTAATATAATCATTTCTATAAATGACGATTTTCCTACAGTTTGTAGATATGCACATTTTCGATTTATGATTAATATAAAAAATGAAAAATTAGGTATCTAATTGAAGTTTTTAGAAAATTATCCCGAAACAAAAGATAACGTAAATAATTTACAAAAATATACGTCTTATTAATATAACGATTTATAAAATGCATAGTAATTATCGAGATCAGCGTTTCCAAAATTGTGGTCAGTGGACCCCTAGGAGTCCCCACGTATACCGGAATGTTGAGATGACAATTCAGAAATATCAGAAGCAGTAATAAGACCATTGCTTTATTTAACGACTTACCTCTATGAAAAAGAATTTTCTTCTTATGTGCATATAATAAAAACTTATATAAAAACCCATTAAATATAGAATCAAATTTATGATACCAACTTTCTAATATTATAGATCCTAAAATACCATTCAAAGAAACAATACCACTAATCACTTGAACCTATTTTTAATATTTATACAACTAATTTATCTATTTATTATTTTTTTTTTTTTTTATTAAATTTTTCATCATAAAAATATATACATTTAATTTAGAAAAAAAGCAATAAAATTATTATTTGTTATTGTTATATTTATTTTTAATTTTATTAAGGGGTTAGTTTTACTATCTTTAAGGGGTCCTGCGGAAAAACATTTTGGGAAACGCTGATCTAGATGTCTATCATAGGTTATAGGTATATGTGTTTTTTCTAACGTTATTTTTCGAATTACTTCGAGTCAATTTCTGAGTATTATTGTAAGCGACATTTAATATATAATTCTTGAATATTTTCGAAAAATCAGAATGAATAAGTCATAAAACATTAGTTGGTACTCGTTAATAAAAAAAAGTTCTGAAGGAGTATTCAAGATTCAACTAATGGCATAAAGGTACGTACTGATACTAGAAGCACACTGTAGTATTAACGGTAAAATTGTAGTTTTCAAGGGTAGTGGTAAATTGAATACGGCTAAATTTTAAAAATTATTAAAATAACAAATATATCGTAAAACCATATTGAATACCTATATACTACGTCTATATTACTCGTATATATTATATGTAACGAATGAGCTTACTTAATGTTAGTTTCGTTGGAAAGTTTATACTATTGGCGATTTCGCGTTATGAGCAACGAGGTAACCGTCCGCAGTCGGCGAGAGTTATCAGCCGCTTCGACTCTCGCCGACGGTGGACGGTTATTTCGTTACTCATAACGCGAAATCACCAATATGCACCCGGAGATTGTAGTGATTATGTATCGAAAAGTCGATTGAATCATTGTAACGTTTCTAACTAATATTGACTTTATATGTATTGTATATGTTAAGCTTAAGCAGGAATGTATATTATACTTTTATTTGATTTAAGGTTAGACTCGTATAAGACTTAGCTCACCACCACTAAATTCGCTACTGGGGTATTCACATTATTTAATATGATTACAACAATATTAATTTATTATATATAAGTTTATATAATATATATAATATATTATATATATAGTATACATATATATATATATTTATATATGTAAGTATTTCACATACAACATACAACATAGGCATAGCGATATTATATCGTCGGTACTATTTATTGATCAATTATATCGCAATTTTATCATTGAGTACATTTTTTTCATACTTCACTCAATATATATATACTTGATATATTTTGATTTTAAGAATATACTCGTATAATAAGGTCGATAAAAATATTGGTTAGGTTAGCTTACTTAAGCGAAACTAAAGTACTTAAATATAAGTATTAGGTAAGTACTTGGTAGGTATTAGGTAAATGTATATAATTATATTTATTAATACTTACATTACTACTAATACTTTTGTGAATTTTATAAGTTATTAGTCATCGGGACCTAAATAATTATTTGCAATGTTTTATATTATTGTATTACATTTTTGCGTTAAAATTACATCTATAACTAATAATTGGCAACTATAATCGTACGAGTTACAAGTGCATTTATTAAATTAAACACTTGTAATTTATTGTAATGCATACCTTCTTAAGTGATTCACCTACCTACATTGGTAAACAATTATTTTCGTACATATGTGATATACTTTATGTACCAATTCTTATTTCTACTGGTTTCCACTGGTTGTTCACGTTTTTTATTTCTTCTCCAATTGAAACTATGATATATTTGACACAATGTATGTTATTTCCTTATTAGGTAAAACCTCATTTAATTATTTTTGAAAACCGCTGAAATAAATTATTTAAATTATATTTTCATAAAAATTATTTATTTTATAATATAAATGAAAAAAAGTTACTTTCACAAATTAAAACTTTGGTGTGTATTGAAAAAGTAACAAAAGTCATATTTAAATACCTAATTAAGTGATTATTTTTTTTTATACCACTAATATTGTTTTCAGAAAATCAAAAAATTTATAGTAAAATAAAAACTATGTTTTATTACATAAAAATTATTATTGAAAATGATATTATTACCTTGATAAGATAACAAAAAAAAAAAAACAAGTAAGACTTAAATTGTTGAACTCAATGACTCTACTCCATACTTAAATTAAATTTGTTTAATCGAAACAATGACAAAGTATTAATATTTCATACGTTTTTCCTAGTATCTACATTTGTCACGTTGAATAATAACTTACTAAATACTTATGAATAAATACTTCACTATAATATGACAACGTAAGTAGATGTACATAAAAAATTTTTTCAATTGAGGTACGTACCTATACATAGAAACTCAATGCTTTTTTTTATAAGATATTAGTATCTATAGTAGTTGGGTGCCTACTTATATTTTAGTAATTTTTATAAATGTATATATATATATATTATAGATGACACTTTTGTCTATCCCACGTGCAACGTTTTACGTATGTATTTTGCATATATTATTATGTACTCTTCAAAGTTTAAAATTGAAGTATATTATGTATAATTGTGTTCTTACCAATACTTATCTCGAAGAGATGAAAACTAACAAGTTTAACACCTTAAAAAATTTCTAATTACATGATGAGTGTTTTTTTTTTGAGAGTTCTCAATATTATAGCAGGAATAGAAAACATAATATTTTTTCGAATAGTAATCGATAATTATTAATTGTAATGAAAATATTAAAAATTTGAATAAAATGTAGACAAGAGTAGGTAGTTACTTCCTATACACATTTGTAGATAAGGAGACTTTATGTGTCATCGAATAGTTTAAACTTAATCCAGTGCACCGCTACTATTTTTAACATAGGGTGAGAGGCTGGAAAAAATTATACCACACAAGCCTATAGGGGAGGGGGGTTGCAATGATTTAGATTATTCGAAAATTTGACGTAACGTGTATCTTTTTGGTTTTTGTACTAATAGGTAAGTACTATGCTATTACATACTTTTCCAGTCAAGATCATACGTTTATATTATATCATAAATGTATAAATCTGTGTTATTTTGTATACATAAATAATGTTTATAATGTTAATGCCAAGTCTTTAAATCTATTTGTTAATAAATAATTAACATCACTCATTTTAATCATCAAACTTGACGTTAATATACACGATACAACAACACATACACAACGTACATTAGATGAGATTTAGAGTAAATTTGACATATTTTGTACTCGCAAAACATTCAAGACTACTTTGATTTTAAAATAATTCTAATTCATAACTTCCTAAATACTAAGAATGATTATTACGTCGCTACAGAGATAATAAACATAAATCTTATTTGTTTTTCATAAACGGTATCTGTTTATGCGCAAGTCTTCACGATATAAATTTAACCGTATTTCTTGGGAGGAGAAAAAAGTAAAAACATCAACGTTAAAATTACTAGCTGGTCTTAATAATTCGTTTGTAACATATATTATCTAATGGATAGGGTGTAACAGAAATAACTGACAATTATAATAATAACTTACTACGTAATAACATTTTGTTCTTATTAATATATATATTTTTTTGTTTAACACATAATTAATAATATAATAATTACATTTTAGAACAAATTTTTAGAAATATTTATTACTTATTAGAATAGAAGTTATTACATTGTTAGCTGATAATTGCATCTTGCATCTAATTTATACAACCAATCAAATTAATTTGGTAAATAATTATCAGGTATGTCATATGCATATAAAAATCAAAACATTATCGACTATAATATTATGCTTTGTGAGTTGTGATTTATGGTGTACAGTAGATCATAAATTTTAAAAATTATAAATTATAATATACCTAAGTTTTATATTTAATTTAGTTCAAAAAATTTCAGTTCCATGGATTATTTAAAAAAACTAAAATTATATTAAGTTGTTTTGCTATCTGAAAGTGGTAAATGACTTTCGAGTGACAAGATTATCAAATTGTCAAACCTAACTGAGATTAAATCGTAAAGTTATAAATTTAAATTTAAATATTAGTTTAACTTATTAAGTGTAGTTAATTTACTTAGCCTTGAATAATAATGATGATTAATGAATGAACCGTAAAAAATCTCATGCGGAATGTGGTTAAAAATAGTAACATAAAGTAATATATGGCACTTGTTGTTTTAATAGTACAATTTTAAAATCATGTAAATTCCATCCAATTTTTAAGTTGTGAAATTATAACCAATTATATCGATTTCTACTATGACTAGGTCTCATCGTGTGGTTTATCTCCTACTAATTGATTTCATTAAACTATTGTTGTTTTACAATAATTGAACATATTATAACAATTAGGTATAGAGTAAAGATCCCGCCAATTATTAGAATTTAAAATATTTTAAAAATCTAAATACTTACAAACCTGACCTAGATACCTAATTCATAATAAATAATTTATATGAATATTTAAAAAGTTCAATTTTTAATATCCTTTATAGTAGCATATGCAAAACGTCTAATAGGAACGTGAGCCCTCCTCACTACTGGGTTATTTTTTTTCAAAATGTTTAGTTTAATTAAATTGGTATACCTATGACATTTTAATAACTTAATTTATTAAATAATATGTTTTTCAATTATTTCGACTGATAGTTATTGAATTTAAATAATATTTTGATATAAATTAATACAGTGTGTATAGATAAAAATAAATATAAAGTTAAAAATTTAAATAGCAAGAAAATTGATTTTATTTTTAGTTCATAGGTAATCCGAATGCCCTCTTTCCCAATCTCGTTCAGATTACCGAGACTTTACTGTTCGTATAATGTATTTTGATTTATTTATAGCAGAATCACGATTATTCATGAGACGGTATGACTAATGTCTAGATGTTGAAATATTTATTAATTAGGCTTACAAAGATTTCCAATTCTGTGTTAGTTATCATAATAACATTTAATCTTACACTTAAGAAACATATCAATTAGTTGTTAAGACGCCATATTTTAGCATAATAGTATGCTATATTTCTGATTTTTTTAATTATATAGATACTATTTATTTACCATGATGTAATATTATGTGAACTATAACTATAAATTATGATTATTGTTTTATAAAATATCCATTTAGTTAGGTAGTTGTCTAGAAAAAAAAATAGAAAATTTCACTAAAAAGTTAAAACATATTATAAAACTGTCAATAATTATTATTAAAAAAAAAAAAGGAGAGAGCGTTCTACTGTATTTGAATATACATTCAAATAAAGCATTACGCTCTGTGGAGTAGATTACTGTAATAGATGTGTTAAATTTGAATTCAGTGATAAGCCATTGTAACTAAACAAAAACTGATTTTTAGTGATGACGGAGACAGTTTCCTAGCTTGTAAAATTAAAAAAAAATTTATCTATAGTTCAAATGTTTATGAAATCAAAATATATTCACGTGTAAAATAACGATTATTTACAAATAACTGATTTTGGATTTTTGTTAGGTATAATTATAAAATTACTTGTCGTAGAAACTTGAAACATACGTTAGTTACGTTTAAATTAGCATTTTCTATACATGATTTAATTTTGAGGTATTCAGGTCATTAAAATATAAACCACCTTTTTCACCACGCAGTGGAAAATATATATCCTTGGCTGACAAATCATCTCCGTTTAGAATTGTTTATCCGGTTTATCGTATACAATGATACCTATCATCACATTCAAATTTAACACACCCATTAAAGTGACCTACTCTATATCCGAGGTACACTCGGTACCTACTGTACAGCAGAGCGTTACCCACTTGATAGCTCTTTTTTTTTTTTTTTTGTTACATCTAAATAAATAAATCATTAGGTATTTAAATATTCAATTTTGTAAGACTTAAAATTGAATTATGGTATTTTTAAATCGCAATTTGAAAATTTTGTTGGAGATTTTGTATTTTTAATTTTAAATTTCCAAGTATAGACTGTTAAAATTAAATATTTTATCAGTGTTTAACAACATAATTCGTGATTTTAATGACTTTCATTTTAATTTGAACTTAACAAAAAATAATATTGAATTGCACTTAATTTTTTTTTTATAATCCCAATAAAAAAAAAACTTCGGGGAACCTTGTATTAAATTTGATTAAATTTGAATCCTGAACTATTTATAAGCACTAGAAATAGTCATTTTTTTTTTATAAATGTTGATAAAAAAAATGTATGCTCAGACAAAACGTTTGAAAATTTAATACAAAATTTCTCGTAAGTTGTTTCTACTAGAATTATAAAACATAATTAAGATTAATTGATCATATTTTTTTATGAACGTGTTAAGTTTCAATTAAAATCAAAGTTATCAAAATCATGAATTAAAAGAAACTGATATGTTTAATTTTTTAGATCTTATAGGTAGTAATTTAAACAAAATCTCTCATTAGTTTTTTTTATAGCAATTTAAAATATCTTAAATGATAAATAGTAATTACTTTTGTTAACTTTACTAAAATTCAATTTTAGGTTTTAAAAAATTGAATATACAAACAAAAGATAAAATTTTATTTGGTTGTAATTCAAAAAATAGGGACAACATTTTTCGTTTAATGTGACTTAATACCTATCCATCATATTTCAAAATAAACAATAACATTTTCAAAATATTTAGAATAATTTTAAATTATTCATATTTTTCTACTGCTATAGCAGGTCGTTATATTGTCTAATATCTTAAAGTTAATACAACTTACAGTATTACGAGTTATATACAACAATACAATATAATATATGCAATGTTTTTACCAAAAAAATAGTTCAACTAACCGTTTTACTTTGAAGTACCTTAATTATAAATTAAAATATCCTTTATAAATATAATAAAAGATACTGCTTCTGTTCTTCAGAACTGAAACAGTTTATCTAATCTCTATTGCTACTACCTACCAATAAAACCCCCCATATTGATTGTTATAAAACTATAGGCGGATTCACCTTGTCATACATCTATAACATTGTATTTATTTGGTACTAAGAAATTATTACAATAATCAAACAACTTTTAATTACACTATAGTCTTAAATAACGAATTGATATAACTACCTATACCGACCATACCTAATACTTAACCGTTAAAACTTTAAGACTATAGGTTTAACTGTTTAAGTACGTTTATAACATAAAACACAAATTCTATTACTTCATTACACATGGTTGAACGCAGACAGTGTAATGTCTGTATTACTATAATTATAAAAATTAGTTACCTATTATAATATCAGTGCAAATATATCATGAAGAATTCTGAGTAATATATTTGCTAACAATATTATGACAAATCGTCTTCGCTCAGAATCGTTTTTCGTACGCAATGATTTAATATTTATGATAACAATAAGTTCATTAAAATTTAACACTCGCATTACCCGCGTGATTTACTCAATGACAAAAACACTCGAGACCCACTGTATACAGAATAGTATGGTTACCTTATATCCCTATTTTATGTTAATTTGAACAATTATCATTATTCATCATATTATAACTATAACATACTCGTATCACAATTTTTATATTATAATTTTTATTAGAAACAAGTAATGTATTATTAGTGCTTAAAATTTTATACTCGTATTAACTAAAATTTTATTTCATATTATATTGATTTTTAAAAACAGTGTTATTATAATACAATATTTTAATATTTATTTTTATTTTTGAGAAATGCGAATGTTCCTTAAAATTAATTAAACATAATCTTTAATACGATTTAAATGACTAAACAAACAAAATAATAATTTTATATTAAAAGGTAATACAATATAATCTAGTTAGTAGGTAGTTAGTTATCAGGTATAATTTAACATAATAATTGAATAAATAATAATAATAACTATAGATTAACAATAGATCAATAATAAAAGATTTTTGTTTTATCAAAAGAAATAACGATCGTTATTAGAAAAATTCACAATAAACTTACATCTCATATAAATTATAAATTGCGAGTATAGGTTTCACACATTTCAATCTTATTTTCTATTAATATAACTACAGTTTACTTGTAGTACCTAAATTATAATCCTACTATACAATAATTTTGTTACAGCAATGTCAATAAGATGTTCTGACATGTAACGTCACAAATTGCGTTCCGTGTTCTAATGTTTAACACTTAACCGAAATTCTACCGCAATGATGTCTTTCACAAAACATCTTTTAAACATCACTTATCAACATCCTATACATCCCAATAACGCATTATTTAATCCTATATGAATCATTAATCTATGTTATTAAGATGTTACATTTTTTAACATATTTACAATAGTTCAATTACAACCATAATGTGCTGTGTTAATTATTTATTCAAATATAATATATAGAGACATATAAATCTAATATATTTAAATAAATTCGACATAGATTTTGAAATGGAATATTTTTGTAAGAACTTTGACATTTTTGAACTAAATATAATTCAATCCTCTCAAAAAATGCATTAAAATTAAAAAGAAAATATTTATCATATTTTTTTTTTTTTAACTAATAAATTGTAGTTATGGACATGTCTCATTTTTACAGAGAACGTTGTAATCATAACTTAATTATTTATAAAAAGGGGATAATGTTATCACTGAATTCAATAATTAGATTTGTCAATTTGTACTAATTATAACTTTTGTTATAAAAACAAACTAACATATTGTTTAAGATTCTGAACGAAGTGATGAATGTATTTATTTTACAATAAATATGTAATGTGTATGTATTTTGTTTTGTTTTGGGTGTAACATTATAAATTGTCGAAATAATGCTTAAATTTAAAAATTCAGGGATGGAATCTGGGAGTAAATTGAATATACATACGTGCATTATAGAGGTCAAAAGTAAGATGTCTCCAGTAATTTTCAAAAAAATCGGAAAAATCAACAAAAAAAAAAAATTAAAGGAAAACATGAATTTGTAAATTGTAAAATAACGATTATTTGCAATGAATTGTTTAGAATTTTTTTATAGTTAAAAATAACATGAAACATACATCAGTTGATTAAATTAATATTTTTTGTACATGATTTAAATTTAGGGTAGGTATTCAGACGAATAAAATACAAACCACCGTGGAATATGTATCCTATATGCTGGCTTTTCAGAGTCGTCTTTTGTCTACAATGATACCTATCATTGCATTCAATAGGATTAAACAAAAAAAAAGGGATTATGCAATAGAGAAACAAAAAACGATTGTTATGGTAAATTTGTTTTACAATCGGTATAGGATGCTGTGATAAAAAATATACCTACACGTATTGCTGTATTCTGTTGTTACATTTAAACTATTTAGCATACATTTATATTATTTTTATGTGTACTACTACCATTTACAATTTATTTTTATACTTGTATCAACTATATCACGCCTTGTTTAAAGGATTTATTTCTTTTAATTATTGTTTGGTTCCAAACTGCTGCTCGGATCTCACTCTTTCCGCCGCGCCGGTGGACGACCAACACGTAGTATTTTTTTTTGTTCTCGGCGACTCTATCGTTTCACATATTCACATAATATATTTTTGGTGGCTGCTCTTTAGGCTTGAGCCCAGATGACGGTTGTGGGTTCATTGACGATGAAGGCGGAATTTGTTTCCAAGACATTTTTAATACTGCAACTACGAAAAACAACAATCACATATATATATAAAGTAAATTAAGTAAACTCGTTACGTTTGAAATTGAATATTGCTTAAGACACATTGATAAAAATGAAGTAGTAGACATAAAGTCATAAACATAACAGTATGTATTGTAAAATGATATAAAGGCAACTTATTTGACAAAATAGAATATTTTTCAATAAAGCAATTTTGTGTGCGACTCATTCAAACTTTTTCATCCCAGTGTCTTAATTTTTTTTCAAGTCATAAATTGCGCTAGTATTTTGATTTGTATAAATATTTACCAAGTGCTTAGCACTGTGAAAACATAAAACTTTAAAATAATTATTATAGTACATATTACATTATAACTATTTATTAGAAACTTATAGGCCACATCTATAGATAAAAAAAATTAAAATTTTAACTGCACAATAATGATAATTAACTATAAAAGCTTAAGTTAAAACAACTTTTTCTGAAACTTTTTCAATTTAACTGAATAAGTTAATAAAATTAAAACAAAAATAACTAACTAGTTAAGTTAAAAAGTTAAAAAGAAACTGACTTTTTGAAAAATTTTAAGTTTTTAACAAGTTAATGTCCACCATTGATTTTATGAAGTACATCATAAGTTGGAACTAGCCTATTTGCGTTCCCAGGAGACACCAAGTGGAGGTTGGCTAGAATGTCTCCCAAAAATTTTATTTTTTGTTATGTTAAAGTAACGGTCGGATGTAAAAAATATCATTAATTAGATTAATTTTAAAAAAGAAAAAATATTATATATTATAGTATATTTGTATTATAACTAGTTGAATAACCCGGCTTCGCCCGTGTGCAGTTATTGCTTTCTCTTAATGGAATTCTTAAATCACATGTTTATTATTTACCTTCTTTCTTTTTTCGGTCCCCTAGCAACATTCCTTAAATAAAAGACGTGAATTTTCAAACAAAAATAATAGCACGTAGGTTCTACAATTAAAATTAGTTTTACAATAATTAATAGCCGACCCCTGTGCACTTCGCAGCACCAACACAAATATGCAATAAAAATCATTTATTTTTTCAAAATTCTTTATTATTAATCCAACAAATTTGAGTAAACAATATTCTTTGTTCGTCCATTTGGGGTATACACAAATAAACAATTAAATTTGGAGTGCCAACTCTTGAACAGGCCACGTATAGTTGCCCGTGCGAAAAACACGGCTCCTCCACATTCAAACCGCAAACTTGGAGCGTTTGTCCTTGTGCCTTATGGATGGATATGGCGACACGAGGAATTGCAATCGTTTAAATTCAAATGGCATATCTGTTGGTATCAGAGGAATACGTGGGATGAGTAAAAATTCCCCCTTCGCTTTGCCAGTCAATATTGTGGCTTCGATTAAATTCGGCATCAATCTTTTTACAGCTAATCTTGTGCCGTTGCACAGTTTTGGTGCATTCAAATTCCTTGCAAAATTTGCAGGTCCAAAATAATTTGACGCCTTGCACTTAGAGCAATTGCACAACGCTGATTCAATTCATCATTGCTATTCCCAACAAAATAGATTTGCAAAAATTGAGGTTGAATGGCAATAATGAACCAACTCTATGATAAACCTGGCCTTGAATCTGTAATATATGAGAAATACAATTTGACATTGGATCAGAATTCGTGAAAATATCAAAATAATTGCTGGTCAGGTTGCATTTTTCGAAAAATAGTCCATATGAAATAATTACCTTGAACGTCGGCTTAAAACTGTCTCTTATAACTTTCGTCGCACCAAAAGAAGTCAATTGAAATGGCGTATTATATTCTTGAATGTGGGACAAAAAATGCATGGACGTTGGTGATGTTCCAAAAATCAATGAGTGCAGTGGGTGGATCAGGTGGAGGAGATTCGAATGCTGGCAATTTCACTTTGCCATTAGCATAACACATGCCAGCCTGTGCATTGGCTGCAGCACAATGTAGACATCTCACCGTCGTTCCACCAATAAGACCATGTTCACTTTAATCCATTTCACTGTCGTAATGAAATGCAGTAAATTTCATGGCTTGGGCATGACGAGAAATTCGTGACGTTCGTCTTGATGCTGGATTTGTTGACGGACCTGCAGATGTAGTTCGACGTGCGTTTCGTACTTGTTGAACAAGAATTCTTTGTGATAGTGCCTCTTCACTTTCAGATCTCCTATGAGACTGTACGGCTACATAATTACGTGATCGTCGGCCTATGTTCTGTCGGCTTGGGCGTGGCATTTTTTAAAAATGTATGATATGTTTTATATATATTTTCGCTGTATGATATATCTAATCAAAATTCTTCACTCTCATTCATTCGAAAACAAACAAATGAATAATCATAATGGCAGTTTATCTTAAATAAACAACATAAAATAACCCATAGCAACCAAACATTTCCAAAGTAAATTTTGGCCGTATCACCAGGGGTGCAATTAAGAGACCATAACTCCAGAACCACTTATTGCACAGCTTTCAAACTTCACAGAAACTATCTACATATCAATCTTAATATTATCTGATATTTTTATCCAAATCGGTTCGGTGGATCTTGAGTTATATAATTACTTCAAAATGTACACTACTTCTTATATATATAGATAGACATAAGTTAGGGAATAAATTTAAATGGCCCCCTCAGGGGAGCACTAAAAATGCGACGGGTATAGCGAACCCGGGGCCCCGAGCTAAGAACTGAACTGACTTTAATTAGTTGGCTCAGCTCTCCCTACTCTGACTTTAATTGGTTGGAGTAGACTGGTCCTCCAGGTTGGGGGTTTAGCGCAGGGCTAACGCCCCTGCCTAGTAAAAATTTCTTATGTTCAGGGTCTAATAAACATAAACATGCCTCGGATACGTGGAGCTTGGGATAATAAGACTGGAAATTGGAAAAATGGCTTATTGTTTGGGACATGGAACGTACGTACTCTTTTCAAACCTGGAGCGGCTCAAAACATTGTTAAAGAAATTGAGAAATACTAGTTAAAAATTGTTGCTTTACAAGAAATTAGATGGGATGATACTGGAACATTAGATATACAAGAAACAACAATACTTTATGGTAAATGTAATGAAAGACGCCAGTTTGGAACTGGTTTTGCGATACACAAAAGCTTAGTACCAAATATAAGGGATTTCAAAGATATCAATCCAAGAACCTCATTGTTGACAATGAAAGCACAGTTTTTCAATATAACGTTCATTAATGTGCATGCGCCTTCCAAAGATAAATCGCAAGAAGAGAAGGATGATTTCTATGAGAGCTTGGACTTAATATTAAATGCATTACCTCAATACAGAATAAAAATTGTCTTAGGTGACCTAAACGCAAAAGTTGGTAGAGAGACTGTATTCAGGCCAATAATTGGTAGTCACAGCCTGCACGAAGTTACAAATGATAATGGATTAAGACTTATTGATTTTGCATGTGGAAATGGTCTTGTAGTGAATGTTCCCTCATAAAACTATTTATAGGAACATGGAGGTCACCAGATGGAAGGTATGTCAACCAAATCGACCATATTCTAGTGAGCACAGAATTCAAAAACTGTATTCAAGACATAAGAACGATGAGAGGAGCCGATGGTGATTCGGATCACTATCTGGTTAAAGGAAAAATGAAAGTCAAAATAAAAAAGGTAACTCGGAATAAAGGAATAGTGGTAGACAAATATGACACAGCTAAACTAAACAATATGAATACGTGTGAAAGATTCAAGTATCAGATGTATGAAAAAATCAGAAGGATAGAAGATACAGATATAAATGACTCAATTGATGCAAAATGGAAGAAAATTAAAGATATTATAAAGGTAGTAGCAGAGTCAGAAATCGGGAAAGTAAAATCTGTAAGAAAACCGTGGTTCAACGATGTGTGTGAAGATGCTCTAAATCGGAGAAAAGAAGCTAGAAATCAGTGGCTTAATGACCAACATAATAGAGAAAAAGAAATTGTGTATAAAGAATGCCAGAAAAGTGCAAGTAGAGTATTCAGAAATGAAAAACGAAAATATACTCAGAATTTATTGGAAGAAGCATAAGTAGATTCTAGAATGAATAGAGCGAGACAGTTGTACCAAAAAATAAACAGTATAAGAGGAGGATTCAGAAAACATAATAAGTTCTTGAAAAACGAAGATGGCTCACTGACTACAGGACAGGAAGAGATGTTGGAAAAATGGAGGCAATATTTTAGCCAGCTGCTCAACTGCGAAAATCCAGAAGAAACTTTTGTATGGACAATAGAAGAAACCAACGATTGCGAATGCCTACCCCCTACTAGCAATGAAATAAAACAACAAATATTAAGGTTAAAAAACCAAAAATCTCCCGGAGAAGATGGGATTCAGGGAGAAATATTAAAAAAATTAGATGAGGAAACAATATCAAGAATACATAGTATTATTGAAACGGTTTGGCTGGAGGAAAGACTCCCGGAGGAGTGGAATACGGCGCTAGTGTGCCCTATACACAAAAAGAACGATCCCCAGATATGCAACAATTATAGGGGAATTGCATTACTAAACGTAACCTATAAAATTCTTGCATATTGCTTATTAGACAGAATAAAGCCGATTGCGGAAGAAATAATAGGGGATTACCAAGGAGGTTTCAGACCAAACAGATCTACAACAGACCAAATATTTGTAATTAGGCAGACCCTTCAAAAAATGTGGGAGTTCAATAAAGACGTGTATATATTATTTGTGGACTTCAAGAAAGCCTACGACTCTATCCATAGAGCAAGCTTAATCAATATTCTTAGGGAATTTAGGTTTCCAAAAAAGCTAGTTAATCTGGTAGAAGCAAGTATAAATGGAACAAAGATTAAAGTAAAGCTAGCAAATATGTTGTCACAACCAGTGGAAGTGGTGACAGGCTTAAGACAAGGGAATGCGCTTTCTCCCATACTATTTAACTTAGTTTTGGAGAAGATAGTAAGAGAAATCAATTTATGTGAAGGGGTTGAGTTAGGTCGATCGACAATTAATATTCTGGCGTATGCGGATGATATTTCACTATTGGGAAGGAGTAGAGAGATGATAATAAAAATGGGAAAATCACTTATAAAGGCTGCGGAGAAAGTAGGACTTAAGATTAATGAAGAAAAAACAGAGTACATGGTGGTCAGTCGGAGAAATGGGAATCAGATACAAGAAGAATTCATTGAAGTGGAAGAGTACAAATTCAAAAGAGTGGACCAATTCAAATACTTAGGGTCAATTATAACTCAAGATAACGACATAAAAACAGAAATTTCAATGAGGTTACAATCAGCTAATAAATGTTTCTTTGGACTCAGTAAAATTTTTAGATCAAGAGCAATATCTAAGAATTTAAAAGTTAGAATGTACTTAACTCTGGTTAGACCAATTGTCCTGTACGGGGCAGAAACATGGCCTCTGAGAAAGACTGAAGAACGAAGGATGGCAGTGTTTGAAAGAAAAGTACTCAGAAAAATTTATGGGGCATACTATGATGTTCTCACAAATGAATGGAGGAAATTACACAATACTGAACTGCAATCCCTTTTTCGGTGACCGGATATATTAAAAGAGATAAAAAAAAGAAGGCTAGTCTGGGCAGGACATGCCTGGAGGAAGCATGACTCATTAATTAGAAGGGTAATAGAGGAAAACCCAATAGGGAGGAGACCTCTTGGAAAACCGCGTCTAAGATGGGAGGACTGCGTTAAGAGAGACGCTGAAACAGTGGAGCCAGAGAGTCATTGGCAGGAAATAGCAGAGGATAGAGATAGGTGGCAGTATGTTTATCTAGAGGTATGGTCTTAAATGGCCGAAACCAAAGAAGAAGAAGAAGAAGAAGAAGAAGAATAAATTTAAATGGCACTTTTTTTACAAAATTTAATCGGTTCAATTCTCCAATAGTAAAAGAAAGCATTTTTTCTCTTAAAACTTTTCTTTTTCTGCAGTTTTTTTGTTTGTCTGTGTGACTGAACTCCAAGTGATACCTAAATTTCACTCTGAATACGTAGTAAATTTCAATTAAAAAAAAATGTTAGGGTGAGCTGTACTGATACTAGCATTTAGTTTTGCATGATAACATTCACAACTATTTGAGGTGCGCCCAGTGTGCAATGGAAGCTACACAACATTGCTGTGATGTTGAATTTAGATCACAAAAAAACACAACTAATCAACATCAGTGCGATGTTCTATAATTGTTTCATAAAAATAAACTTTAATATATCAATAAATAACATTACCTAGATGTTCAGTATGTGATACAGAAACGAAATTAAATTGTAACTAAATTATATTGTTTCATTGTTACTATAAAAATACAAAATAGCTAATAATATATTATATTATGGACTATGGTTATTATAATATATATAGATATTTGTTGGATATAGAATTATAATTTTTATTTTTAGGTCCGTAATTTATTTATTTAGCCGATATAAATAATTATTTGAATATTATAATTGTGTTATATCTTATTAATGTCTAAGCTCTAATATTGGAAAGTTACATTCCATAAATATCTGATATATGTGTAAACCATATATTAATATACCATGATATGCATGATAATTTACCAGGGTTTTTTTAACGATTTTTTCTCACTGCACAAACATATTCCTACTATTTAAATTGTTTGAATAGACCAGACTTACGGACTGTTATCACTTACCTGTTGAACTGCTATACTACTGTTTGATGTATACTGCACCTACTACCTACATTTTTAATAATATTGTTTGTAAATATATTATGTAGTAATACTTACTAAGTAAAATGTACTTGTAATAGGTAATTTGTAGTAATAATAAATTGTTTATAAAAATAAAAACAATCAATTAACTAGGTAACTTCTTTTTAATTTTAAACTTTTACATTAAACAATATAATCGATTTTTAATTTTAAAACTTTTTTTTTTCAATCCAATGGCTGTATTAGGTTGGGTCTCTACCTCAGTATCACTCTCAGAACTCACTGGATCCGCTTCTTGAAATATACCCTTAAAATAATTCTGTGACTTTCCTCTTGGTCTATTAGTGTTCCTTCTTTCCTTCATTTTCATAAAATTTAAAACTGCTTTTCTTACATCCCAATCAATTAATGCTGGCATATTGTAGTGAATATATAAATAATAATTTTCTGTTGAGACTAGCATTCTTGTTCTGTTAGATGTTTTAAGTTTGTTACTAGCACTTATTAACCTTTCCACATCTGCAGATGATGGTTTTGCAGCTATTATTTTTGCTAATGCAATTTTCAAGTTACAATATTCATTAGAAGTACATAATAGTTCAAGTAAATCTGATGGTTTCATGTTTCTATACTTTATAATGTTCTCAGACATTAAAAGCTCTTGGTACTCTTGATTGAAGAGCTGTAAATCTAAATCATAACATAATATTTTATGAACTTGTTCAATATTTGATTGTTGTGACAGTTCGACAAATGGTTTTAAAATATTTATTGTGTCTATATCTTGTATAAATCTTTGAGATAAAAATTCCATTAAACTTTCTCTAATTTCATTAATAATTGCCTGTTTATCTCTTTTGTCTGTCACATATTTATTGTGTTGTTTAGTGCGCCGTTCAGTTGTATGAAGTTTAATACATTTTAAGTAAAATTCTTCTTCTCTATTTTCTATTTGTAGTTCTAAATTATTTAACCAACCACCTAATAGATTTTGAGTTTTTAATAAATCTATTAGGTCTAGTACATTTTTAGTTAATTTATCCATATCGGTTATTGTAAGACTATCTGATTGCAATTTTTTTGGTAATTTGAAAATAAAAACAACAAATCTGCAGTAAATGCAGTTATATATATATTATCATAGTTGGTCAAAAAATTTTTAAATCTTATGGATGACTTTTCTGTTGATTTCATAAAATATAAAACCAACACATTCCAAGACACTAAAATTGAATTCAAAAGATCTTAAGTGAACTCACTCCACCTTACTTCAAACAATTTAGGTAATCTCATTAGGCTTAATTTTTTTCTTCGGCAATACTAATAAGTTCACGTGTACGAAGTCCTGATATATGAAAAAATGAACTTATTGCAACTAATTCAATAACAATATGTTTTAATTCTCTAACACTTTCTGACACAGACTTCCATGCCAAGTTAGACCGATGAGCTGCACACCATATGGTCATTAAAGGAGGTATTGATGCCTCAGCCTCAGTATTTTCATCAGCACTCACATGACGCATTTGTTTTAGTAATGCCCATAATCCATTTTTCCCCTGTATTACATTTGGCTCCATCGGTCACTATAGATGAAGTTTTTAAAATAATTTTTTTGAAGCTACCTTCACCAAATAGTTTGTCACATCCATCTTAAATTGCTCTAATCATGCCTTTAACCCCACGCTCTTTTGGTTCATCTGCACCTAAAAATAGTAATTCTGCACTCCCTTCGTTGTTAATTATTTTTACTAAAACATAAATTTTATCAATCTGCATCCGATCTACACTTCCGTCACATCTTAAAGAAATAGCTAAAGTTTTATTTAAAATTGTATCAATGACTCTTGATTTATCAGTATTTGCAATACATTCTAAAAAATTACGGTGACCATTCGGGGATAAATATTATAAATCTGTGTTGTTCATTTCAAATTCATTTGAATTCATTTGAAAATTAGACGCATACCTAGATACCACTACACGCCCGGGAAAGGAATATCCTGACAATGTTAATTTGTTAGCATCATTATACACATGTATCATACAGCTACCTATTTTGGAAGCAAGATCATTATTTGCTTTTGATACAGCCAAACCAATGGCACTGGATTTGTTTTTAAGGACTTCACTGCTACTTAATGATGACAAACGATGTGCTCTAGTACATAAAATATGACCCTCAGATAACAAATGTTTTTTTTTACATCTTCTCGATAAATTGTACCACATATTTGGGCAATGGCTGAAACGGTTTTAGAATATATTTTGTTTATATTCGGATGTTTTGAACTAGGGATACATGTTATATAATGTCTACCATTTCTATGATTATGATCAAAAACATCAGTGTCTCCATATACTTTACTTACATTCAACGGTTTAGTCGGTTTAGGCGTGGACGTAGATTGAGATGGTTCATCAATATTTAAGTGTGATGAAGTGACTGGGCTATTATTTTCAATAGATGTAGTAGCTGCAGCTGGAGACTTATCTCTTTTTAACCATGACTGGAGCATTCTGTACTCGAGAAGATTGACAAAATAACATAAGACATGCAAAAAAAAACCAAGTTTAGAACATAGATATTCACAAATTTCCAATTATATAACAATAAATAATATGTACTCATAAATTCGCGAAACAAATTATCTGTTATCATAGTGTTCAAAATTAATTTTATGTTTTTATAATATTAAACAAATTACCAAAATAGAAACTTCTATATAGAATGAAAACTTTACTGTGAACCATTGAGCATTGAAATATTGGAGTATAAGAAATAAAAACGTTAGCCAATGATACATTTTGATAAGCATGTTATCATGTTATCGCGATTGTTAATAACAATACATTTGCCTGTTTGCAACCTATATAACTCGATCAGAGAGCAAGATAAAACTACCTAACCTATCGACTGTTAACGACATTAACATTCTATGAGAAAACTAAAACGCAATATTTAATTTTCAAAATGTATTTTAAAATTTTTTTTTTTCAATTTTAGACAAATATTATTTCATAATATACAATAAATATCATCCTGAAATTCTTATTTTGTACTGCACAATGACTTTTCTCACTGCACAAAATGTGTCTCACTACACACTAAAAAAAACCCTGTAATTTACCATTGTCAATTGTGGTATTCAATAACATTAACTATAATTATAAACAAAATATTATTAAAAAGATATTTATTGAAAAAACTCAGGGCAATCGGTTATCGAGAATTATCATTGTTATTATTGTTATTGTTTTCGCCACCAATAATTTCCTTTTCCGGAGTCCGGACACTGCCGGCTGACTGCCTAAGGCTGGGGCTATACATGGCGTTTTCCATCGAATTGAAAATGCGTTGGTTTATATAGGAGCTATACACGATGGACTTAATAGTTAATACGCCGCGTTTTAATCCGCAGCGGAAAACGCCGGTCGGATTGCGTTTTGGCGAGCGAACGCCGGAGTAATAAAAACGAGGCGTATTACATCCATCGTATATAGCTACTTCGATATTAAACAAACTCATTTTCAATTCGACGGAAAACGCCACGGAATACGCAGCGTTCGAAACGTGGTGGTAAACGCCGTGTATAGCCTCGGCCTAAGTTTAAGACGCTGTTCACTTTGATTTTGCACGATTAACCGGATTAACATTTTTCTTTGGGTCGTTATTTTTACGATCAAAACATGGCAGAAACTAAATTAAAGGTGACCATTTATCTCTAAAAACTAAACCACATACTACAATTAAAGATAAACTACGATCTTGGATACTGCATTTTAAAGTACCGCACAACTGTGTAAATAATTTATTAAATATACTAAACTCCGAAGGTTTAAACTTGCCAAATGATGTACGAACTCTTATTAATACACCTAAAATGTATGAAATTTCTAATATTGACAATGGAAACTATATCTATACATTTAGGATTAAAAAATATGCTTCAACCTCTTTTAATACATTTTAAATGCCATATCAGTACAACATTAAAATTAGGAATTAATATTGATGGACTTCCTATTTCTAGAAGTTCAAAAAGTCAACTTTGGCCAATTTTAATTTCCATTACAAATTGCAAGGTTCTTTCAAAATATGTTTAACTATAGGCATATATCATGGAACTAAAAAACCTAAATTCATAAATGAATTTTTTAAGCCATTTATAACTGAACTTTTGGAGTTATTAAACATTGGTTTATGTTGTAATGGAATTGTATTAAAATTTGAAATAAGTCATTTTGTATGTGATGCACCAGCAAAAGCATTTTTGCTTAGTGTGAAAGAGCACAACGCCTATTTTGGTTGTAACTCGTGCATCCAAAAAGGTACATATATAGAGCACAGAATGGCATACTTTGAAATTGATTCCCTTTTAAAAAGTGATGAATCGTTTCGTAATCAAAATCAAGAGCATTATCACAAAGGAAAAAGCTCACTAGAACTTCTACCAATAAATATTGTTAATACAGTTCCTTTGGACTATATGCATAATGTATGCTCAGGGTTTAAGAAACGGTTATTAGAGTTTTGGATAAAAGGTAAAAAAGATGTTAGAATTAACGATGAAAATAAAATATTAAAGATCCATGGATAAATTTATCTGTTTCAAGTATGAAAATTATCTTCAAGAATTAAAAAAATCTATTAAAAGTTCCAAATATCCACTACAAGAACTTACAAATAGAATTATTGAAAAACAAAAACACTCTTTATCTGAAAAATATCAAATATTAAATCCAGTAACTATAGGAAAAGAAATTAATATTAAAATTGTTTCTCCTTATGTTTCGTTAGTTGATAAGATTTATGGAAAAATTATATTACAAGATTTAAACATAACTATTAACACATCTAAAATAAAGGATAAGTATGTTATGCTAAAAATAAGAACATTGTTATTTTAAAGTATATTGTGAAACGACAAAATGAATCCGAGTTCAAAATAATAGTTCAAACATTTTTAAATTGCTTAAATTTTTATTCTTCTCCTATACTATCATCAAATTTAGGAACTTTTATTGTAAATACTGCATTATTATCAGATGAATTTATTATAAGTGTTACAGATATAAAATATAAATGTTTTTTTGTGCCGATATCAATTATCAAATGAAAAAGCAATTGTAACAACATGATGTCATAGTATACCTGAGTAATATGTTTTTTATATAAACAATAAACAGGTACCTACCTATTTTATTTAAAAGTTGTTTATTGTATTATACTATTATTATGTTTATTTTATTTATATATTATATATTATATTTATGTACCTTAATATGTATAGGTAGAGATGCTCTCTATGTATAGGTATAAAAATAAAAAATATTTACTATTAAAAACTAGGTATATTGTAATTATTATAATACCTAATTTGTTAGGTACCTAGTTTTTTAAATTATCCTGCATTCCTGTTCATCATTTATTTAATTTCAATAAGCATATGTTAAGTAGGCTTTGGTATCACTATAATATGTCCAATTTGTCATCAATAAGTGGTTACATCATTTGAGTCGAAGCCCCCTTCAAATAATAATGCAGTTCATATATTTTGGATTCAATAAATAAATATGATTACCAAAATACATATTTCACATAATATAATTGATTGACATCCGCACCCAGTTGACAACCAATTTGCCTGCTACCAGTAATTTGCCAGTCTCTTGGGTCTTTCATTTAATATACTAACCTTGCACCGCAAACACAGCGTAAAAAAGGCTATTATATTATAAATTATAACATGACCACACGACTTAAAAATGGCGACACACAGGCGTCGAGCACGAACACGAAGACGGACAAAGTCAAAGCCGGGTTCGCAACGGGAGGTTACGTACCCCTCGGACGTTAAGAAAAAGCCATAGAGGCTGGAAGCAACGCCGTCGGCCCGGCAGTGTACCATAGTGTGCGGCAACCGTGTGACCAAAAACGTCAAAGGGATACAGGGATTGTATGAAAGCTGCGGTGGTGGAAATCGATATATTATATTCATTTTTTCAAGGCTGGGCATTAACGAGTTAAAAGTTGAAATTAAGTTAAAACACGTTTTTTTTCAAATAATCTTTTAACTTAAAAAGTTAGTTTTTTAAGATTAATGTGTTAACTTAGAGTTAATTTTATTCAAATATATCTAAATTAAGTTAATTGTTAGTTAGTTACTTATTTGTAAAAAATATTTATGTAAATTATCTTTATGTGAGCAATAATGTAATTTGGGGATTTTTTCCTAGGATCGGGGATTTTTTTTCCTGGGAAATTCTACTCCGGGATTCGCCAATTGGCACTTTGATCAGATCAAACATGAAATATTTTGTTTCTTCAAACAGAAAACAAGCGCTGTTAGTTTTCTCTTTTCAAAATACTCCTAAGTTTCTAAGTTGATGAACAGTAACCGTGCTGAAACATCACATTTATATACAAAATTTTAATTTGTTAATCGGTCCGCGATGAACTTTATAAATCGTTTTACTATAATGGTACACTATTTGTAATTATTACAAATCATATATGTCAGATTCATTAAATCTGATATAAATTTTATGTAATATGATAAAAATATAAATCTACTTGGTAATTGATAAAATGAGTGTCAGTAGAAAATATCAAACGTTCAATAAGTACTCGCATTACTATGTATAACTTAGCATTATAGATGAAATTTATAGGTATTTTATTTAACATTTTCGTAGGGTTTGGCATTTGTGTATATTATGAGGCTTTTGCAGCCTTATGCTGTGTTGCTTGTAACATTGAGTAATACATTATGTAACTGTTATCTGATATATATTACGTGAATAGTGTTTTAGAAACATTACAGTAATGTTTTTTTAAAAACTATCCCTGGGACGTTTTTAGGTATTGTCAAATCTTTTAATTTTCACATCGACACTTCAAAAATATTTTTTCAGAAAAATTGAAAATTTCAGTTGTCTATAAATAGCTCAAAAAAAGTCAAAATATTTTGAAATTTAAATCAAGTAAATAAAATGCCAATCTAAATAACTGGTAAAATTTTCAAGTATCTACGACTTATACTTTTTGAATTATAACAAATATCAAAAATCGTTAGGTTAGGTTAAACCGTTATTTAACGCGGTTTTGTAAAAATTTAAATTTCAAACACTCATAAAAATTTTTTGTCTGAATCCGGTAGAGTTTTTTTTACAGATATTTGAAGAAAAATGTGTGGAGAACCTTGTACCAAATTTTCAAAACTTAGTTATAAAAGAAAAAAAATTTATGATTTTTCAACTTCAAAATTACTTGCAAATTTTCGCGTTTTCGACAGATTTCGTATAAATTTGAACTATAAACTCTTATAAAAAAAATTGTGACTAACGATTTTTAATTTTTTTCAACTACAATAAAAACAACTCATAAGGAACCTTGTATTAAATTTTCAAAACTTTTTGGTAATCCAAAAATTTTTTATCGACACTTTAAATAAAATTTCTCAAAAAAATCGAAAATTTCAGTGGTCTATAAATAACTCAAAAAAAGTCAAATTCTTTTGAAAATTTAACTATATATAGATACCACTGACATTAACATTTGGTGAAAATTTCAAGTATTTTCAGTGATTAGTTTTTGAATTACAACCATAAAAAAAAATCGATTTGGTCGAAAACTGGTTTTGCGTAAAAATTGCCGTTTTTCCGTCATTTTTTTTTTGTTTTTCTCGATTTTTTTGAAAACTGTTGGAAAATGTTAACTTTTTACCTCTATAATGCACCAAGGATATTCATTTTTACATCGGAAACCACCCCCATAGTATGAAATTGGAGCATTATTTTGACTAGTTATGCTGTACACAGACACAAAAAAAAAACACGCATCATTGTAAAATCAATACATTCATCACTTCGTTCAGAATCTAAAATATCTACCTAAAAATAAAGTAATTTATTAAAATTGTGCATTGTTGTACAGTGTAACAACAATTGATATATTGCCACACAATTGGATACAGAATATTTTATATTTAACATCTTAAATATTAATTAAGTAATAATTAGATAGATTATTTATATTTGTTATATAAATGACTACATCTATAAATGAAAATGGTTTTGCAATAAACTCACTGAAATTTAAAAACTGTCTTACAAGTAAATGTATGTACTGATTTAAATTTTTTTCATAAGATATAGCTATAGTTAATCTGGTATAATTACAAATTATTTTTTCAAAGAGTTGTATCATTTATACAATAAAATGGGAAGTAAATATTACGCTCTATTTCATTGAACGTGGTTTGAACAAGATTTTAATTCGGTAATCGGTCCGCAATGAACTTTATAAATTGTTATGTTTTAATGGCACACAATAATAATTACAAATCATATATGTCAGATTCATTAAATCTGACATCAATTGTATTGATAAAAATATAAATTTACTTGGTAATTGATGTACCTAAAGAGTATATTAAGTAGAGAATATCAAACGTCTAAATAAGTACTCGCGTTATTTTGTATAATTTAGCATTTTATTTAACATTTTCGAAGGGACATTTGTGTATGTCATGAGGCTTTTTTCAAATCCTCATAATTATTTGAATTATGTGAATTGGTAATTATGAAATCTATACCATTTTGTGTTATTTACTTACTCTTTTCAGATAAATAGTTAATGACTGATAATAGTAATATCCATTAGAACTTGAAAAAAGTACCCATTATTCAATTGACATTTAGGCGATTGCTTTGAATTATTATAATTTGAAACTTATAATGTATTTTTTTTTTTTATTATTATTTATTTACAAAATGCCATGTAGACATTTTAAATAGGTATATTTATATTACCGTATATTTTAATTCGTAAAAATATTAAATATATAAATCACCAACAAAGTTTGAAATTGAAGCACTATTTCGACTAGTTATGCTGTACACAGACGCACAAAAAACACACATCATTGTAAAATCAATACATTCAATTTCGTTCAGACCATAAAAGTACAAATATCAAATTATAGATATATTTGCTAGTGGCCATAACGTATAGCTAGTCCTTTTTTTCCACCCAAACACTATGTATTCTTATTTTATTATCATTTGTATTTTGTGGTGGCATAGCGAGAAATTAATATAACATTTCTCTTGTATGTTGTATATTTCACTTTTCTAAATCGAAATGTTTTGTATAATATGATAATACACATGATGTGCAATAATGTTCATATCGTGACAATAATCATAATATACATTTGTTATTTCCATAAAGTATAGTAGAAAAAACGCCAAATTCTTGTACAACATATTTTCAGTAAGGTTAGGTTAGGTTTTTAAATTCAAATTTATAAAATTATCGATTTTTATTGGTAAGGCTTGTAAATGTAATACAAGATTCATTATAATTAGTTCAAACCTGAACCAAATAATTTAAAAAATATATAATCGCAACTTTGTATATACATTTCGAGTTGAATTGTTGGTGAAATATATAATAGGTGGATATTTAAACAAAGGATAACGGTTTAAGTTATTTTGTTGTATTTCAAAAGTAGGTATTATTTATGGGAATTTAAAACTTTTAATGTGCTTAATTATGTTGTTTTTTTTTCCAAAATGTCAAATAGATATTATTAATACATTTAAATTAATTTTGTGCTATTGTCTATTTTTAATACCAAAAGAAATTGACCGATGTCAAATTAAAAAAAAAATTATATTTGAAGTTTAAATTTTTCCAAAAAAAAAAATGTCACACTTAAAATAGCTATTTTAAATATACGCGAAATGCCAAACCTAACGATAATCTTTAATAAAATACAAAATTTTTATCTAAAATGCTACGTTTTACACAATACCGTGTACACTAATTAGATGATTGATATTTTCTACTTATAATCATTTAATCAATTACCAAGTAAATTTATATTTTTAGTCAGCATACATAATATCGATGTCAGATTTAATGAATCTAACATATATGATTTGTAATTATTATCGTGTACCATTATAGGAAAACGATTTATAAAGTTCATTGTGGACCCGATTACCAAATTAAAATCTTGTATAAAAATGTGACATTTCGACACGGACACTGCTCATTTGTATTTCGAATTACTAGTGCCGCGTTCGTCGATAATTGTGCATAGTTCCTTTATACGTAAGATAAATAGATATTCAAGAAGCGATTTGTTCATACGGCGTTTTCGTTGTGAGTATAACAGTGCATTATATTATATTAATTCGTGTATAGGCTGCTTAAGGCAGAGGTATTCAAACTTTGAGTCGCGGTAGTTTTCGATGGGAACTGCGTCCTATAATTGAAAACCAATATATATATATATATATTTGATTCAAAGATTTTTATCATATCTATAACATCTATACCAAAGTTATTGTATATAAGAAAATACTAGTGACTAAAAATGGTGTGTTGATTTAGGTTAGAAATACTCGTGTAAAACCATTTATTAATTTATTAAAAATCTATACTATATCGACATTTTACGTAAAACGTTTTATTCTTATAATCATGACGTTTCGCTGAACATCTATTGAAATTTATTCTATTTCGTCAAATAGGTTGAGTAGGTATTTAATAAATAGTTTAGGCATCGGCTAATATATACGTTTTAAACCATCGTACAATTTTAAAATATGTTCTCCTACGTTTACGTCTACTATTTCGTATCTACCAATGTTTTGTTCACATTCAACCGTAACGAGTCGACGTGATTTACTTGAAATACCTATACTTCAATGTGGTTATTTATTTTCGTAGTTGCGGTATTAACCATGTCTTGGAAACAAAATCCGTCGTCATCTTCTAAAAGCACACAAACGTCTGGGATCAAGCTTAAAGAGCAGCAACCAAAGGTGTATGTGAATATGCGAGACGAAAGATTCGCCGAAAAAAAGCGACTTAAAGATGGCCTGCCACCGGTGGAAAAAATGCAACCGAAACAGCAGTATGGAACAAAACAAACGATGGATTCAATAAAAGAGCCGAAAAAGAAATGATATAAGTAAAAAAAAAAAAAAATGTGCATCGTCATGATTAAAATAAATTTACTACGACAATCTTTTTTTGTTCTTCTGTTGCATACAATTCCTACACGAACCCAGATATTTTCAGTTTATCATACATAACGTGTCACAAAATTAATTTCATCGTATGACAATGATGTTATAATGGTAATCTTAGCGTAGCGAACTATTTGTGATTACACATTCAAATACACAAACCATAAACAAGAGACGGAAAACCGCAAATTAAAGTTTTACAAAAAACCAGTATTCCACAAATTCGATTTTCTTACATGGTTGTAACACAAAAACGAATTGCTGTCAATGCTTAAAATTTTCACCAAATGTTTATTTTAATGTAATCTATCTATACGCAGTTAAATTTTGAAAATATTATAGCTTATAATGGTTTTTAAGGATTTTTCCAAGTATTTTCTTTTTTTTTTTAATGTCGATAAAAAAATTTGGATACCCAAATTAAATTTAAAAAATTTAATACAAGGTTTCTAATTTTACTAATTGTAAAATGTTATAAATTTATAAAATACATATTCTGCATTGTCTATCGCAATGTGTTAATGATATCTTTTAAAACGTAATAAACTAGTTTAGAACTTACTGAAAATACGTTGTACAAGAATTTGGCGTTTTTTCTACTATACTTTATGGAAATAACACATGTATATCATGATTATTGTCACGATATGAACATTATTGCACATCATGTGTATTATCGTATACAAAACATTTCGATTTGAAAAAGTGAAATATACTACATACAAGAGAAATGTTATATTGATTTCTCTTTTAGCCGCCACAAAATACAAATGATAATAAAATAAGAATAATTAGTGTTTGGGTGGAAAAATGGACCAGCTATACGTTATGGGCCACTAGCATATAATATATCTATAATTTGATATTTGTACTTTTATGGTATGAACGAAATTGAATGCATTGATTTTACAATGATGTGTGTTTTTTTGTGTGTCTGTGTACACCATAACTAGTCGAAATAATGCTTAGATTTCAAACTTCGTTGGTGGTTTCCGATGGATAAGTGAATATCATTGGTACATTATGAAGGTCAAAAGTAAACATTTTCCAACAGTTAGACCGATATTATTTAACCTAATGGACTTTTATGGCAGACAATATCTTCGATCATAATATACAACATTATTTATTTATATTAGATTATTTAAAATTGTATTCAAATATCAGATTTATATTTTATGTTAGTCTGTAGGACATAAAGGTTCAAATTTTTACGGTTGATATTATATTATCGAATATAGGTAATGTTTTAATATCGGAATAAAGTTTAAAGGACCACACATTGTCTCTATATAATCCAACCCCATCGACAGCAAACAGTTCTTAGAAGTAATCTCAAGCGTTATACATAATGAATATTTAAGTTGTATGGTCGTATCTTATTATTATTATTAATAAAAAAAATAGCATTATATCTCTTTTACCAATTCTTATACGATTATCACCTAAAATATCTGTGACGTACAAAACATATTTGATATTTTAACCAATTAAAATATACGGTAATATAAATATACCTATTTAAAATGTCTACATGACATTTTGTAAATAAATAATAATAAAAAAAAAAAATACATTATAAGTTTCAAATTATAATAATTCAAAGCAATCGCCTAAATGTCAATTGAGAAATGGGTACTTTTTTTCAAGTTCTAATGGATATTAGTATTATCAGTAACTAACTATTTATCTGAAAAGAGTAAGTAAATAACACAAAATGGTATAGATTTCATAATTATCGATTCACATTATTCAAATAATTATGAGGATTTGAAAAAAGCCTAATGATATACACAAATGCCAATCCGTACGAAAATGTTAAATAAAATATAAAATTTTATCTTAAATGCTAAATTATACACAATTACGCGAGTACTTATTTAGACGTTTGATATTTTCTACTTAATATACTGTTTACATCAATTACCAAGAACATTTATATTTTTATCAGGACAATTGATGTCAGATTTAATGGATCTGACATGTATGATTTGTAATTATTATTGTGTGCCATTATAACAAAACGATTTTAAAAGTTCATTGCGGACCGATTACCAAATTAAAATCTTGTATATAAATGTGACATTTCGACACGATTACTGTTCATTTGAATTTTGAATTACTAGTGCCGTGGTCGTCGGTAGTTGTGCATAGTATAACGGAAGATAAATAAATATTCAAGAAGCTATTTGTTCAGACGGCGTTTTCGTTGTGAGTATAACAGTGCATAATATTATATTAATTGGAGTATAACAGAGGTATTCAAAATTTGCGTCGCGGGAGTTTTTGAGGGGAGCCGCATCCTATAGTTCAAAACCTAGGTTAGAAATAGGTACTTATGTAAAATAATATTTTAATTTATTAAAAATCTTTATTATCGACATTTTACGTAAGACGTTTATTATTGATAATTAGTGATGCACAACGATATATTTTCTGTTATCGATATCGGTTCATTGATATCAATATCGAAAAAATCTTGACGTTTCGTGGCACAAAGTTGAAAAACGCTGAACTGTAAACAATAATCATTTGCTAAATCAAACTTTAAAATAGATAATTTAGATAATTAAAAGTTAAAATTAAGTTATAACGTTAAGTAAATTTTAATTAACTTGTTATTTTTTTTTTGAAATAATCTTAAACCTAATAAATTACTTTTTTTAAGACCAACGTGTTAAATTTATTCAATTAAAGTTATTTTCTGTCCAAAGTATAATGCAAATTTTTTAATGAGTTTTTTTAATACCTAAGTAGGTTTTTGATAAATAGTTAATACTTTGATGTATTATTTTAAATTTACCCAGTAATTTTCTTGAACTTAAAGAAAAACTATCTAATAAACATTATTATGTGCTTGAAATTTTTTTATTTTAAAAATTAGAAAATTTTAACTTTAAACTAAGTTAAGTTACTTTATTTTCAAAGTTAACGTATAACTTAACGAGTTAAAAAAAAATCGTTTTCTTGCCCAACCTTGATTATTTCTATAATGTAATAGCAACAAATATAATTTACATACATTTATAATTATTAACTTTAAAGATGACACTAAAGGGCCATGGGATGAAAAAGTTTGTATGAATCGCACACAAAATTGCTTTATTGAAAAATATTCTACTTAGTCAAATAAGTTAAGTTACGTTGTTTACGTTTACTACTTCGTTTTTACCAATGTGTTGTAGGCAATATTTAGTTTCAAACGTAACGAGTCGACTTAATTTACTTTATATATATATTTAAATGTGGTTATTGTTTTTCGTAGTTGCAGTATTTAAAATGTCTTGGAAACAAATCCCGCCTTCATCTTCTAAAAACCCACAACCTAAGTCTGGGCTCAAGCCTAAAGAGGAGCAACCATATGAAGCCGTATATGAGCATTTGCGAAATGAAAGATTTTCTGAAAACAAGCAAATACTCAAAGATGGTCTGCCGCCGGCGGAAAGAGTCAGATCGAAACAGCAATATGGAACAGAACAAAAATTGGATCCAATAAACCCGTCGAACAAGCCATGATAATAATAATAAAAAAATGTGCATCATCTTGCCGAAAATTAATTTAACTCGACAATCATTTTTTGTTTCTCTATTGTATTGTGAAATATAGTAATACTACATAAACAATTTATTTAAAACTTTAAATCTTTAAAAAATAATTTAAAATAAACATAAATTTTAATATGCATTAAAAATGTTTATGTGACATTGTGTAAAAAAAAAATAATTAAATACATTAAAAGTATCAACTTACTACAAATAATATTTTTGAAGTACAACAAAATATTAAAACCGTTATTCTTTGTTTGAATATTTAAATATCTAATTTTTATTTTGTTAACAATTCAACTTAAAATGTCTACACAAAGTTGTAATTGTAATGTATTTTTTAGATTATTTGATTCCAGTTTGAATTACTTATAAGGAAACTTGTATTACATTTTTAAGCTTCACCTATAAAAATTGATCATTTTATTAATTAGAACTTAAAAATTAAAATGATTTCAAAAATAATATCTTTTTATTGGCTACCTATATATTTTAAATATTTTAAATTACTAAAAAACCACTTATTTTAGATTATGTACCCTTTAATGATAACCATTGTCTTCTAAATTCTACACTACCATAATTTTATATACTTTATATAATTTTATATAGGTATTATGTATAAGTCTCTATTAAATCATAAACATTTAAGATCTGGTTTATTGGATTATATAAATTATTTTTTATTTTACCTGATTTTTACTAAACCCTAAATTTATAAAATTATAACAGAACAAAAATTGAACAATTTATAGTTTAATGTATAACTCAATAATATACTAATATTTATAAGATGTACTCTTAAAAATTATCTTTTTCTTTATCTAGATAAAAATAATATTTATCTAATCCCAACACTACAGTTATTGGACGTTTGACATTTTCTTCTTATAATCATTTAATCAAATACCAAGTACATTTTAATTTTTATCAGAGCACAAATTATTGGTGTCAGATCTAATGAATCTGACATACATGATCTAAATTCTGTGACGTTACAGTATCTAGCAATGTTATTTAGGCTCCAAACGTAACAAATAAACTTAATTTACTTTAAATATATTTTAATTAGGTTATTGTTTTTTGTAGTGACATTATTAATAATGTCTTAGAAACAAATTTCGACTTCATCTTTAAAAACCAGTATTTTTTTTGAAATATCGATAAAAAATTTGGGTGCCAGATTAAACTTCAAAAATTAATAAGTATGTGGTTTCTTACAAGTTGTTCTTATTGTAGTTAAAAAATCGAAAAACCTTAGTCACAATTATTTTTATCAATGTTTTAAGTTCAAATTTTTACAAAATGTTTATGTAATTTTGCAGTTAAAATGTATATAAATTGTGTTATTTAAATTTAAGGTTAAAAAATTCAACACAAAGTTGTCCATAAGTTTTCGTTTCGATAATTATAATGAAAGTTGATGCACCTCTTTTATCAAATCTTCGTTTGCGTATTGACATTAATCACTGTTTTCTAAAATGTTGTATATTTTTTCCATCGCAATATTCAGTTCCTCGCTCGCGGGTCTATCACGTTTTGAACCTTGTTTAGGCAGAGTAAAAAGTTGTGTGATCGTTCAGGTCAAAAATTATTGATGTAAAAAATTGATGATATCACATCAAAAACACTTTGTCAAACTACATGTGAAAAACGGCTAAGTAAGGAAAGAAAACAGATGTTTAAGTTCTGTAACAACGTGATAGCATAAATTAAGTTAAGTACCTATATTGATTTTAAGTACAATTATTTTGTTTCAATAACTTATTTATTTGGCGAGCAATTATTTTGAGTAGAAAAAATGTCCATTATAATATTTGAAATTATTACGAACTTCTAATGCCTATTGATAATATTTTCGTTGCGTGATTTCGTGTACCACTTCATATTATAAAGTATCTATACAATTTATCGCTAAGTAAATAGATTATTGATTATATGATATCATTAACATAATAAATTTATGTTGGGACCAAGGTGTATTGAAAAGGTGTCGTCACTCTATACCCCTATGCATACATACTTTTGATTGAAATTCTTACCACAGTTACTATAGACACCAGAGCGCGCTTCCTGTCCTGTGAAGGCCGATTTTTTCATACTGTTAAATACAAAATGTTATTAAAACTGTAAGTATATTAATTAAAATGTTATTATTTTTGGATTTGGCTACCTATACTATAATTTATATATATTGCGTTTAAGAAATGTCACGTTCTAAGTACAAGCAAAGGATACCTACCGGAGTACCGGACCCATAACTTACTAGGACTTCGATATGAGCATGACAAATTAAATTAAACAAGTCAGTAAGTAATTATTCCATATCGATACTTGTTTGCACCGCAAAACAAAGTTATGTTGTATTATTTATGTTATCATATTCATGTGCATGTATCGGTGCGTTCCACAGTTGCAGCCTTGTCGGCGGACGCTTATCAGGCGTTCGTGTGCGACCGGCCAGTCGTGGAACCATTATCAGTGTTTTCTATTTTATTCGGTTATGTTCAAAACTTTTAAGTTGTTTCGGTTTGTCATGCTTTCAGTGTCACAAAGTTTCCAATTTTTCCATTGTTCAGTGTTTAGTGTGGTGACACTGAAAGACCGTTCATTTGAGTATCTTCGTGTGTTTCATCCGTTACATGTAGAAGTCAATTACTTCACTTTTTGTCGCTGTCCAGTCAGCATTGTTTTTCGTTCTACATGTTCTGTTTGCAGTCGTCCCAAACCACGTTGTTGTGATTTTGTGAATTCGTCGTCTGGTAATTATCGTTCTCAGCATTTTTTATTGCCTTCATTAACTTGTTTATCCCCAGTTTAGGGTGGTCAAAATTACCAGCGATTTGTGTAGTGATTCAACGTGTTTTGGTGTACCTCGTTGCTCGTGGGGACAGTAGCGTGTGCTAAAGATCCTGTCCCGGCTGCATTCAGTGTTTCATTGGTGTGAGTTCTTCGTGAACAGCTGTCGGCACACATTCGCACGTACGCAGGGTCAATTTTGTTTTTATTGTAACTTATTTGACATATTTACAGGCCCTGGTGCGGTAGCGTGGGTGTAAAACCAGGTGTGTGTCTCAACTGTTATGTGAGTATTGGTCGGCCAAATGTTTATGTGTATGACCGACGGGTCTTAGTTATTACATTGAATTATTGCATTTATATTATATTAGTTACCATTTTTTGCATTTATATTATATTGGTTACCAATTGTTTTATCTTATATTGTATTAGTTTATATCAATAAAAATCAAATAAACTAATTGCTACCAACCATTATTATTATTATTTTATTTGAACGCGCTGAGGTAGTGCGTCATATTATGTTGCCTACCTCACAGTCGTGAAGGCACAACTGATTATATTATTAAGCGCTGAACGCGGCAACAATACTTATCGAATTTTTCTACTTGAAAATTTTATATTTATAATTCTAGACCTAATTTGATTAGTAATCTGATAGAGTTGAGTAGGTAATAGGTATTATTATTTTCTAGTAAGTATAGATAATACATAAACAATTCTAAAAATGTTTTTATGTTTTTACATTTTATTATAACTTAAACTAATTTTGAAATTTTTTTTAGTTTTTTTTGTGTTCTCTTTTTTTCAGCAACTTGCTCGTTTTTTCTTTTGCAAGCAAATATCATCCTTGTTTTGACATAATATGTAATGATATACGTAGTTAATATTTGACTATGTATTGAGCAACCAACCTTTGTCAAAATTTTTTGTTTATTTATTTCTTCAATAACTACAAAATATGTTAGAAAAATAAGTAGTTTAAAATGTACCTATATGAAGTTTTTAAATTTAAATGCAATATTACAAATATACCTTCTATTAATATGTGTTGTTTCACACACTTTTCATAAATAATTTTAGTAATTATTACTTCAAACTTAAATATAATTTCTTTTAAACTATTTGAAGAGATTAATAAAAATCCTTTACTTCTTGATTTAATAAGATTATCCTCTGGATCCGAGTTTTGCTCATTGTAGCAGTTTTCACAATGTTTGGCAGTTGAAAATTTTTTGGCCTGTCTTGCAATATAACCAATGAAATATGTTAGAGCTGATATGTCAATACTATCATTTGTAGAAGAATTTTGTTTTGTGTAAGAATGGTCTAAAAGTGCATCAAAATGTCCTTCATCCAACAAATCATCAATTTGTTGTTCTAGGTCAACTCTAGTTAATTGATCATTTTTGATCCTATTGATGACATTCAAATCAAAGAATTTAACATTTTACCACTAATTATGTTACTGCCTTTGGGTGGTTTTATAAGAGAATAACAAGAGAGCAAATGATAAATTTGTTTAAATTGCAAAGAATCCGGATGTTGATTAGCTCCACAACCTTGTCTTAAATTTCAAAATAGGTGCTTAAAAAAGTAAGTAAGAACAATGAATTTATACAACTAAGAAGTAACGAAAGCATTTTCTTAAAAATGAAATATTATAATATTACTTAATAGTAAGAACTTACCTCAAGAGCATCCTGATTTATTCACCTTGTCATTAAATAAGAGAAACCTACTTTGTTACATAAATATTCAGCAAGTTCTAATGCACCTTTTAGTGATACCAAAAGCCCAGTTTGTGTTTGAATTGTAAATTGGTTCTGTTTGTTTGTACAAGTTTACCAAGTTTTCAAAAAATCTATAAATTCCTCTAAAACCTATTCAAGTAAAATCATAACAAATATCTTATTAACTATTGTAATACCAAGATTATGATGGATTTTATATCTTTCTTTACTTTATTTGCAGATGAATTAATATTACTTCCAAGTCCATGCATTTCAGTTTTTGAATTCATAATGTCCGCCATCACATTAATTATTCTTATAAATTGTATGGTTGAACTACAATGTATAAAATCTGGATGATCTCTGTTCATTAATTCTTCCATACAATCTGCTACAGTACTACAAAAAAACTGTAACATTCAATAGAGTCAAGTTAAAAAAAAATTAAAACAAAATAAAATTGTTCTTTATTTAAAATGTGTGTTTTACAATACTTTTTATTTATAATATTTGATTAAATTATCTTATTTCTTTACATATGTAGAACGAATAACTTACTGTGAAAGCCATTTTAACATTCATGGTTTGATAATTTTGAGGATACAAATGGTCTTTTTTAATTTAAAACACAATTTAATGTGTTTTTGTTCATCATATTTGACCAATGATTTCCAATGATCAAATTCAACTTTACTATATGGAGTCTAAATTAAAAAATATATAGTAAGTACCTTTTTTGGTAATCATTTATATTTTTAGTATTAACATATTAATAATTATTTTTAGATTGTAAGTATACCATGAGAATCTTGCACTTCAACATTCTTTTCCACATTGTTTTCATTAAATGAGGAAAATCTGACGTGAACCACAATTTTCTAGTTGAATCAACAGGATGTTGACAACTAACATTACTCTCATTAATATCAAACAGTTTCCAAATTGCTCTGTTCCAAGACCCGCCATCAGTAACAATATAATGAACTTGGAGTCCAGACTTTTCCAACAATAATATACTTTCTAGTATAACTTTTTGTAGGGTATTACAGTTTGCAGCGTCTCTGGTTAAAAATGCTCCTAATGCTTGAATCCACGAAGCTCTAAAAGGTTGATACATAATAACCAAAGCGTGATCCCCCATTTCATTTTGCTGACTTTCTGGTGTAAATTTTCCTAAATCAACTAAACCATCAACTTCTAATGTGGATTTATTGAATGATACTGCTGATGTTAAAGCCATTTCATCCAATAACAAACATCCTAACCAACGTAATCATTTTAATTAAATAACTATTTAAACAATACATTTAATAATTTAAAAAAATATATACACCGTGTTTCTCAAAATTAGGGATATATTTAGCTTTTTCTTTTATCATTTTAAAAACACTCACTTGAAATCCATAAGAAGGCTGTAATTGCTGAATATACCTTTGTAAAGTTGACAAGGATGGTAATGGTAAAATGTTGTTCCGTCTAATCTTTTTATATAAAACTGGTCCTATAATCTTCATGAGTATACATTCATATACCCAGTCATTAGAATATCTCATTCCTTTTTGGGATTTAACAAATGAAGCTTTAAAAATTGTTCTAACAGCTTCTTTTTGTTTGGATGAAAGAACTTTCACAATTTCTTCAATTTTTTCAATTTTCAAAGTTTTGCGTTTGTTCATTAAATTATTTATATCAATTTTCAAAGTTTTTATCTGTATGTACATAATTTAAAATATATATGAAAGGTACAAAAATGCTTTTAAATAATATATTATGATTAGTTTAATACTTTATTAAAAAGACGTCTTGTTTGTTGGCTTCTTTTATACATAGGATTCATTATTTTGAAGCATACGACAACATTTATACTTTATACTTTTTTCTTCCAAAGTTATTTCACAAATTTTAGACCAGATTCCACCATATCCAGTACAAATTTTAATATCATCAACATTTTTCAATAATATTTTCACGTCGTTTCGACATGTTTCGACATGTTAATTTTCCAATAGGCAATGCTTTTTTTTTTATGAAAACCTTAATATTGTAAATATTTATTACCTACTATTGTATTCATATAGTTTTATTTGTAATTTATAATATAAGATTAATTAATTAATTCATAGTTATATATTTATGTATTAAATAGTTGTATTAATTATTATTATTATAAAAACCTGTGGTATAGATGATGAAAACCTAACACATTTATCATTTTTTAGGCCAGTGATATGGGTAAATAAAGTTTCTTTTCCATTTGTTTGCAAGCCCCACATACTTCCTGGAAGTTAAACATTATTTGCATCCAAGAGAACATCATATGTTTCTTCTGTGATACATTTTGGAACATACTCATTCATCAAACCTGGATGCGGTGAACTATCAAATAACTCTGGCATCACATTTTCACTTTCATTAAGCGTTTCCGGAATTTAACCAAACCAATTATTACTTGCAAATTGCAATACATTTTTTTCTAAATAATACTATTGAAATATGATGTTTGAATATTATTATGCTCTGATAGAACCATATTTTTATATTTTTCGATGATTGTTAAAGTACTTTAAAAATACATGGTTTATTAGAAGTGTAATAATTAATAGAAGAAATCAGATTTAAAAAATATTATCTATTACGACACATAGAATGACACTATATCTACATATGTAATAAAATATAATTATGAAACCTTTGTTGGACCAATCCTCAGTGTAGGTAGCTTTCTTTTCATTATTTTATCGCTTAGGTATTTGGGTAAATTTGGGAAGAGCGTAGGAATTGCTCCAGCTACTAATGTAGACTTACACAATTCATATTGGATGTCCTTTCCATCAGCCCTCTTAAAAACTATTTCTTTTATTATATATTGCGCCAGAAAATGTTATTCGCATACACGATCTTTTGCTGTTAAATTTTTATCAGCCCGTGAAATTTTTTTATTCCACACTTCGATTAACTCCTGTTACAAATAGTATGAATATTTAAATAAAATATTGATTTATGTAAATTGTTATTGTTCTTTTTATATAGGTATAGTATATTTATATTACAATGTTGAAAATAATTTAATCTGCATAAATGTATAGTTAATAGTAATAGAATATAAATTTAACTTTCTTTTAAACAATTAAAAAATATTACCACTTGAGGCTTAAACAATGAGATTGGTTTTGTCTTCTCATTTTTTTGAGAAGCATAACCAGTTCTGCAACCAGGCACAAAACATTTGTTTGGCATTTTTAAAAAAAATAATAAAAACTAGATGTTTTGAAAGATATATTTTCAACTTTGTGAATGCAGTGCAAAGTGAATAATGTTTAGGGTAAAATTATTATTTTGACAACCAAATAGGCATAAGATTTCGAGTGACATACAGTTTAAGCATGTTTGTAAAATGTACATGCTTGTTCAATGTTCATGTTTGTACATGTTTCACTATTATTTTTGAATATATATGCATATTTAGATATTCTACAGATTAATCTTAAACAGTACTTATCAAATTTTTGTCATGAAATCCTCTAAGTTTAATGTAAAACTGTCAAGGACCTTTTAATCAAATCATTAATTTTTTTTTTCTTAATTATGTACTATAATATTTATTTAAAATATATATTATCTTCGTATTTCTATGTTTTATAATTCTTGAGTGTATTCTGTTATTCCAGTCAATTCCTTGAGTTTTGAGCTCACAAATTATAGGTAAAATTATTTATTTATTATACTGAAGATAGGCTATATATTAAATTGTGTAGTGTTAAAATTATATATATATATATCTTAGGAAAGGCTTAAGATGGCTCAGAGCGGACCAAGCACCCTCCCAATTTCCCTATTTACGTCCATATAATTATGAATATTATTTGTTGAATGTAATATGGAAAGTATTATGTAGGTATGATAATTTAGTGAATCAACTCATACATTTTTCATATATTTTTTTTGGAATAGGAAATTTAAAAATGAGTAATAACAGTATTTAATAATATTAATAATTGTATTTGAAAAAAAAAAGTATTTAAATACAAACATACAATTCATGGTCATTTACAAAATAAAATTTTGTATTTTATTCCTTAAATCATAATATATTTTAAATTTTCTATGGCTTTGGAGTACAAAAGTATTCATTTATCGGCCTTTATAGGACATATAGCGCTCCCGGTGGTGATGTCTATCTGTGGTAAAATTTTCAATCAAGATTTCAAACAAGTGACGACACCTTATCAATCCACCTTGGTTGGGACGTAAATCTAATATAGTGATAACTGTTAATGATAATAACGGGTAAATATTATTTTATAATTTAAATAAAAACCGACATTAAAAATAAATGAAATAAAAAACAATTATTTTCCAAGATTTTTGAGACACCACCTATTTCATAAACTTTCTTATCGTCATTAGCCAATCAAAATTATGAACAACGTATGAGCAACCGTGAATGGTTGTCGTGAAGTAGAGGTGAAATAAAAAAATGGTAAGAATATTTCAAAGTGTATTTTTATTGTTTTTTTAATTTCTGATAATGATCTATCGTCGTCGTTGACTATTGGCGTGTAGTATATAGGTTAACATACGCGGACGCGTATGGCACCAGGTCTTATCTCACTATATTTAAATTCTTCCTTATTATTATTCTGTATTTTTAGTCGTAACATTTTTAATACCTATATGTATTGTATTCATTAATGGTCTATTAGATTTAATACGAATTGTTCAATATTTGGTACTCCAAAGTACCGTCGGACGACAAAGGGTTTTAAAATATACATAAAACACTTATTTTCTAAAAAATATAAATAAATAACGTTTACATTAATATTTCAATAATAAATAATAATAATCAGTGAATGAATAAACTGTTTAAAGGCATAACTATTTTTCATCATTTTTAGTTTTTTTTTGTGGTTTCAAGTTAATGCATTTTTTTTGTAATTTCAGCTTCTTCGGTGTTTGCAGGATTTTTTTGCTTTTCCCATTCCACAATACATTTATCCATACGCCTCTTCATTGATGGATTTTTACACCATAAATTAATAAGCTACTACATATACCAGTATATTAATAACCTAACCTAAGAATACTTTTGTACGCCAAAGCCATTGGAAAATTTAATATATATTATGATTTAAGGAATAAAATTCAAAATTTTATTTTGTAAATGACCATGACTTGTATGTTCTAAATTTGGTAAGGTGGCAGCTTTGCTCGCGAACGTCTCGACGTGCTTCCCGAAAGATAGACGGGTGTCGAGCATCACCCCCAAATACCTGAGATGCGGGCTCAGTATGATCCGGTGGCCTCCAATACTCAGCCGAGGAGGGGTATATGCCCGACATGGGAAAGCCATGAACGAATCATCAGCACAAGGTATTCAGGCGTCGCCTTCATCCTTAGAGCTTCATCGATAACTGGAGTTAACCCAAAGGTTCCCAAACTTTTTTGCCCCGTAGACCACTTGCCAACTTTTACCATTTTTATAGACCCCTAAAATTAAATTTTTACAAATTTATCTATGTTTTAAAACATTGAATATAGATTCGCCTTTTGTGTCTGTAATCAAAGTTATTGCGAAGAGCAGTTCTTCGTGGATTTCTTGATCCATAACAAAACAAAAATATGCTAATAATAGTGCTTCATTACCAAACAAAGTTGACTCATCTAGTTGTATGGAGAAATAGGTTGTTTGCAAATAATTAACGCATTTTCGACTTATAACTTTCGTTGACCCCTATTTACATAATATGATGCAACCCCAATTTTAATTTTCGTTGACATAGACCCCTTACAGGTCAGAATCGACCCCAAGGGGTCGATATAGACCACTTTGGGAACCTGTGCTTTAACCTAATCTAACCTATGGAAACCTGCTAAAATGTATGAATGTGTCATACACTATACCAGATAAAAAGTATCTACATAAAAACTGACATATTGAAAAATCAATTTCATAAAATACTGGTCAGAGATATGCATATAAATTTTATTTACTACACAAAAGAAAGAAAAGAATTAAAATAATTATAACTACCTATCTACAGACTCTTAAAATTTAATATAGTCAGCTATTATATGCCTATACTAGCTGAATAACCTGGCTTCGCCTGTGTATATTTTTTTGTGTTACCTACTATAACTTTTATTTTATCAGTTTTTATATTTATTAAAGTCTACTTTTAGATGTCATGTTGATCCTAGGTTGCCCATGTATTGTAATATTGTAATTTGTCGGCAAAAAATTACTTTACATTATGGTGTTATAAAAACCAAAAAAAAAAAAAATATTTATATTGACAATTTTATTCATCTCAATAACTCTTTATAAACAGTATTTTTGGTACTGCCTTTTGGGGCTTAAATGACCAAACTACTGGCAGAGCTAACTCTAGAACATGTGACATAGAACTGTCCATGTGAAAAATATTCTTCTCTCAAGTCAATCCCTGTCGTGCTCAATGATTGTCCTCGAGACTTATTAATAGTCATAACAAAGCAAACTTTGAGTGGGAATTGTATTCTTTTTAATTCAAAGGGATAATCAGTTGGAATCAACGTTATTTTCGGGATTAAAACTATATCTCCTCTAGCACTCCCAGTGATAACTATAGCGTCTATTAGATTTTTGCGCAGAGCTTTAACTTGTAATCTTGGTTCCTTTCTGATCCAAATTTTTCATACAGTTCATCATTGAGGTACACCTCAATAAATACCAAAAATAATTGTCCGGCTGCCTCCAGCTCACATTCGACAATCATATTAATTAGTTTTTATTAATTTGTAAGAATGTAAACAATTTTAAATAAAAATTAGAAATAACCGTACACAAACTGGGGTGCGTATACGAAGACGCATTAATAATTAATATTCGAAAATAATAAGTAAAACATCTTGTCCTCGTGTACGGGTATGCGTAAATGCGTAGGGTATTTTACGAACACGGACAAATCGCCGTCGCCACTTCGCCGTAAAACCATTTCGCCGTCGCCGTTTCGACGTGAGGCCACTTCGCCGTTAAACAAAATTTTGAGCATTTTACTTATTATTATTTACTATACACATTTTCTAATATTCAATAATAATAAAAAATATTTATTTTTCGTCAATAATATTTAATAATACCTAATAATCTTTTATCGACGTCTAAATAGTTTATTATGTTCCGATATCTGAAGGTTTAGATGTGCTGCAGAGTTTGTGTGTATGAGGTTTATCATAGCTTATAATCGCGCTTAGCGATAAACTAAAATAGGTAGAATTAAGATAGTAATAAAATAACAGCCAACAGATATTTCTTAGTGGACAGTGTAGTCTGTAGGTGTTATTTGCTCGCCAGTACCAAAATGGCAGGCGTAGAAACTATTCGTCGGCGTAACGTTTTTGTGGATAATGGTTTTATGTTTATATTCGATGCGTTTAGTGCAGATGGGAAAAAACGTTTTTGGCGATGTAGGAAAAGAAACATCTGTAAATCTCGAATTCACACAAATGTAGACGATTTGACCGTGTTAAAACGAATCAATGAGCACTCTCATGACTCAGATGCCGCGGCAGTTGAAGCAGAAGTTGCTGTGACTAAAATTAAAATTCGATCCCAACAAACGCTAGAATCTACATCAATAGTATTGAACGAATGTACGACTGGACTTTCACAAGCAGCTAAAGTAAGTGATATAATATTTTTGCGCAAATAAAATAATAAAAAAAATATATTATTGTAATATTTTTTAGGGTACGCTAACGTCCACCTGTGCATTAAAGAAAAAAATAAGGCGTATACGTCAACAAATTGTAAAAGCTCCCTCTGCACCTAAAGATTTAATTTCTCTAATAATTCCAGAAGCGTACACAATTTATTCACCCTCTGAAGGTGTGAATGAGAAATTTTTACTCGATGATAGTGGGCCAGGTCTAGATAGAATTTTAATTTTTGGTAGATTAAGCAGTTTAGATATTTTAGAACGGTCAAAAATATGGTTTTGTGACGGAACATTTAAGATTGCACCTCCTCTTTTCGCGCAAGTTTACGTTATACTGGCTAAAGATATTGGAGGTGTACACCCTCTTATCTATGCACTTTTACCAAATAAACAAGCTAAGACATACCAACAAAACCTGATCTTTTTACTATAATTTAATATTGACGTATTTTATGCAATTTATATGATTATTTATTTTTTATTTATTATTATTATTATTATTTATTACTATCATAAATTATTGACGAAAATGAAATATTTTTACTATTATTGAATATTGAAAAATGTGTATTGTAAACATATTTATAAAATTATTGTTATTAATGTTATATGTAAATACTTATAATGATTAAAATATATCAATACAATTAATTACTATTAAAAATATTTACAAGTGTATGCTTTGTTATGAGTTAATTTTTTTTAACGGCGAAGTGGCCTCACGTCGAAACGGCGACAGCGAAATGGTTTTACGGCGAAGTGGCGACGGCGAAGTGGCGACGACGAAGTGGCGACGGCGATTTGTCCTAGATCGGGTATTTTACGACTTCATGTTATCATGTTTTTATACATAATAATTAACTATAATAATAAAGTGATAAATGTGTTAACACATAAATCAGGTTGTTATAGCAACCATTTATAAACAAAATTTCCATCGTAAATCTCAAAATCCCCATTTGAGCAACCTTTTAAAATGTGGATTTTGAAAAATCCTTTCTTATTGCACGGTGAAAATATAAGAAGAACCTCTATTCCAAATTTCAAGTCCGTACGTTGAGTAGTTTTTGAGATACAGCGATCAATGAGTCAGTGCCCAGTGGTATTTGGATTTTATATGTATAGATAATATTACTCTTTCAATATTATAATGATTCTGTTGCATTCATATTATACTTTATAATGCACTCGGTATTTTATGTTAAATAATACAAATTGAGGAAATTCACTATTCCCAGTGCATATTGGCTATCTCTATTCAAAGATAAATAAAAATTGAAAATTTAATAAATCTATAAATAAAACAAATATTATACTTTATTAATATACCATAAAAACTATTATAATTATTACACAATTTATTCAAAGTAATTGTAGTCTTCAATTTAATTTGTTATGTCTTAATCAATGCAATGTTAATATAAATTTTGATTCCATTTAACCATTAATATTAGGTTTATTCCACGACTCATTGAAATGTAATTGATATTGATGTACGATTTTCAAACACATACAAAATAAAATAAACAAGTTAATAATTTTTAATTATTAAAGAACCGTTGTTACTTACCTAAATTACTAATTGAATAAATATCAATCTATATAAATAGTATTTCAGAGACGTTATAGGAATTGTGTCAGTTGTATGAAATAAGAATTAAATTAATTTAAAAAGTAAAATGAAACATAGATAATGAAGCTTAGATAATTTACTTAAAAGCCAGTAGATAAGTACTTAAATAAAATTAAAATTTAAGCAGCAACTCATAATATAAAGCATAAAACACAGCGTCAATATAATCATTCAGTTTAAGCATAGGTATGAAATATATTTTTGGAGTCTTTGGTGGAGAAGACGTACAAGTTACAGGGAAAACTAGGCAAATGGTAATAACTGAAGTTAATAAAATTTACCACCAAGATCTTTAAAGACAATATTATTTACATGGCACTTGCATTAGCCATAAACATTTTTAATGGACCAACAATTTTAAGATTAGTTTATAGCAGTTGAAGAAGATTGGATGTAATGGATTCAATCGTGTGGAAATTATTTTGATTATTTATATCAAATCATTGTTTGAAATTACTTAGCTGGTTCTAAATTGAATAGAAATTCAATTAAAGTTTCTAATTATTAAACTTAACACATTTAATTTGTGTACCTATTTAAAATATTAAATGGTTAATTTTTTTTAAATTTTCATATTTTATTATTATTCAACTGATTTGTACATATTTTCAATGATGTCTCTAGAAGGAAACTTGTAGCTAAAAGAATATCAGTAGGTATCATAATACATTTTTAATTATTTTTAATAACTTTTACAATTATTAAAATTAAATTGTATATATTTTAAAGTTGTGAAAATACACTGTTAAAAACAGTTATATTTTCAAGGCTTAACACAATATGGTTAAGTGGACATCAATAGCTTAAAAATTAATTTAATTTAAATATGAATTATAACCAGGGTTGGGATTTTATAGCACTTAAAATTGCATAAATATGCGCTATAATATGACCTTAAATATTGCTAAATATGCACTAAAAACATGCAAAAAAGGAGATCTTACAGTAAAAATCGACCAAGAAGTCCCAACAAAATAAGCAGATAACAAAAATTGGAACCAAATATCTAATTCGATTTGAACTGTCAAAAACAGTTTTATTTTCAAATAAAAAATTTTAAGTATTTTATTTTATTCCTCAAATATATTCTTAAATTTGGAACTCCGTAAAACCAAAAAATTGAAAAATTTCATGATGCCATTGTTTGTATGATTGCTGAGAATCTCCAACTATTCTCTATTGTAGAAAACTCAGATTTTCATAAGATGATGAACTTTTGGATTCCAGGTAGTAACCATAGATTTTTATATACTTATTAAAAAATATACTATAATACAAAAAACTCTTGTCTTACAAATATTTTAACAAGTGCATATTGTTTAATTTCAATTTACTTTTAATTTTATGCAAACTTATTTTAGATAGTATAATTATTTCATAAATTAAATAATTACCTGACATATTTTCAAGGGCCAAAACTTAAGTTCAAATGAAGCAAATAATGTTTCAATAACAACTTATATTTGGACATCGATGAACACAGACTCCTTCATTACATTAACTGCACACTTTTTTGACAATACCCAGAGAGTTCTAAGAACTCTTAAAAAAATTGGAGTGTAATCATACTGATATTTTTTGTTTGAATTTGTGACCAAAAAACTTCAAGATTGGAATATTTTGTCTTAAGTTATTGCTATTGTAACGGATGGTGGTGCTAACATTAAATTAGTAGTCGGGCTAATGGAAATTCAACACTGCTCATAAGTTAAATTTAATAGTCCAACAGGCACAACAACTTTCAGAAATGATAGAACTAAAGAGCAACAGGATTTAGAAATAAATGAAATTTTAAAAAAATCGCAATATTGTTGGGGTTTTTAAGTGGAGTGAAGTGGGGAGTAGAATAGGATGTTGGTTGAAAAGCAAAAACAGTGAAAAGTTACTCAATTGTTAACATTTAAACAGGATATCCGAACACATTGGAATAGTACACTTTTTGTGTTAGACAGGTTAGTAAAACTGATAGAACCCCTCACAATTGCTATTTTTTCTCTAGCAGAAGCTCCACTAAATCTTGATCCCAATGAATGGAATATAGTAGAAGATATTATACCGTTATTGAAACCATTCAATTCTTTAACAATAGAGTTTTTTGCCAAGCAATATCCAACACTTGCCAAAGTGATACACTTGATATGAGGTAATTATTTCAGCATTGCATTATTTAATACAGTGTTCAGCTTTTAAACAAATAAGAATAATAAAATATGAAGACAAATAATACTTAATTCAATTTAATTCTATATAAATATAAAAATAAAAATGTTTGATTACAAATTAAATTTAATATATTTTTTATTACATAAATATTTTAATGGATTTATAGGTTACAAGGTATATTAGTTTCAAAAATTCCCAAAACATATATTGGACAAGTCTTAAAAATAAATTTATTGAATAACAAAATGAATAAAAACAATGTAACGTTTTGATGGGTTTAAAAAACAAACAGTCTCAATATTTTTTAAGAGCTACACTCTTAGATCCGAGGTTCAAAAAAGCTACATTGGCAGTTGAAGAAAATGCCAATGAAGCTGAAAAATATATCATTTCAGAAATAGCTGACATATTAAACACTATAAATGATGATAATGGTAAGTATACAAAAATAATAATTATAAATCATTAAAATCTTTGTTATGTATGTTCAAACAGTACCTGTTTAAATTTAAGTTAAAAAAAATCTTACCATCAAATATTCTTATTTTTTTTTCTTTTAGAACACACAAGGTTTAAGGATAATGTTGAAAAACAAGAAAATAATATTTGGGAATTCTGACAATCAAAAGTGTCCAGTGTTCAATCCCAAAGCACAGTAATAAGCAGTGCTACTGCCTTGATGAGGCAATACTTAAATTCACCCCATATGAACTTAAAGTCTAATATTTTTAATTACTGGAATCAACATAAATCCGTATTATGTTCACTTGGTGACATTGCATTAAAATATGCAATTATTCCAGCCACTTCTGTGCCATCTGAACGAATTTTCTCCAAGGCTGGTCAAATTTTAAGTGCATGGCGCAACAGGCTATTACCAAAAATCTTAGATATCTAGGTACCTTGATTTTTTTAAGTAAAAATTTGTAAATTAGTATTAGTATTGATATTATCCATTAAATTTGTTTTTAAAACTTGTTCAATATAATATGTTTAAGAAATTTTTGAAACTAATGTACCATTTAATCCTATTCATTAATTAACCATTCAATTATTTATGTAAAATAAAAAAATCAAACGAAGTTTAGGTAATTAATAGTTAACTATAATTTAAATGTATTGCCAATAATATAAAAACCAAGGAGATCGGAGATTCTCTTATGAAAAATTTAACTTAATTTATCATAATATTTTATTAGTATTCACATTGAATATATTTATCATAACAATAAACAAGTAATTCTTATTTATGACATATATTTTTAATTAATTCAATTAAAAATATATGGTATTTGATAAATTATTAATTATAAATGATGTAAAACTAAATTTTACTTAAATTTTATAATTTTAATTTTTGTTTAGAAAATCCTCTTGTAAATACTTAAAACACAATTTAATCCATGTCTAATAAAGTACCTACTTAAATATTAAATGTTACATTCAGTTTGTTGCTTGTTTAATATTAAATCATAATAGTAGTGCCCATCACTAGTATAAACCTGAACACACAATGAAGCAATGATGATTTTTGTTGATCATTAGATAGTTATTACTACTAATAACTATTTGAACATTGGTTCTCGTCATGACAAGGTGGAGGGCTGATTTTCAGCACTTAACACTGCGCTCTGACAATGGCAGGTGATCGCAAATGGCCAATTAGCCACGCTCAATGTACCTACCTAGAAGCACTGCCATCATTAAATACAGGGTGATGGTTCACAACCGCAGTGCACCAACAATTTATACCAGTATATTGTTTTATTATAATTTTTATGATTTCTAGTATCGCCATGCTTGTAGAATAAATAATGAAATCTAGGCAAATACAGCGCCGATCGGCCTACGAAAACAGTACAGAAAGCGATTTGCACACTTGTCTTGTTTTGCAATAACTATTTAATAATACAATAATTAAAATGAGAAAATGGTTATTTGTACACAACAATTATTAATGACGGTGCATTCAATCACTAGATCTGTTGAGTCGTGACATAACAAAATAATAATACGATTCACTGAACATTTCAAAGCTTGATTTGCGTGTCCAAGCTGTTTAAACTTTTAAGTTTCTAAGCTAACACAGTTGCGAGTTCTACAATCAAAACGATACTAAAATAAATTCACAAGGCATAACGCGTTACGCAATACGCACCGATAAATGATAATAATTTAGGTATACAAAATTGTAAATAGAATTTACAATTACAGATAAGTAATACTAGTAATATTATTTGTTATGTAATGTGTGTGTGTGTGTGTGTGTGTGTGTGAGTGAGTGTGATTCGGCTGGTCTACAACAAAAATATATGGTACGGCAACGGCAGGTCACCCATCCATATCGAATATCGAATTATCGACCATAATAATAATTATATCTTTGAAACTGCATTATCTACTACTTTGCGCGCAGTGCACAAATTATTTTTACTTATAAACCGGCATTTCGTTTGAATACAACGAAAAACGTAAAAACCTGGAATACAAACTAGGTATGGCCTGAAATTGAATTTTTTCGTAATCTTATTTCCAATTTACACTTCTTAAACACTTCGATAAGAATTAATACACCCACGTTAAATCGAGTGTACTCAAGTAATAATTTTTCCCGAAATAATAGGAAACTCAACACAGTGGATAAGAAATTCCAAGCAATAAACTGAATAATATTTTATATATTTAATACCAAACCAATAAGGTTAACACTTCCATTTTAAGAGAACATAATTTCAGACTAAAATTATAAAAGTAAATCACAACATTATCCATAGTATGTCCCATTCAGATTTTTTAAAAACTAAAAAACTTTATTACACATTATCATCATTATGTGTAAATACCAAATTTCAATTTTTATTTTGTTAATAGAAAACTCACTTTTCATATTATCATACATTTGAACAATGACCATTGTCCATTGCAATCAGAATTTAATGGTTAGAAAAAGTATTATTACTTAATACATATTATGTTTATAAGACACTTTTAAAAATAAAAAAACCTTATTTCAAATCAAAATATACCTTGTATAAAACCAAAGGAAAGCATTTACATTTAACAATTAAAATAAATGTGATTAATAAATTATTTATTAAACATTATTAATTAGATTTTATCAGTTGGTTATCAGTAGCCGTCGCGAATGGTCGTTAACCGCGTCTCTGCCTGTGACACATATTACGCGTCAATAATAAGCAATCCGCATGTTCCCTAGTAGTGGGACTGGGTCTTCCGGGACCCAAAAATCTACCAAACCCATCAAGCGTTCAAGTAGTACTGCTCTATCACCTCCCAGTGTAAACAAAAATCGTTACTCACCTCTATCAAACTTAAATGAAGACGACAACGATGATAATATGAGCTTAATAACTCAAAGTGACGGTGATGAAGCTCGTCAATCTACTGAGGTTAGTCAAAAAATACCACCTATTTATGTACACAATATAAAAGATTTCGAAAATTTTCATAATTCACTAACAAAAATGATCACCGACGAACTTTCGATCACTCAAACCAAATATGCCTTAAAAATAAATCTGTCCTCAATCAACGACTATAGACACGTTACGAATAGTTTCGACGAATCTGAAATCGAATATCACACCTACCAGTTGCCTTCGGAAAAACCACTTTCAATAATAATTAGGAACCTCCCAGTCTCAATATCTGAGGAGTCTGTATTCAAAGCGCTGACAGATTTAAAATTCAGCGTAACCTCTGTCACACGGTTGCAAAATCGATCTAAATGTCCTATACCTATTGTTGCAGTCTTACTATCCATATCGTCCAAAGAAATATATTCCTTAAATAGACTTTTACACTGCGTCGTCCTAGTTGAACCTAGGAAACCCACAAAAGGTATTCCACAGTGCACTAACTGTCAAAGCTTTTCGCACACTAAAAAATTCTGTCATCTCCCCCCAAGATGTGTTAAATGCGCCGGTGACCATCATTTTACCCAATGTGTTAAGGAGAAAGACACCCCTCCAAAATGTGTAAATTGTGAAAAAAGCCACCCAGCCAGCTACAGAGGGTGCACTTATTATAAAGAAATTTCTAAAAGCAAAAACAAATTCAACTCCAAACAGCCCGTCAATAATAAAAATATCACGTACCAATCAACCCAACCCATCGTAAATAATGAGTATCATAATGAACCGCTACCAAATGATTACGTTAATACAAAACGTAAAACTTACGCCTCAGCTGCTAAATCAAACATCACTACGGATAACGACTTTCTCAAAACACTTCTACCTTTAATAAACTCATTTGTAAGTCAACTAATGCAGAAAATCATCGAAAGTCTGCCAGTCATCATAAATAGTATTAATTCTAACTTAAATGTTCAACCATAATACAGTTGTGTTAAATTGGAACGCCAACGGTTTAAAAAATAATAGAAATACTTTATCAGCATTTCTTAACCATCACAATATAGATATCGCGTGTATAAGCGAAACACACCTATCAATAATCGACAAAATTAAATTCCCCGGTTACATAATATACCGCACGGATCGAGTCACACAAGCTCGTGCTATGGGCGGCGTAGCCTTACTAGTTCGAAATAAAATTATACAGCAACAAATGCCTATAACCGGTCTTGAGTGTTTGGAAGCCGTGGCAGTCTTAATAAACATAAATAATAAAACAATTATGGTCGTTAGCGCCTATCAACCACCCAGTCGTAGAATGCTTATCGCTGACTACGATAAAGTAATGAGCCTACACAATTCTATTTTAGTTGCTGGTGACCTTAACTCCAAGCACACTAATTGGGGCTGTCGCGTCAATAATCCGAACGGTGTCAAACTTCAAAATTGTATCGCCAACACTCCCTACTCAATAGCTGCACCAAACGAACCTACCTACTTCCCTACTTACAGTAACAGACTACCAGATATTTTAGATATTTTATTATTAAAATCAATCCCGTTTGTATGCATGCAAGAAACTCTCGCTGAGCTTGACTCAGACCACGCACCTGTAAAAATTACATTAAATTCTACTTCTCAATCTTATCAGTATAATAATTCACTAATTAAAGGCAAACCAAACTGGGATATATATTCTAATCTAATAAAAACAAATTTAAAAATACCAAATAGTATACCTTCTATACAAGCGGCGGAACAAACATCTGAACATCTAATTACAGTCATTACAAAAGCCGCACAAGCCTGCTTCAAACCCAAGACACATAATAATTCTCAAAATATCGGTTTTATACCACACTTTATACTATCTTTAATACGTCAAAAACATATTGCTAGACGGAACTGGCAAATTCAAAGAAACCCGGCAACTAAAAAACTCTTAAATCAACTCACTAAAAAAGTTAAAATAGCGCTACAAAACCACCGTGTATCGTCTTATAATAACTATTTATCAAATATGCATCCGGGTGACACAAATTTATGGAAAGCATCCAAAAGACTGTTAAATCAAGAAATAAACACTATACCCCCTCTTTGTAAAGACAATCAACTAGTGACTTCTGATGCCCAAAAATGCAACGTCTTCTCAGAAATGTTATTCAACACGTTTTCTGTTAACCAAATCTCTAATACTATCAACGACCGTCGAGTCCTAAATGTTTTAGATCTACCCGATTATTCTGTCCAGAAACCCATGGTACACGTAACACCTAATGAAATTAAGCTAATTATAAAAAAATTACCAAACAAAAAAGCACCAGGAAACGATCGCATCACGAACATCATGTTCAAGAAGTTACCCACTATAGGTCTCGTCCTTATGACTGCATTATTTAATTCTCTGTTAAGACTTGAACACTTCCCACCGAAGTGGAAAATAGCAACGGTCATACTTATCAAAAAACCTGGTAAGGATAAATCGAACCCGGATTCCTATAGACCAATAAGTCTTTTAACCTCCTTATCCAAAATATTTGAAAAAGTTATTCACACCAGGTTACAAGATTTTATAAATAGCGCAGACACTATTCCTAAATTCCAATTTGGATAGGTTAACCTAACCTAACCTAACCTAACCTAACCATTCAACAGTTCAACAACTGTTTCGTATAACAGAGCATATCAGCACCTCCTTTGAAAAACACTGTCACACGGGTGCTGTCTTTATTGATATATCAAAGGCTTTCGACAAAGTATGGCACACAGGTCTTATGTACAAATTAAAAAGTATAAAAACACCAAAATACTTATTCTATATTATTAAATCCTTTCTTTCGGACAGACAATTTTCAGTAAAAATAAACGACTCCTTCTCTGACCTCCAGCCTATCACTGCCGGTGTACCCCAAGGATCCAAGCTGGCCCCAATCCTATTTAATATTTATATATCTGATATCCCACAGTCACCACGCACCAATATTGCCCTTTTCGCAGATGATACAATTTACAGCGAATCCAGGAACATAGAAGCGGTAACTCACAACCTACAAAGCCATTTAAATGTACTATCAGATTGGTGTAAAAACTGGAAGATTCAAATAAACGCATCAAAAAGCACAGCAATCATTTTCAGCCTTCGTCGCTACCCCGCACCACCACCATTAAAATTCGACAACGTGCCTATACCTTGGGATCCAACTGTAAAATACCTCGGAGTCACTCTTGATAAGAGGCTGACCTGGGGGCCTCACTTATCAACAAAACTAAAACTAGCATATCAACGTCTATCGATGTTATTTCCAATATTAAATAAAAAATCAGCCATCCAAAAAAAATGTTCAATCCTAATATACAAGGAACTTCTACTACCATTAATAACTTATGCTTGTCCAGTATGGGGGAATTGTTCGGCTACACACCTAAAAAAAGTTCAAATATTTCAAAACAAAGTGCTAAGAACTATTACAAATGCTCCGTGGTTCATTCGGAATGAAAAAATTCACAAAGACCTCCAAATTGTTAAAATCGAAGACCTTATACGCACACTATCAAAAAAATTCCATACTTCATTACTCAACTCAACAGGATCACTTCACTACAATCTCCATATTCATCCACCACTCCAACGACGTCTAAAACGTGGTCGCCCTCATGACCTCATTATTCAAAATCAACCTCCAGTCTAATTGTACATATTATAATTGTTTTGCATTATATAGTATCTCAAGTATCTGTTACCATACCACCATATTCATATTGTAATATTTAGAATATTTATTATTTAGTTATTTAGTTAATTGTATACATCTGTCCATTTCTATATATTTATAATTATCCTCTTAAAATAGTTACAAACTAAAATTGTCCTTTATCCATAGATATAGATAGCCTGCAACGGCTAGGAATGTCTTATTTTATAAAAAAAAAAAAAAAAAAAAAATTAGATTTTATATTATTTTTATGTATTTAGAATTAATAAATATTTTTATTTTTAGAATATTTTCTAATGGATCCAATAAATGACTATAGTGATGTTACAGTGATTAGTGATGATGATGATGCTGTAAACAGATAGTTTTACATACCAAATTAAAATTGTATTAATATCTCATCTTTTAATTTAATAATAATAATATTAATTAATTAAATTAATAATTTTACAGGAATTCAAAGATGAAGATAATCTCGGTGACAAGGATAACCATTTGATACTTGAAAAAATAATATTCCATTAATATATTAAAACTCAAATTGAGGTGATTGATGGTTATATGTGGAAAAGTTAAATCGAAATACCTTTGGATGACTGGTAATATCAACAATAAGAATATTTTTTGGAGTATAGATTATACAGATTAATGCACATTGAATTGTTGTCATCATAGTAAAATATTAATTTGAAAACAATATCAATAAATACTTATACACAATTATTGAATTTTATATTCAATATTATTTAAAATGCGTAGTTTAAGAGAAAAAAATCATGTTTTTTTAGAAAATATAACATAAGCTTTGCATTTAAAATTTTTGATTTTCAAACTTACCATCATAATATAGTTTGGATTTCTAGCTTGGTCTATAGTAAATTGAGAGCATATGGAATGTAATGCAACTATTACAACTTTTAAGCCCTAATGATAACTTATATTCATATAAATTTCAATTTCATCAAACAATGATTTTATTAATTAATACAATTAGTAAATAAATAGTGAGGTACATCATAGATGTGGTAGATCAATTTCATCAGTGTATGTTTAAAATGCTTAACCTCATATATAGTGTGACTCCGTTTAAAGGTGACACTAAATTTTTCTGTCCAGTGACATCGGGTTATATGATGTGTACGGGAAGAGATAGAGAATGCAGATAGACATTTCTTGATAATTTTTAAATTTTTATATCATTCTATGTGTGCATGCGTCAATACAACTTGCATTTTTGATTGTTGAAAAATTCAATAATTTTAATCAAAACTTTACCTCGTTGTCTTTTAGTCAATTTTGGTTTTAGAGCAATGTAAAAAGTATCAAATTGACTTAAAAAATTTTGGTTTATCCAAATTTGGTATTCAATACACCTGTTCCTATTTAAAAAAAAGGCGAGTTGTGTTGCGCATATGTGCAAGGAAAGATCTAAAAATGTAAAAATCATCAAGAAATATGTATTTAGACATTCCCTATTTCCTCCCGAAAACCGCATATCAATCCGATGCCACTTGATAGAATATTTTAGTGTTACCTGTAAAATAAATCACACTGTATGTTGTGGACTATTAAGTATGGTAGACAATATACAATAAGATTGCCTATCCTTAAAAGTTAAAGGCTTAAAATATATACATTCATATTTATGTATTTTTGTTACAGATCCCAGATAATTCAACTATAATACAAACAAATATAATTGAAAAAATATTTCACTGTAAATTTTGTAGAAAATATTTTCCTTCAAAACGTCTTTTAAAGAAACACTCGAAAAATCACAAACATACAGATAAAAAGATAATTACTTGTAAATTTTGTGGAAAATAGTTTGGTTTCAACTTTCAATTGAAGAGACACATTCTAAGAAAAATTTGTAATAAGTCTATTTTAATAATACTGTTGTGAAACTATTCAATTGTGAAGTTTTTTTCTATAAATTGAAGGTATTGAAACGTAAAAATAAACTTTATATTGCAAAAATTACTCTAGGTATTTGTATTAATAAAGTTTAAGATTCCCTTTTTTTTTATAGCAATAACATATTATTAATCACGTTATTAATTTATTAATGTGTATTGATTTATTTATTTTGTAATTAAATCAAGATAAAGAAATTATTTTTCAATAAATATTTGTAATTTGGTATGTAATAATGTTAATATAGCTCTATGAACTATATTTATGTCTTTAATTTTATTTTAGTTTTACTATCATATTATAAATCTTGTTAGCACAATATAAACATATTTATAAATATTAGAAATTTACAATTAATAAAAACATTCTGCTAAGAAACAAAACATTTGTGTTAAAGTTGAATTTTAGTATTATACGAAACATTTACCAATTTGTTTGGTGAATGTAGCATTGAGGTCAAACTGAGATGTAGTTTGTGAATTTCTTTTGTAAGTAGTAGGTACCTCATCCCAAACTGATTTAGAAAATTATTTCACCAATAGCAATATAACATTATTCTTAAGTGACATAATAGGCTATTATTGATTGTGATTAATAATATTTTTTAGTGTGAAACAACAATATTTGTCAATGAATTTCGAGAAAAACAGGTTGATGCGTTGATTTATCTGTGTAAGCTGACTGTGAGTATTCAAAAATATTTTTCTTTAATTGTTCTGTACAAAAGAGCAGGTATAACTCGAGCAGATTTTAATCCTATTTTTGATTTTGATTCTATAAGTTATTTTAAAGTTGAGTTATTAATTTTTTAATTATTTAATCAAAAAATATGTGCATAAAGATATATTTTTAATTTTTATCTGTGTTTCAATTATTAGATACTTTTTCGAAATCAGTATTTTAATAAATAGTTAATGTATAATAATAAGGTGTTGGTTTTTGGACCAAAGTGAAAAGGAAATTAAATTTGTGTCATTCAACAAAAAAAATAATTTTAAAAAATACTGCTGCTAAATAGTCAAATACATCAACGCTGGGCGAGACAGCTTTATAAAGTTGATACGTCGGATACAATATTATCATCTATACACCAGATCAGGAAACAAAAATAATTATTTAACTACTTACGTTAAAATGTTATATCATTAATCAACCAAATTTAACACAAATGCATTTTATAAGGACAACGAGGAGCACGGGAAAAGGTAGTATACTATGTATACATAATATATACATATACATGAAAATCCCGGTCCAATAAATACAAGATGAAAATAATATGATTATGATTAAAAATAACGTAGAGCTATAGGATTTATATGAAATAAAAATAAAATTATTTTCAACATTGTAATATAAATATACTATACCTATATAAAAAGAACAATACCAATAACCTACCAAAACAGTGGCGCAACCAGGGGGTGGACTCCAGGTACGGACCCTCCCCTTGGCTCGTACTATTAATTATTATATTATAAATTAATAAATAAAACGCCATTTTGGTTTTTCTTTGAGAAATGTCTATATTAGCATTTAGCATTTATTTAATATTTAAAATAATAATACTAATTAAAAAATATATTGTTAATATAAATATGTATTTTTTATAAAAATTAAGATGGTTTATTTTGTTGGACCCCTCCCATGAAAAATTCCTGGTTGTGCCACTGTACCAAAAGAATTTTTTCAAAACCTCATAATTAATTGAATAATGTGAATTGTTAAATGTGAAATGCGTATACCATTTTATGTTATTTGCTCTTTTAAGATAACAGGTAAATATTAATTTATATCAACTTAAAAAAACTACCCATTATTTAATTGTCATTTAGGTGATTGCTTTGATAAACAAAATTATTTAAGTTTAATCATTTAACTATATTATTACCAATGATTACTATTATATAGTACCTAACTCGTTTCAATCGTATTACTCACTTAATTCTTTGTCGTTGTCCAGATTCGCACATTTAAAATTGTAATACATATAACATATTACTTAGATGTTAGCTGGTGTTTACTGTAGGTATAATATGATATATAATGTACTTTCTTAACTCATAAAACGTGGTAAAACATTATAAAGTATTGTAGTGAGCCGGTCTTGGTGAAGATGGCTCAGCACGATTTAACGACGAAGTCCACTTTGTCGTATGTCTTCTTCAGAGAGTGTAGGAAGTTTGAAGTTAATAAACAACTCGTTTGAATTAAAAGTTATTTATTCACTGAGACAATGTATATAATAAAAGCTAGCCCGACGTGTTGTTAAGTATAGAACAACGCCATCGGTCTATGTGTAAGTGAGGCTTAACTATGTCTAATTCTTAATACTACCAGAACCCCTTTTATATTAAGCTATTTGGGCGTAGTCCCCAAAATATACGTACGTGTCATGGTAAACAGGAAATTCGACTATAAGTTTCTATTTCATGTTTACTATGACCAATTATTTAAATACATAATTTTAATCTTAAAAATCTATATAAACGATTATTAAAACCATGTTCGTAATCCAATTATCTAATTATCTATTATTAAATATAATATATTAATATTCAGTATTCTAAATCTAAACAACTAATATCAGCTCAGGGTAACAGGAATGATGTAATTAAATAGTAATGTAATATGCCGGATTACTACAATATTTTAATAATATAATACTAGGTAGCCGGCTGTGTTATTTGTTTGTGTTTTATTTTTTTTTTTTTTTTTTTTTTATTTTTTTTATTTTATTTTTTTTTCATTCACCGTTAAACTTAATGTAAATACATGTCACACATAAGGCTGCTAATCGTACAGTTAACGTTCTTCATCCAGCCCCAATGCTAGTATTTATATTATATACACAATACACATTGACATTGCACCCTGCAGGGAGGTATTTCGGGCATTGTTTAACGTTTTTATTGTGGCAAAAAAAAGGTACTGAGAGTTCAACACACATTGTATCGTTTTACCCAAGATATTGTCGAAATTGGAGATATCAGTGTTCGTGTAAGGATTATGTAATAGACAAAGAAAAAAAGGTTGTCGTGGTACATTTATTTTCAGTAAGATGATGCACATTTTTTTTTATTTTTATTGATATCATTTTTTTTTTTCGAATCTTTCATTTGGCTCAGGTTTGTTTTGAACCAAACTGCGGAAACTGCGGAACTCTTCTTTTGGTGGTTGTTGTTCTTTAGGCTTGAACCCAGCCGACGATTGTGTGTTTTTTAAAGATGACATTGTTAACTGCTGCAATCACGAAAAACAGTCACAACATTTAAACATATTTAAAGTAAATTAAGTTAACTCGTTACGTGTAAATCGGAACATGATTAGGTTAGGTTAGGTTAGGTTGGACCAAGTTATGTGGACTATATATGCATCTTTTACCTGGGTATGGGTCACCAAACGGTGACTGTTCAGGAGGACCAAATCTATCCTGAAACAGAAGAATAGAAGTAAGATGAAACAGGTGTGTGTATTGGTACACCATATTAAATCCGAACAAATCATCCAGGTCTCTGAAAACACCCTGCCAAAATTCCCATCTAAAGTTGGTACACCAGGATGAAAAGTCAATAACCACAAACTTATATTTTGATTTGGTGGGGTCTGTGTGTGGAGACGTCATTCTAGTTATAGTTCTTAGTAGTTGTTCTTCTCCCATCGTCATCGACTGTTCCTTGATATACTTGAATATGGTGTCTGCTATATTACCTTCCGTCGCAATCTGATACAACCTCATCTCAGGAGTCATTTTTGCGTAAAATCTCGCATTAGTTCTCTTATGTTCCCGCTCCTTTGCAACCGCCACTATCACCTTCCACTCTCTAGGTACGTCCCCTGTGTTGATGGTGTTTATTATACCTGACACGTCCACATCCTCTTGACTTAGGTAAGATATTATCACGCTCTTACTAGCAAATGGAGGTCTATTAGGAAAATGGCCGTATAACGTCCTGTGCGCCTGCACGTCGAACTCGTAGACCCAGTGACTTCTCGGTGGGATAATGGAGGTGTCTGATAACAAATCAGAAGGATCCACATACATATTGAACTCGAAAGTTTTTTCAAACCTTATCCCTTCAAAGTCTTTTGATCTCCATGGGTCAGAGGGTGTTTCATCCCATGTGCCTCTAGAGTAACTTGCGCTCACATGTTCCGCCTCCTTCCCTGACAACTTGAGGGGTGGCCATCTGTGCCTCTCCTCAAAGTACCGCCTACACATGGTTAATTTCAGCATGTTGCTGCATCTTTCGCCCATGTTTCTCTTGTTGGCTTTTAATACTGTGCCTTTCTCCACCCATGATGTGATGCTCGCCTCCATGTCAATAATAGGGTGACCAAATATCTTCCATAGGCCACTCAGTTCTAGCCTAACGTGCACATCTTGGTCTGTGTCAATTGGTCTTAATATCCATCTCACTAAGGGATGGTTTGAGTTTGGAATGTCTGCACTAAGCGCATTCAAAAACACATCGTAGTCTTCTGTGTCTCTCAAGATTGCACCGATACACAGGGATGGCCACATCTTCATCACCACGTAGACGTCAACGGGATAATCACAAGCGTACATGGCAGCCAAGTTGATGCAGTTCACCACCTCCTGGTACAATTGCACACCCTCGTACTTATTTGTTGACAAGTGAGAGTAAAGAAGCGTGTCGAACCAGGCTGCTATCATGTCACGCACACCAGCTAGATGTGCGTGACTTATCACGAAAGCTTCATTTGTGTTTTTCTTCAACAGGTGTAAGTTCCCATAAGCTACGCCCTCCATACCCCATACATCCCATTGCACCCGCATTCGGGTGTCGTAAGTTATGGCATCAAACAAATCATCCATCTTCGTCTTCCTGTCGTACATCTGTGTTACTAGTCTAGGGAGACTCAAAGGTGTGGGAGTTGCAGTCTGGAATGTCCAATCTTGATGGGCGAGTCTGTATCCTCCCTCGCTCGCCCTAAACAATGTCATTAGCTCAGTCACATTTGTGTGGGACACTCCATGGTCACCCAACACTTGCTGCATGCACCATGCATAGAACAGGTCAGGATGGAACAGTTTGTAGGATTTTGATCTCAAATGTTGCAGTAGTGCTCTATGCTCATACTTGAGAGCCCTTGGATTCTCTTCGTTCTCAAACATGTACTCAATCTCAGTTATAATCAGGGCCGATGATAAGTGTCTGTCTTTCCTGAACACCACATTGGGCGCTCCCTTGTTCACGGTGTCGGGGAGCGTGTCGTCCATGGTTGTAAAAGTCGATTTTTCTTAATCACCACACGGGACTCCGGGTCTGGTGCGTGTTGTTGTTTCGCCTATTGTGCAAGCAGGGGAATTCATATTTTTCCTGTCGCTTTTTGAATCCATCCTCTATTTCGCTTTCTTTGCTCATATCTTCTCCTGGGAGATAGGTCAGTCATTTCCTCCCCCTGTTCTTCCTCTGTGTTGATTGTGTCATGGGTTGTTGTGTTCCCTTGTGCTATATTGAATACTCTTCTGCAAGTGGGCAACAGGAACACCTGAAAGAAGAATAGGGCTCCTCCTACTTGACAGGCCACTCTATACAGAGAGAACAGCATCCCATAAGGTGCTAACCCCTAAGCCCTCACTCCTAACTGATCCGCGATGTAACTCATCTGTGAGTCAGGTGTTCTGTGACCTAAGTAGTTCATCACACTGTCGTACCTCTCATGAATGGCTCCGGAGGCTGCTGTAATTCTGTCTATTTGGATGAACATAGATGCATTGCCCCTCCCGACGGAACCCACCTTGCCGTGGTGGGGGGGCTCACGTCTCTTGTCGACTCCGCGAGCTATACCGGCAGGGCCACCCATACCGGAAGGTCGCGTACGAGAGAGACAACTAAGAGGTTCCAAAGGGTAGGACGGGCTCTTAGCCTTGGCAGGCATCCGTCCTAGGTGAAGGTAACACTGACCCCAAATCCCCCTGGCGGTAGGGCTAAAACGCAAGGGAAAGGCACCCTTTAAAAAACTCTTAATGGACGTTCAAAACGGAAATTCTGTTACCGCATCAGGGGATTCGGACCCCCAGATGCCGGCAGTCGGGAGTGAGCAAGTGGGCTCCCGGGGGTCCTAAAGTAGCCTAAAGACTACTAGTGCTGATGGACTTGCGGGCAAACTCGCAGCGTCCAAGAAAACGCAGAAGGAACCTTCTACCCCACCGATGGTACTGGCTATGATTAAATTAAGAGCCTTAGTTAAGTCCCAAAACGACATAATAAATAAGTTGTGTACTGAAGCTGATATCCTAGAGCAAACCTTGTCTCTCACAAGAAGCGAGAGGGTCAAAGACGGAATCTCTAAAATTGTGTCCTCTGTTGAAGAGCTTGCTCAAAACAGACAACCCCTGCACAGCGCCCTCAACGATGCCCTCCAACTCGCACAGCAGTACCCCCAGCCAACGCAACCTTCGACAATGGCTAGCAACCAATGTTCCAGCCAAGCAGATCCGAAACCGCCTCTGAAATTGGACACCTACCACGCAGACGTACAAGTCAGGCTAGATCGCCAGGACGAGAAACTCGAAACCATAATGGCCTGTCTTCAAAAACTGCAACGGGAAAACAGCTGCGACGAATCCCACGGAAGGGCGAAGGACAAACAGCCAAAACCCAAGAAGGAGACTCGGAAAATTGAGACGATAGTGGACCACACGGCAGAATTGAATGCACCGACTAATGTTCCATGGACTGAAGTAGTAAAGAGGAACAACCACAAAGGCAAACAACGCCACAGACCAGAGGCTGTCGTGGTCCAAGCCGAGGGCCTCACGTTCACTGACATGCTGAAGAAGGTCAAAGCAGACAGGGAAGTACAAACGATTAGCGCAAATTTCACTGGGATATCCATGACAAGGGCTGGCCACCTCAGAGTGGTCCTTAATAAGGGAACGTCAGATAGGGAAATCATCTCCAGAACGCTGCAGAACGCAATCGGTAACAACGCCAAATCTATCACCTTTAAAGACTTGACTAAGGTTCAGATAAGCGACGTTGACGAGGAGGCAACAGACGACGAAGTACTTGCAGCCATTGCGGAAAAAATAGGCAATATCGACTCAGTGAGCATTGCCAGCAAAAGGAAGGTGGGAAGAGGAGTCCAGCTAGTGTACGTCTCCATCCCCTCGGCAGTCGCTCACAAAGTCACTCCAAGACTCAGGATAGGTTACACTAACTGCAGAACCAAACAAATGACAGAGGTGAAAAAATGTTTTAAATGCCAGGCCTTCGGTCATACCCGCTCCAGCTGCACTGGGACAGAAGTGGAGGACCGATGCTGGAAATGCGGCGAGATCGGACACAAGAGTCGTGACTGCGAGGGGAATCCCAAATGCTTCCTCTGTAAAAAAGAAGCAACAGACGACCATATCCTGGGCAGCTAAAAATGTCACGTCTACAGGCGGGCACTGGAAGCAACCAAGACAAAATGAACGCGAAACCCATAAAATGCATACAGATAAACCTGAACTGCTGTAAAGCGGCTCAGGCCTTAATGCACCAGACAGCGTCGGAAAAAGATGCAGACTTCGTACTCGCCTGCGAATATAACAGAACAGAGGGCCCAAACTGGTACGCTGATACCACAAACAAAGCGACTATAGTCAACGTGAAAAAAGCGAGACTAGACAACGAAGGACGCGGGGAAGCAGGATTCAGATGGGTGAGAGCACACGGCCTGAGAATGTACTCATGCTACTGGTCCCCAAATTCAACTCTTCAAGAGTACACAGACTTTATAAGCAGACTCGAAGCTAGCATAAGGAGCGACTCCACTGAAGTCCTCCTCACAGGGGACTTCAACGCTAAGCACTCATACTGGGGATGCCCTCTTAACGACAGAAGAGGGGAAATTTTGGCCGATCTCATCGACGCCACAGGTCTGGTGATTTGTAATAGGGGCAATCGTAGCACATTCAACAAAGGATCCATTATCGACCTAACGATCGCATCTCCACGCACTGCCCAAAGAACGTCAGAGTGGAAGGTACTCGACGAGGAATCCCTTAGTGACCATTTCTACCTGACGTACGAAATTGGCACAGAAACCATAAACGGAGTAACCCCCAGAAAGCCAAAGATCGACCTGCTGAAACTGAAAGCTTCACTCGATCCGGAGAAGAACCACCCGTCCCTAGATTGCACTGATGCCGAACTAAAAGCATCGTCCCTCACAGAAATCATACAAGCTTGCCAGAGACCAGTCCACTCGGGGCAGATACCTAGAAGATCAGTACATTGGTGGAGCCAGGAAATAAACGCCCTACGTACTACGGCCAACCATCTCCGTCGAGTGTTTCAGCGGAAAAGGAAGCGACTTGGCCCCGCCGCGAGTGAAACCGAAAGAATTCAGGCCAAAACAGCGAAACGCGACTTGGTCCTTGCGATAAAGAGAGCTAAGGAAACTGCTTGGAGAAGGCTTTGCGATCAGGTGCAAGAAGACCCGTGGGGCCTGCCGTACAAGTTAATAATGGGTAAACTAACTAGACCTCCTCCGATTCCGGAACTAGGCACCCCGGGACGCCTTCAACATATTGTGCGCGGACTGTTTCCTCAACACCCCGTGAGAACTGACAACGAGTTCCTCCCGACACCAACCAACGGCGAACCAAAACCCACTATCGAACGCACAGAGCTTTTCAATGCCGCGAAAAAGTTGAAAGTCAACACATCCCCGGGCCCGGACGGCATAACAAACGAAGTGCTCAAAGTTATCGTGACGCTGAACCCAGATGTGTTGACCGACGTATACAATACCTGTCTTTCCAGCGGGGTATTTCCCGAGACTTGGAAAAAAGCACGGCTTGTATTGATCAGGAAAGGAGACAGACCCCTAGACACTCCGTCATCATACAGACCATTATGTCTTCTAGATTGCCTAGGCAAGCTATTCGAGAAAATCATTGACAACCGTTTGAGGGAATTTCTCGACAACAGTGATAGACTACATGAAAGACAATTTGGATTCCGAAGAGGACGCTCTACCATTGACGCTTTGGAGACGTTGAAGAGTATAGTCAAAGGAAGTAAGACAAAAGTGGGAATACTGACGTTAGACATCCAAAACGCTTTTAACTCGGCTCCATGGAACGCCATTCTAGAAGCAGTCAGGGAAAGGGAAGTCCCTGGATACCTTCAGAGGATAATACGAAGCTACCTAGATAACCGGCTATTGTGCTTCGAGTCTGGAGGAATGGAGGAGAGGATGCCCATCACGTGTGGTGTTCCACAGGGATCGGTCCTCGGTCCCACACTGTGGAACATCCTTTATGACGGTCTCCTTCAAACTCGTCTGCCCCCGGGAGTGGAATTCTTGGCATTCGCGGACGACGTCGCACTAGTCGCGAAGGCCACCGACTCCATCGGACTGGAACAAAAACTAAACCTCTCGGCTCTGAGAGTAAACGACTGGCTAACGCGGACAAGACTCTCGCTAGCCGTTCACAAGTGCGAAGCAATGGTGATCACTAACACGAGGACCCACAACGAAATGGCTATCACTATTGACGGCCACCGCGTTGCATCAAGCAGATGCGTCAAGTACCTGGGCGTTCACATCGACAGCGGTTGGCGGTTTACCGAACACGCCAGGACCGTGGCGGCCAAGGCGGGTAAAGTCGTGCAGGGCCTGAGCAGGATATTGCCAAATATAAGTGCAACAAAACCCACTAAGAGGAAGCTACTGAGCAATGTAGCTCACTCTATTATGCTCTACGGGGCACCACTATGGGCCGAAGATATGAGTGTGACAGGTTGGGTGGCATTTAACAAAGTGCAAAGGCGCATGAACCTGAGAGTGGTCTCGGCCTATTGCACGGTCTCTGGGGACGCAGCCGGGGTAATAGCTGGTATTGCCCCTCTGGACCTACTGGCTAAAGAGCGCAAACAGATGTACGGGGAACGAAAGCAATTGAACCCCACAACGGATGTAAACATCGTAGCCGAGTGGCAAAACCGATGGGACGGAAGCTTAAAAGGCAGATGGACTCACCGACTCATCCCTGTTATAGAACGGTGGACGGCCAGAAGACATGGAGAAGTTAACTTCCACCTAACCCAGGTGCTCAGTGGACACGGGTGCTACGCTGAATACCTGAAGAGATTCGGCAAGCTTGAGTCCTCTGAGTGTTGGTACTGCGAATACCATATTGACGACGCGTATCACACGGTTTTCATGTGCGATGCCTGGCACGCACGCAGGAATACAGTGGAGACACTCCTGAACGTCAAACTAACACCGGAGAACTTGGTGGAGACGATGCTCAAGTCCAAAGGAAGCTGGGAAAGAATAAGCGACTTCATCCATCAGATCATGGCAAAAAAAGAAGCAGACGAACGTGCAAGACAAACCCGCTAGTTAAGTTAAACATTGTATGCCTGAGTGCAACCTACAGGGTGGTTAGAGGCCCCCACCTTTATTGTAACTTATATAATTGTACTTATTTGTAAACTAATCTTGTAAAATTGCATCTCCAATAATAAATGATGGTGGCTAAGGGGTGAAATAACCGAGAGGTTCGTCCCACCCTTAGTTACCGATTCCACACGTAAAAAAAAAAAAAAAAAAATGTGTCGGACCAAGTAATGTGTTTGGACCAAGTAATGTGCAAATTGGACCAAGTAATGTGCAAACAGTTCGGTGTCCATGTAGCGATGCCACAACAAAAAAAAAAAAAGGTTAGGTTAGGTACCTTAACCGAACCTTTTTTTTCCGGTTTAATCGACTACCGGAAGTGAACCGCTTTCGCATTACTTCCTTCCGGCCGCCATCGTTTATTTAAGGTAAATAATTACAAGAACATATGGAGCAAGGCAGGGCCAATCTCCCCGTCTTATCTCCTTAAAACATCATACAGAGAAAAAATATGCCTTACATCTAGATTACTAATACAAGAAATACAACAAGGGTACAATGAACAATAAATATAAATATAAACATAACGGTAAAAACAGCAACATGGTTGATGACTGTTGGTTGCACTGCTTAAGATCCTGCTAGGTACGCCGCCCTGGAAGATCCCTTCTATTCTGTCCTGACGCAGCGGCTTGGCGGGCCCTCTCCTCTTCCTCTTTCAATGACAGCAGCCCTTCCACCAGTTTGTACAGCAGACGCAGGGACTCTGTGGCCTCATCGATAATACATTTTCGTTCTTCTTGGTCTAGGGGGAGATCCTCTTCCGGGGGACCACAGACGATGTTGGATATGGTTTCCACCGATAGTCTGTGCCCCACGCGATCTGACAACTCCGTCCTGAACGGTTCCCAGTAGACTCAGTCGAGCAGGGTGTGCTCCGCCGTGTCCACGGCGATTCCGCACTGCACGCAGATGTGGTTAGGTTAGGTTAGGTGGAAGAGGATGTGGCCCTTCCCATGCGGTGTAGGTAGTGTTGGAAGCACTCGTGGACGGACAGTGCTTGAGTCATCCGGAACGTCAGCGGTATCGTGGGGAGTGGTCTACGCACCCACCTTCTGACGTTCGGGATGAGTCTCCTCGTCCACTGGCCCTTGGGTGAGAAGGCCCATCGTCGCTGCCACAGAACCAGGGTCGCTTCTCTCTCCGTGGCCTTCATCGTGGCTAAAGACGTCGTCGGGACTCCTGGGGGTGGGGGTTGTTCACGATATTTGCTCAGCCTCGCCCTCTCTTGCGCTAGCAGGTCCGCCGGCGGCATATAGGCCAATAGGAGAGCGGTCTCGTCCGACACGGTCCGATACGCCCTTATGACCCTCAGCGCGATTGCCCTTTGTGGCCGTATCAGCGCGCCAGTGGTTCTGGCGGACGCCGAGACCGCGGCCGACCAGATGGGGGAGGCGTAGAGGAGCTGGCTCTCCACCACAGAGGCCAGTAGGCGCCTCTTCCACTGTCCGGGTCCACTGATGTTTGGCATGATTCTTGCCAGAGCCGACACCGAAGACGCCACCTTTTTCGCCACGAACTGGACGTGGTCGTAGAAAGTGAGGTTCTTGTCAGTCTGACCCCGAGGTACCTCAGATTTTTGACCAGCGCGATCACGTGGCCCCCGACCTCCAGTCGAGGGGGGACGAAGGCACGTCTCCTGGACAGGATGACTGCCTCTGACTTCTGGTGGGCGAGCTCGAGGCCCCTGCTCGTCATCCAGTCGTCGATGACTCGAAGGACCGGGTTGACGGCGGCCTCTAGAAGCTGGCCTGTTCTGGCCACGCCGATTACCGCGAGATCGTCGGCGAACCCGACGAGGTGTACGCCTTGCGGGACGTTCGTCTCGAGTAGCGAGTCATACGCCACGTTCCACAGAGCCGGGCCTAGGACCGAGCCCTGTGGCACGCCACACGTGACCGGTCGCGGGGTCAACTCTTCGCCGGTTAAGAGTTCCCTGTTCGTGAGCCACGAGGGGAGCATCTCCACTAGGTATTCCGGAACTTTCTTCTTCCGAAGCGCCTGGTCAATCACTGGCCATCGAAGCGTGTTAAACGCGTTTTTTACGTCTAGGGTAACCAGGACGCAAAGGTCTTTGGTGCCGGTTCCCGACGCGGCACTGGCGGCTACCTTCAGGACGCTCCCAACGGCCGACTCGGTGGATACCCCTTTCCTGAACCCGAACTGGTTCGCCGCCCTTCTCCGGCCTCCGTAGGCGTCCAGATGAGACTCGAGTCATTGCAGTAGGAGTCTCTCCAACAGCTTGCCAGGAGTATCAAGCATACAGATGGGTCTGTAGCTGGATGTGGCGTCTGGGGGTTTGTTAAAGCCTTTGCGGATGAGCACTAGGCGCGCCTTTTTCCAGCTAGTCGGGATGGTGAGGGCCTGCAAGCAATCGTTGTACACGCTCAGAACAGCCCTAGGACTGGCCATTGCGAAACGTTTCAGCACTTCATTCGGGATTCCCGACGGTCCAGGGGATTTCTCCGACGATAACCTTTTGACGGCCCTGGACAGTTCGTCGGCCGTAAACAAAGGAATCGTCCTCGAGAAGACGAGTGCGTCTTGAGAAATGTCGAAATTTTCGAATAAATCAATGACGGCAGGGGAGGGTGCCTCGTCCCAATTCGTCGGTGGAGCGGCGGGAAAGAGGTAGTCAGCTATCTCTGCCTCTCTGCCTCTCGAATCCGCGCCATTGTTGCGGGAGGTTTCCCATGACCAACTTGTAGGGCTTACCCCAAGGGTCCTCGTCCACCTGGTCGCATAGATCTGACCAACACTTCCTCTTTGCCTCACGGATCGCGGTTCGGAGGTTCCTCCTAGCAGCTATGAAACAAAAACGTGCCTCCTGGTTACCGGGTTGCCCCACACGTTTCGATTGGTGTTGGTAAACTCTTCGAAGGGCTAGGCATTTTCGACGCAACTCCGCGATTTCTTCAGTCCACCAGTGGACCGGACGCTTGCCCGGGGGTCCCGGTCTCTGCGTCGGCATGGACGCCTCACACGCGCCTGTGAGGAAGTCGTCGAGTCCCTTCGCCGAGGCCAGGGCCTTTTCCGCTCCTATTGGTCCCTCAACGGTTTCCGGGCGCTTGGACCGGAGGTAGTGGGCGAGAGCTTCAACGTCCCTGTTGCGGACTGACCAGCCACGGTGGACCGTAGTGGGTGGTTCGGAAAGCGGAGGGGTCCGTTGCTCCTCTGATGACCCGAAGCACACGTAAGCGTGGTCGCTCAGCTAGTCGTCATCGAGTACCCGCCAGCCGGTCAGGTCGAGTCCACGGTAAAAAGTGACATCGATCACGGACGTGGGGACTGAACCGGAGTTTGCCAGTAACAGACCGAGGCTGGCTGCGAGGTCGGACAGGAGGCAGCCCCTGGGGTTGTTTGCTCTGGAACCCCATACTGTGTTCCACGCGTTGAAGTCGCCTGCAATCACCAAATTGCTGCTGTCGCACACTCGGATTGCGCCTTCGAGATCGCCGAGAAACGAAGCGAATTCCTGGAGCGACGTGCCGGGCCTCCAGTAGCAGCTGAACACGGACATGTCTCTGAAGGTCGCCCACGCAAAGCCTTCACCTGCGCCTTGCCTGACGCGGACGAGTGGTGACGATTGGGTGATTGCCACGGCGGCCTTTCGGTCCGTGCTGAAGCACCACCTGTCTGCGCGTCCGCATTTTGCAAACGATTCGCTGAGTATGAGAATGTCCGTGTCCTGTTCTTCCGCCGTCTGGTGCATCAGCTGTTCAGCCACCCAGTTCCCGTTCAGGTTAATCTGTAGGAAGTTAACCATCGGTGATTAACTTTCCTCCGGCGGCCATACATCTAGCAGCGCAGGCACCAGATCCGGGCCTGTGCTTGGTCTTCTGGAGGCCCGCTAGTTCACAGGCCAGGCAACGGTCTTCAAGCATCTTACAGTCTTTCATGCAATGGTCTGTGAGGCCACACTTCCAGCACGCACCGGTCCTGTCTGGTTCCGTGCAGCTCCTGGAGTTATGCCCAAAACCTTGGCAACGGAAGCACCTCACCGGAGGCAGAGTCTTGGGGCAAACACGACACATCGTCCAGCCAACTGTCACTCTCGTAATGAGGGAAGCAGCGTGCCTTGTCATTTTAGCCGTCGCGATCTGCTGGCCCGTGCGTGTCGGCCAGATCCGGACGTCGCAGTTGCTCTCTCTCTCTGCCTGGGCCGCGGGGTCGTCTTGGCCGGGGATGGCTGATCGCAGTGCTTCCAAGACTTCGGCTGCGGTGGAGACAACGTCCAAGTCGAGGATCTCTACCTCAGACTGGACGCCTAATTGGGACACCTTCCCAACGGAATCCCCGAGCTTTGCGCTGATGGCGGCGGCAATGGTCTTGGCTGCGGAGGCGGATTTCGACCCTTTGGCCAGTTCGAGCAACAAAGACCCGTCATGGTCTACCTAACCCTCGCACCGATGTCCTGGGCCGACAGGCCGCACGAGCGTACCGTACGGACGGTGTCGGAGTAGGATTTTCCCGTGGCTGGTCTGATGATGATGGCTGGCGGTTTCTTTGACATGGCCGGTGGTTCTGTCGTAGCTGGGAGCTTAGTGGAAGACTCAGCGGCAGAGGGGCGGGAAATGGTGGTCTTTTTCCTCCGCGAACTCCTCTCCACGACGCTGGACCATTGGGCTTCCGCGTCGGTTTCCATGCCGACTCCGCCTCAGTGTCTCTCGTTTTGGGGTCTTGAAAATTTCCGATCGCTTTTGGCTTGCGCGCACTACTCCTTTTCCTAGCGGCTAGCTCTGCCTCGAAAACGGAGTCGCTATCCCACCAACTCGGGGTGAGGATAGTATCGGTGCTAGCGTCCTTCATTGCTGGTTTTTGCGGTGCCTTGGGCGAGACGGTTTCCGGTTTCACTATTTCGAGGCACTTCGACTTCTTTTGAGTCAGCGACGGTGTAGGGGTGTTCGGCTTTAATCTCTTATTCGATAACAGGTCTTCGAGGGTCTTAGACATGTCGGCCAGCAGGCACGCAAGGCGGTGCACGCCGGGGACGTCCTTGATCGCGTCCATCTTGGTCACGGAGACCGCCGATTTAAGGGTCGACTTTATGAACCTGAGACCTGTCTCCAGGTCGACAGAATCTTGAGCGGGGGTCGGGCTGACCACGGCCTTTCTCTTCCCTACCGACGGGGGCAGTATACCTCTCGCGCGAAGGAACTCCATGGCCGAGGCATCGTCGGAGTCGTCATCCATCTCGACGTCTTCTACCTCCATGGAGAGGTCGTTAGGGTGGTCCGGCATGGTTGGTGGGGGACTGGGCCCCGGAGGATTGGCGCTTTTTCGGGTCGCAGCCGGTGTATTCCGTTCGCCCTATCTCCGGCCCTGGTGGAGCTAGGGGTTCGGGTTTCCGGTTTCTTATCGGTGGTGGTCGTGGGAGGTCAAGGGATACCGGGGGGGGGGGGGGGGGGTAAATTCTTGCTCCCGAGCCGCTCCGGGCTCTCCCTGCCGAGATATCGGCGAAAAACAACAAGTAGACTTACCAGGTGGCGAGGTCCAACGGTGCCCCACGGGTGGGTATTTTAATCAGGCCGACTCGAAATCGACACCGGCCTGAACGCGAACTTTTTATCACAACACTGTTATCACTGGTGCGAGAAGACGCCACTGGGAGCGGGCCTCGGAGATAGCTCGACGATACACGTCCTTATCACTAGACACAAGTACAAGAAATCGCCACAGGGAGCGGCCCTCGAAGCTGAACTCAACGAAAACACGTCCGTACACTGGCAACGACTACACGCGACTGACCTTAACCTAACCTAGGGTAAGTGCGAATTAATAAGAATTAATTCAAACTAGGATTACCTACCCATCAGTTATGTTAAATAATGATTTTTAACTTATTATATTTTATCAAATTTTGATAATATTTAACATAATTTAAAATAACACGTCGATTTTCGATTTTAATAGAACATTAATCTCTTAGATTAATATGCATAACACTTATTTGACAAAATAGAATACTTTTCAATAAAGCAATTTTATGTTCCATTAATTTTGACAACTATAACTATAGCTCGAATTTGTATGCATATGCATATTAATTCTGGTTGATCGTATGATATTATATGCAAGTGAGCACAACATTTGTTTTATGTCATTATGGTTTAAAAAATAAAACTTTTTAGGGCATATTCGATGTTTTTTGTATGATAGTATGATAATATATTTAAAAAAATTTTATTTCCATATTATCGAAATAGACTTATATGTATACTTATAGGTATAAACAATTTTCCCAAATAATGAAATATGAGCTGCGATCAATATGAATTAGACCTTTGTCGACAAATCCAATTATCCGTAAGTCGCAACGGTTTAGATGTCTACTAATTGTCTAGAATATTTCTCATTACCCAACCACCGTTAATCGCACATAAAATTGCTATATTGAAAAGTATTCTATTTTGTAAAATAAGTTTTGTAGGCATCAGCCTACATATATTTTCACAATATATCCTGTTATGTTTACGTCTACTATTTCGTTTATACCAATGCGTGTTGTAGGCAACGTCTACATTCAAACCTAACCTAACTAGTCGACATAAATTTACTTTAAATATATTTAAATGTAGTTATTGTTTTTCGTGATTGCAGCAGTTAATTATGTCATCTTCAAAAAACACACAATCATCGTCTGGATTCAAGCCTAAAGAACAACAACCACCAAAAGTTTAAGGGTTAAAATTTTCACCAAATGTTTATATTTTAGTGAAATCTATGCACAGTTATAATTTTGAAATACTATATATAGGTACCATATATATATGGTTATTTAGGATTTTTCTAAGTATTTTTTTTAAATGTCGATAAAAAAATTTTGGTACCCAAATTAAACATAAAACATTTAATACAAGATTTCTTATAAGTTGTTCTTATTGTAGTTAAAAAATTGAAAAACGTTAAAATTATTTTTATCAGCGTTTAAAGTTCAAATTATTAAGAAATTTGTAAGTAATTTTGCCGTTAAAATTCATTACAATTGTATTATTTATATCTAAGGTTAAAAAATTCAACACAATGTTATCCATAAGTTGTCGTTTCGATAACTATAATTAAAACTAAAGCATAACTATAGAAAAAATGTTAAGAGTGTCTGAATAAAAATTTTTTACTAGTAGCTAAACGAAAACTTAACTCATAACGAATAACTATTAAATAAGAGGCACGGAGGTCTTACGGAGAAAACACTCTTAGTTTTTATTTCATTTCATTTCAAAATGTACATATTTTCATATGATTTTGATATTTAATGATATACAAACCGTTGATACTATTATTACTGACGTTTAATACATTACTCTCAATCACACTACTATTCGCTGATTCCTAACCTGTGTAGATAACATTGATCAATGCTCATGACTAAAGAGTAGACTTAAATGCACTAATAATTACTTTAATATATATTATTCAGCAAACGATTAAAAAAATATTCTTAATAATCTGACATATAAAATGTAAATATAGATATACATGATTATAGGAATTCAAAATATACGTCAAAGTATTTTTAAAAAATAATATCAATATCTTTTAAAAACATAAAATTTACATAAAATATTTATTCTCTAAAATATAAAAATAAGTAACGTTTACATTAATATTTCAATAATAAACAATAATAATCAGTGAATGAAAAAACTGTAAAAAGCGGTATCGGTCTGGCTTATAAATTGGGCCCCCTGCACAGTAATTTACAACGGCCAATGGGCCCTTTTACAAAAAAACAAAAAAATGTTTTTTACATTTATAATATTATTAAACATATACTTAATATAAATGTAATTGCATTTTCCGTGTACCTACATTTAATATGAAATTACAATTTTTTACCATTAAATAATTAAATAAATTATAAAAATTTAAAAATACTTTAAGTATTTTTTAATATTAGGTATTATAATATACCTATTTTACCTAGTAAATAAATAACATATTAAAAATTAATATTTATAATTAATGGTTCAATATTAACAAATTGATTCGATATTTCGATTGGAATCTGAGTTCGGAATCGCGAATAAACTTAATATTTTTTTTTCCATTTATGGTATGTTATACATAAAAAGGTCCAGGGGCCCCCGGCGACCGTCATGTAGCCGGGTGGGCCAGACCGACACTGGTTAAAAGGCATAACTATTTTTCATCATTTTTAGTTTTTTTTTGTGGATTCAAGGTATTGTCTTTTTTTTTAATTTCAGCTTCTTTAGTGTCTGCAGGAGTTCTATGCAGCTTTTCCCATTCCGTAACAAATTTATCCATACGCCTCCTCATTACTGGATTTTCAGCCCTAACATGACTAAACTGTTGATGATTGCTTGACGATGACTGATTATTTTTATCCGCCATTGATACCTACAGAATAATGATAATAAACATATAATAAATATTTTGAATTTTGTACATTTTTTCAAATTTTTATAATGTAAATGTTTATAGCGAGATTAATAAGTTTTAAAATTTAATTTAACTCTATAAATTTTAAATAAACAAAGACATTTAGTTACTGTTCATGCTATTTTCACTACCTAACGATTGAGTTATTACACATTGATACAATTTTAATTTATTACATGTACAAATTAATAATTATTCATACTTCATAGTATCTAAAATACAATAATATATACATCAAAAAATAAAAAATAAAATAAAATATTCCTAAATACATTTGTTTAAATTCGCTATCCTATGTTCTGGAAATGAACTTACTAAATGAATATTAACAATCGACTTGACGACACGTCTATTGGTTCACTGTGGTATTATAGACTATCAATGAATTGATCTATCTAAACTAAAAATTAAAGTCATTAATACGTTATTAAAAAAAAATAAATAAATATTTATGTAAAACCAAAAAATATAAAGGTATATTACACTATTATTTACGTCGACGATGCTAATTTATAATTAGGTATCATATCATTAATCTATCTATTAGTATGTTTGGATACAATAATCCAATCATATCTACTAATAGTATTTAATTATTTAGAGTTATAGATTAACTAAAATGTCAATTGAATAACGACTAACGACAGTTTGATATAATATTATAATTGACTATCTATCAGTTGAATAATTAATGATTTTGAACTTCCTATATCTTATCAAATTTTGATAATATTTAACACAATTTAAAACAAAACGTTGATTTTTAATTTTAATAGAACATTAAATCAATAAGAATTAATTTAAACCATGATTACTTCTAAATTTTAATCAATTGTGAAAGTAATTTCTGAAGTTTGGATTTGTCTTTATTTAGCATACTATTTGATAGTTTTAACGTACCTATGTTTAAGCATCGATGTGAAATCTATATAACTGTATAATCGTTTTGACAGTAACTTTGACCGTCGCCTGTTACGGCACGAATACGCAAAATAGTCAAAATAGTTAGTATGCATTGAATGTACAAAACCATTAACTATAAACATAAACTTTTTTAGGGCATATTTTTGAATATCTCGATGTTTTTTTCCATGATAGTATGATATACTATTGTCTATTATATTAAAAAAAAAAATTATATTTTCACAGTTTTTAATATCAAAATATATTGATATGTATACTTGTAGGTATAAACAGTTTTCCCAAAAATGACCTGAAATCAATTTTTTTTTTACTTATTTTTATTTTTCGTTCCTATATTTATCCATATTTAGTTGGTTTTTAGTGCATTTAAATCCGCGCTCTAACTATAAATTTCGTTACCTTCTTTAAAAATAAAATTCCGGGTGATATTGTATAACGATGCATCAAAAAAAAAATGCTATTATCATTTATATCACCAACACGATGAAGACAATTATGAACAATAAAAAGAACTGCAAACAATGTGTACACTTCTTAAACTTAAAGCTATTGAAAACATTATATCTTAATGAAAAGATAATAAAAAGAATTCAAAAAGAATTGTCAAGTATCGAAGACTCCAGGTTTAAAATTTAAATGTCACTTACCTAATTCTCTAGATACTGTAATTGCTATGAATAGAACACATCAATCCAACGACGTATCTTCTAGTAAATATATTGATGTTGTGAAATATACACAAAAGGACCAGCTAACACTTAAGTAATATGTATTACAATTTTAAATGTGCGAGCTGGACAACAACAAAAATCAAAGTGAGTAATACGATTGAAACGAGACTTACTATATAAAAATAATCATAGTTAATAATATGATTTAATGATTAAATTTTAATCATTTTGTTTATCAAAGCCATCACCTAAATGTTAATTGAATAAAGGTTACTTTTTTTCAAGTTCCAGTTGATATTTTGTATTATCAATATTTAACTGTTTATCTTAATAGAGAAAATAACAAAAAATGGTATAGATTAGTAGATTACACATTTACTAATTCACATTATTCAATTAATTCAGAGGATTTAAAAAAAAACTTCATAATATACTCAAATGCCAAACTCTACGATAATGTTCAATACAATTTAAAACTTTATCTAAAATGCTAAGTTATACATAATAATGTGAGTACTTATTGAACTTTTGATATTTTCTACTTAATATACCCATTTTGATATCAATTACCAAGTTAATTTATATTTTTATCAGCACACATAATTATTGGTGTCAGATTTAATGAATCTGATATATATGATTTGTAATTACCAGGGTTGGGATTTTATAGAATTAATTGCATATATCTTATGAGATGCTAAAAAAATATCAGAGTAAGCTATAAATGAGTTTTATGATACAGAGACTTCAAATTAAAAAAATTATTTTGTATATATTGTTATTTTTTAATTTTTTGTGTTTATTTTTTTTTAGACTTATTGAGACTTTTTTGCTTTTTACCTGTGTTTTGAATCAAAATCGGTCTTATTTAATGAAATTATATTTTACCAAAATGTGGTTTTAGATTTTTGTTAATTGAATTATTAAGTAAATTGTAAATGTATAGATTAAGTTAATAGGCCGATTACACTGATCAACGCCGTACAATTACATCAATAATATTATATAGATTATAGGTATAATATACTATTACGATGATTTCAAATTAGGTATTAGGTTCTAATTTTTGTTATCTGTTTATTTTGTTGGGATTTTTTTGTAAAAAATTTCAATGCCTAAAAAAAAACTTGAAAATTTAACAAGGTTTCTTATAAGTTGTTCTTATTGTAGTTAAAAAAATCAAAAAACGTTTATCACAATTATCGTTATCAACGTTTAAAGTTAAATGTTTACGAAATATGTAAAAATCACGAAAATTCATAAGTAATTTTGTAGTTAAAATTCATAAAATGTTTAGTATTTAAATCTAAGGTTACAAAATTCAACACATTACGGACACTTTGGTACAACTTTCACGGATCACATTTTACTAAATGTAAAATATTATTATAATATATTGAAATTGATTGGTCACTACTCACTAGTCGTAACACGACCACTGCAGCAGTTTTGCTTTGTTCTTCTCGTTGCCGTTGTCTCATTCATAATTGTATTTTATTGACTAGGCATTTCTTGGTCCCCGCTCCGTATGTATTTCCTGTGGTACTATTAAACTATAATACATAATAATATATTATTACTTTTATTTTATTACAATAGTCCCGCAAGTTATAAAAAAAAAATGTCCTCATATTTTTAAACTTTTAGTTATTACAGTTTTTCTTATTTGTAAATGCGAGTACATAATATGTTGTTATATACAAAAAAATTCTTGCATATTTTCATTATTTTACTGCATATTATATGGCATATTTCGATATGTTTTAGTGCATAAAAATCCGATCTCTATTAAACTATAATCAATAGGCAACTATTGAAAAACAATTTATAATATATACGGTATATACCTATATAGTATACAGTATAATATATTATGATAATATGATAATATTAGAAAAAGTGCCTTTAGCAGTTATTTGAATATGATTGTTTATAGATAATATTGAATTTTTGTGTTTTTTCTCCAGGATTTTTGTCACTTTACTTATTTTATACCTAATAAATAAGAAAAATAAACACTTTTAATATCATATTACGTGTTATTAAATATATTGTAATTTATTTTTTATAGATACGTATTGTTTATGTGTAAATACACATACTAATGGCATTAATAAATTATTTAGTACGAAATCGTATTTAATAAATTCACCAGCCAAAATTATGAATTGTTGATGTGAACACTTTATTATTTGTCGACGGGTTATAATCACCGGAGACCTACCTTTCAGATTTTATTAATTATAATTATTAACTTTATAAAAATAGATGAGTAAAACAATAGAGTATAGATATATGTTTATATTGTCAAGTCGTAAAAATCGTGCATTACTATGTTCTCAGTGTTAGTTATATTAGGTAAAGAGTAAGGCGCCTGGGAATTTGGTCACATTTTAACCACCTGTTTTGTATAAAATATTTGTTTACATTTTTCTACCCGGAGATTGGGCCATAAAAGTATAGCACACAAATAAACTATTAATACGAATAAATAATGTTTATTAACCAATTATTATTTTTTTAACATATAAAAATACAATTCGTCAAATAATTAATATTTTTTTTTAAATACTTTCATACAGATTTAACTAATTTAATATACAACAAGGTATATAAAATAAGTCAAATATGAAATAATTTTTATAAATAATGTCAATACTTATTTTACAAATATAATATAAGGACCATAAAGTTAGTCAAAAAATAAATAATACGAAAAAAATATTTTCTAATAGGTACATAAAAATATAACACAAAACATTTAGATCCATAAAGTCAGTCAAATAATAAATAATAATAAACATTTTTTATAAATAATGGCAATACTCATTTTACAAATATAACATGAGGTCCATAAAGTTATACCTCCGTACAATATATATTATATATATAGGTATTATAAGTCTTATATAGTGTCAATTGTCAAAGACGAAGTCTAAACAATTACAATTATTTATAACACTGAAACTTAACTGAACTATTAATTATTATAGTGTACAATATTGTTTATATCACAGAATAAACTAAAAAAATAAACACCGCGGACACGATTGCAATAATTTAATTATTGTGGCTGTATAATTTTATACTAGATACCGCTTATAAAACTATTTATTATCATTTATTTGTCAATGACTTTGCTTAATTTTTGTTTTTACTTTTATTGGTATTAATTAACTATTTAATATTATTTATTTTGATTTTTAAAAAGTTTAATGTTTAAGTATTTAGTTTTTATTAAGAGTAAAATAAATAAATAAATATTGATCAAATACTACATAGGTTTATTAGTAGTTATTGTTTTAATTTGAATTCAATCCACACAAACATTGTTGACTGATATTCTGTATTTATTAAGAAGAAAAAACGCTCCTTCAAATCGTAATGGATCAGGACAAATTATTAAAAAGAAGATCAAACCACAGAACCTCACAAAAATGTACATTCTTCCTAAAATGTCTAACCTCATCTTTTTATTGATATAATTCAATAGTCCAATAACACTGGATCCTATACATAACATCAGATGCTAATAATCACTATAGTCTTATAGATAGACTCTAGTGATCTGATAAATATTTGTACAATTTTAGATATTTTTCAGTTTTGATTTGATGTTATTAATTTTAATAAAAGTATATATTTATAAAAAATTTTTCTTTTTAGGTACTTTATGATTTATTCAGCTGTTAACAAAGAAAAAAAAATGATGTAAATAGAGTTTTTCAATAAAATAAATAATGATACCAAATGTTTATATTATAAATGTACCTTACTTGTTTAATTTCAAAAGCAATGATTATACTTTATTAGAATAATAAAATTATAATTATGAGCAACAATATTTTATAATGAATAATAAGTATTTTTTTATTTTTACTAGTATATTAAGTATACATATACATGAAAATTCCGGTTCAATAAATACAAGATGAAAATAATATAATTACGATTAAAAATAACGTAGAGCTATAGGATTTATATGAAATAAAAATAAAATTGCAAAGTATGCATTTGGCTTTTTAAAATATTAAATTGATATTATTTTTAAATTAACCTGTAGAGGCCCCTTGATCAGACTGCAGACTAGGCCTTTTGACGCTAGTCCGACGCTGTATGCCTGTATACTATACAGTATATATATATAGGTATAATATGTTTATATGAGAAGGAATTTAAAAATTGAAAAACCTTATTTCAAATCAAAATTACGTGTGTAAAATGTAAGTACAAAATTTTTCAATTTTTTAAAATATCATATACCTACCTATACTTATTGTGCGTTAAATATTATTATAGTTAGATAAAATTACGGCGTCGCGGCAGTAATGCGAAAGCAGTTCCCGCTGCGTCATCGATTCCAAACAGAAAAAAAAAAGATAAAATTAAATTTTAATACTAATGGGAAAAGTTTCATGTGTGTGAGATCAATATTGAGAGTTAATTTTATTATTGCATTAAGGCATAACTATTTTTTATCATTTTTAATTTTATTTTGTGATTTTTGATAATGCCTTCTTTTGTAATTTCTGCTTGTTTAGTGTTGGCCTGATTTCTTAGCTTTTCCCATTCCATAATATATTTATCCATACGCCTCTTCATTACTGGATTTTCAGACAACAAATTCCGGAGCTATTCATAATTTTCTGACGATAGCAATTTATTTTTATCCGACATTGATACCTACAAATAAAATACAATAAATACATAATAAGTATTTTGAATTGTGCACATTTTTCATATTTTTATAGAGTTTAACATCTTATACTACACATAGAATGACTTCTGGTTTTAAAATAAAACGTAAACAATATATTTTATATACTCATTTGTTTTAATTACTTTTCAAATTAAAATAATTATTATTACGTCGCCAACAACGTCTTCTATATACAACTATATTCTGGTAGATATACCTAATGATGTTGTAGGTAGAAGGTACACAAAAATACCAGGGCTGAACAACAAAAAAAAAATCGTAGGTAGTGGTATTATTCACATAATTCGATTGATTCGACAGTTTCTATATAATGGTAATCATAGTTAATAATATAGTTTAATGATTAAACTTTAATAATTTTGTTTATCAACTACCTAAATGTGAATTGAATAATCGGTACTATTTTTAATGTTTTAATTGATATTATATATATTATCAATAATTAACTGTTTATCTGAAGAGCAATTAATAACATAAAATTATAGAAATTTCACATTTACCAATTCACACTATTCAATTAATTATGAGGATTTGAAAAAAGCCTCATAATAAACACAAATGCAAAACCCTACGATAATGTTTAATAAAATATACAATTTTATCTAAAATGCTAAATTATACATAATAACGCAAATACTTATTGGACGTTTGACATTTTCTCCAAATTATCATTAATTGCTTAATCAATTACAAAGTAAATTTATATTTTTATCAGCAAACATAATATTGATGTCAAATTTAATGAATTAGACATATACGTATGATTTGTAATTATTATTGTGTGCCATCATAGTAAAACGATTTATAACGTTTATCACGGACCGATTAACAAATTAAAAACTTGAGTATTAATATGATATTTCTAAACGATTTCCGTTCATTTTAATTATTAGTACGGTCGTCGATAGTAGTGCATATAGTACCTAAACAGACGCCAAATAAATACTCAACAAGCAGTTTGATCAGAAGGCGTTTTCGTTGTGAGTATAATAGTGCATAATATTATATTAATAATTATTATGTAGATAGGCTAGTAGGCATACCTATTTAATATTACGCCTCGTCGTATTCGTCGTAAGAATCACCGTACCGTTAACGTGACATACAAAACAAACCTTTTTTTTTATATTTCAACGACCGTTTGCGATTCTATAATATAATATGTGAATAACTACAATAGTGTTATATTTTTACTGTCCCAATATTATCGATGTTATTATAGATGTATCATGGTGGGTAGATCGAACTGAGCTTTGGTGATCGTGAGTGATAACTATGTGAAAATCGCGATTAGTTACATATTTTTCAACACCTCCAAGTGTATTTGTGCGTTCCTTTATACTTTACATTAATCTTTCAAATTAATTTTACACATTTTTATAACTTTCAATTTTTTTGTGTTTTAACGACGTGAATAATTCGAAATTACCATTTCTTATGTCCATTAACCGTCACACAATTTGTCGTCAGTAGTACCCACTCGGTACGTACTTATTCACGATACGGTCGACACGTTTGCATTAACCATAATAAACCGTATGATGCATTAGGCTTTTCTCAACATATCCAATTTTCCCGTAATTCGTAACAGGACAGATGTCTAGAATATATCTCATTACCCGATAACAGTGAATACTACACAAAATTGCATTATTGAAAGGTATTCTATTTTGTCAAATAAGTTTAATAGGCATCAGCTAATAAATATGATTTCAATCATTCAGTATTTTTACAATTTATTTTGTTATGTTTACGTCTACGATTTCGTAGGTATCTACCAATGTTTTGTAGGCAATGTTCAGATTCAAACGTAACGAGTCAACTTAATTTACTTGATATATATTTAAATTTGGTTATTGTTTTTTGTAGTTACAGTATTAACAATATGTCTTGGAAACAAATACCGCCTTCGTCGTCTAAATACCCACAACCATCGTCTGGGCTCAAACCTAAAGAGCAGCCACCAAAAATATACGTGGATATGCGAAACGATAGATTCTCCGAGAACAAAAAAATACTACGCGATGGTCTCCCGACGGCGGAAAGGGTGAGATCCAATCAGCAATTTGGAACCAAACAAAAATTAAAAGAAATAAACCCTTTAAACAAACCGTGATTCAAATTAAAAAAATTTGTAAATAGTAGTAGTACACGTGAAAATAATGTAAATGTATACTTAATATTTTAAATGTAACGTTTAAATTGTTTTATTATATTATCATATATCGACTGTACCTACGCCGTCACGTGAAAAATAAATTTATAATGACTATAATTTTTTTGTTTCTTTATTGCATATTTGCATAATACCTACACCAACATAGTTATCTCCTGTTTAGATGCATCACTTGTCACCAAATTGATTTCATCGTGTGACAATGATGTTATAATAGTAATCTTAGCGTAGCAAACTATTTGTGATTAGACATGTCACATTTAAATACACGTACAGCTTACTGATATAGCAGTAGCCGCTCCCTTTCTTTCTCCCTCGCTCTCACTCTCTCACTATATAATATATATATTATAAAATATTATGTACAGATAACTACTGCAAGGTATAAATTATTTGGCAGTACAATGTTAAACTGACCATTTGATATTGTTATAGAAACATGTGAAGGCAATATATACATATATATAATATATGTGTGTGTGTGTAGAGAGAAACAGACCTAACCCACGCTTTGTAAGAAATTGTGTAGTTGTGTAGAATAATGTTAGGGGTTGCTATGTTTTTTTTATTCGTTTCACGTTCAACTCCGAAAATAATAGAGATTACATAGGTTAATGCTGTACATGTATGTATATCATATAAAAGGGACTGTCTCTATTCAAAGACACATCTTGGTGTCACATGCCTTCACGTGTTTCTATAACGATTTCAAATGGTCATCTGTTTAACCTTGTACTGCCAATTTATTAATACCTTACAGTAGTTATCTGTACATAATATTTTATAATTGAAGAATATTAAATATTAATATGTATAATGTATTTATATATATACGTACGCATAAATATAGGTAAAAACGATAGCAATTTGTAAATACATATTATATTATAGGTATTATGTACACTGTTATTATATTATACAATAAAGTTATATAATTTTTTAAAATCTCAAATAAACTTATCATGCATTAAGTAAAATTATAATAAGGAAATATAAAATTTTAAAACTAATGGTAATAGTTAGTAGTGTGAGATCAATATTGAGTGTTTTATTAGCTAAATAAAATAAAATATTGTTTTATTCACTGTTATTATACTATAGATTAGGTTTTTTTAATTTTTAAAACTCTTTAATAAATTTATCACGTAGGTATTAACTTATATTATATAGGTAGGTAGTAAAGAGGAATTACATTTTAAAACTTAAGGTTCCTTTATTCTAATAATGTCTTATTTCCTTGTAGACCAAGTCCACGAGCTGCACCTTTATTATATAGGTATTTATTTTGAATGCATGTTTAATATCCTCTCAAATAAAAATAATACAGAGAATATAAATGTTGATGTTATGAAGACGTCGCACTCGCATTAATAGTTTTCTCGGTCTTACACACGTACGATACAGATAAAACGCGTTTACGCAGTATATGCGTATGGCTATATCAATTTTGGTTCTACTGGCAGTAAATACATCTAACTATTATAAAATTGAATTGTGACAATATTTCTGAGAGCAAGTAGCTGTGTTTTTTCAATTACTCCAAATATAACGTACATTATATCGTTTATAAATAACAAAAGTGTCAACATTTTTAAATGACCTTTAACTTTGCAAAATTAAATATTTTTTTTTAAAAACTGAGACTTTTCAATACATACTTTTTAGGCCAGGTTCTTCAAAAGTATGTCTATTGTCTAAAAACTAGATAATTTTTGTTTTGTTATAATTTTAACCATTTAGGTTTTATTAATAAATAATAATTTATATTAATAATAACAACTTTGCAAAGGAATTTAAATTAGATTTTAGTTATTTTGTTGTAATTCAAAAATATTATTTGTGAGAATATAAAACTTTTTATGTACTTAATTACTTTTTTTTTTTTACAAAATGTCAAATATACATTTTTAATACATTTAAATTAATTTTATGCTATTGTCTATTTTTAATACCAAAATAAATTGATCGATGCAAATTAAAAAAAACTACACCTAAAGTTTAAAAAGTTACGAAAAAAAAAAATTCACGCTTAAAATAGCTATTTAAAACATACACAAAATGCCAAACCTAACAATAATTTTTAATAAAATACAAAATTTTATTTAATATGTTACGTTATACAAAATAACGCGTACACTAATTAGACGATTGACATTTTTTACTTATAATCATTTAATCAATTACCAAGTAAATTTATATTTTTATCAGCATACGTAAAATCGATGTCAGATTTAATGAATCTGACGTATATAATTTATAATTATTCTTGTGTGCCATTATAGACTATAGTAAAACGATTTATAAAGTTCATTGGGGACCGATTAACAAATTAAAATCTTATATATAAATGTGACATTTCGACACGGTTACTGTTCATTTGAATTTTGAATTACTAGTGCCACGGTGGTCGATAGTTGTGCATAGTACTTATACAGAAGATAAATAAATATTCAAGAAGCGATTTGGACAGACGGCGTTTTCGTTGTGAGTATAACAGAGCATAATATTATATTATATTATATTTGGTGTATATGACAGAGGTATTCAAACTTTGCGTCACGGCTGGCAAGGGCGTCGCGTGAATTTTCGAAGCGAGCCGCGTTCTATAATTGAAAACCAATAAATATTTATTTGATTTAAGGTTTTTTATCATATCTACAACAAAGTTATTGTATAATTGTATATTAGAACATTACTAATGACTAAAATAGTATGTTTATTTAGGTTAGGAGTACTTATGTGAAATTGTTTTCTAATATCGATGTTTTATTTAAAACGTTTTATACTAATAATCTGACGTTTCGGCCGTTTTGCGGCACATCTATTGAAAACTGAAAAGTATTCTATTTTGTCAAATAGGTTTAGTGGGTATCAACTAATAAATAAGTTTTCAACCATTCTGCTTCTGCATTTTTACAATATATTCTGTTATGTTTACGTCCACAATTTCGTATCTATATTTATCAACTTGATTTACTTTAAATATATTTAAATGTGGTTATTGTTTTTCGTAGTTGCAGTATTAACAATATGTCTTGGAAACAAATTCCGCCTTCATCGTCTAAAAACCCACAACCTTCGTCTGGGCTCAAGCCTAAAGAGGAGCAACCTTTTGAAGCCGTATATGAGCATTTGCGAAACGAAAGATTTGCTGAAAACAAACAAATACTCAAAGATGGTCTGCCGCCGGCGGAAAGAGTCAGATCCAATCAGCAGTTTGGAACCAAACAAAAATTAAAAGACATAAACCCTTTAAACAAACCGTAAAACAAATTTTTAAAAAAAATTATAAAAAGTAGTAGTATACATGAAAATAATGTAAATGTAGGTATATTAAATATTTTAAATGTAACAACAGAATATAGTAATAAGTTAAAAAAAATTTATAAATTTATCACATCATTCTTACCGATTGTACGCCGTCACGTGAAAAATAAATTTACAATGACATTTTTTTTTTGTTTTTCTATTGCAAAATTCCTATACGAACACAGATAACAATTACTTTTTATTCATTGTGATGTTTTCAAAATTAATTATTCCCATTACGGACACCTCAGTGTTACTTATACGGATCAGATTTGATGAAGTGTAAAATGTTATAATTTTATAAAATGCTCTATCGTAATCTTTTTAAATTTAATAAACAAGTTTACAGCATACTGAAAATATATTGTACAAGATATTGGCGTTTTTATATTATACATTATGGAAATAACAAATATATGTCATGATTATTGTCATGATTTGAACATTATTGCACATCATATACATGATATCATCAACGTATATCATTGATTGATAGTACAAAACATTTAGATTTAAAAAAGTTAATTAAACACAACATTATACATTAAATATAATAATATTCATTATTACATATTCAATACCAATTTTATATCAATTTATCGTTGTGCCGCCATAAAATACAAATGATATAAAATAAGCATACGAGTAGTTCATATAGGTAGGTATCAACAGTTACCGATGTTATCTAATCGGCAGAACAGACTTTTATAGTACCTAGACAATATCTTGATATATATGTTCGTAATGTAGAATATTATATATTTATATTAGATTATTTTTAATTGTATTCAAATACCTAACAGATTTATATTATATTTTAGTCTACAGGCCATAGGTTCAAATTAATATGTATGAATGGATGGTATTATATTATCTTATATAATGTTTAAATGTTGAAATACAGTTTAAAGGACCACACATTGTCTACATAATCCAACCCCACCGACAGAAACAGTTCTTAGAAGTATATTCAAGCATTAAGCATTATACATAATTTATATTTAAATTGTATGGTATTTTATTATTATAAGTAAATTCAATTTTATTATAGGTGTATCTTTTACTTATTCTTATACGATAATTACCTAAAATATCTGTAACATATACAAAATATTTAATATTTTTATGTACCTATTCAAATATACATTAATTTAAATGTATAAAAAATGTCTATATGATATTTTGTAATTAAAAAAAAAAAAATACATTATAAGTTTCAAATCATAATAATTCAAAGTAATCACCTAAATGTCAATTGAATAATTAGTAAATTTTTTTCAAGTTGGTTCTAGTTGACATTATGTACATTATTAATAATTAACTGTTTATCTTAAAAGAGCAAATAACATAAAATGGTATAGATTACACATTTACCAATTTACATTATTCAATTAATTATGAGTATTTGAAAATAGCCTCATACTTCATAGTTCATAGTATATACAAATGCCAAACCCCACGATAATGTTTAATAAAATGTATAAAATGTTATCTAAAATACTATGTTATATATAAAATATAAACGCGAGTAGTTATCGGACATTTGATATATTATACTAATACTTATTTTATCAATTACCAAGTAAATTAATATTTTTATCAGCACACATAATATCGACCTAGGTTAGGTGCAAGTGTAGTTGTTGCCTACACAGGCCATTCCTATCCTATAACATGTAAAATATAAGGGGGAGGTTCTGCTGAACTGTCTATTTTATTCTACTAATACCCGTTCAGATTTAAACGAGTCCAATTTCCTATAAAACTTTGTTTTGCTATGTCTATGAATAAGGCACAGGAACAGACACTGAAGGTTGCAGGCCTTGCATCACGAACCCCTGTTTTACTCACGAACAATTTTATGTTGCTAGCTCCCGTGTCAGTTCGGCAAAAAATCTATATGTGTATGCGCCTCACCAAAGAACAAAAAATATTGTTTAAAAAGAAGTATTATAACCTTAATAGAAATATGTACAGAGATAAAATATCAATAAATAAATAAAAAAGGTACAATATAAGAAAATAATAGTTTATCATCCTCATTTTTTTTATATAAAATAGTTAAATACCTCCCGGGCGAAGCCGAGTAGACCCGCTAGTCTAATATAATAGCCCAAATTTAATAATAATTACTACCCCTAATGTTTGGTTATTGTTGGTTATGGTATGTAGTTTATGTCTTATATTTAGCGTATAATATCAGAAACCGTTGCAGATTTAATATTATTATTATGTTCAAAAAGTTTTATTTCAATTTCACTACAATTGAAAATGATCATTTTGTTATAGTTTCAACTGTTAGAAATGAAAATTTAATTTGATATAAGCAAACTTAGAGTGAACTAGGGACGTTTACATCCATATTAATAACAAGATTTTACTTTATTTAAAATGAATATTATAATAATGTTCATATGTTGAATTTCAATTACACAACAATCAAAAATGATCAATTTGTTATAGTTTCTACTGTTAGAAATGAAAATTTAATTTGCTAAAAGCTAATGTAAAGTGAACTAGATAAGTTTACATCCATATTAATAATAAGTACCTATTTTACTTTTTTTACATTGAATATTATAATTATGTTCAAAAAGTTATATTTCAATTACACTACAACTTTAAATGATCAACTCGTTAAAGATTCAACATTGAATATTATAATTATGTTCAAAAAGTTATATTAGAATTAAACTACATTTAAAAATGATCAACTTTTTATATTTTCAACTGTTAGAAATGAAAATTTAATTTGATATAAACTAATTCAAACTGAACTAGGTACGTTTACATCAATATTAATAATAAGATTTTACTTTTTTTTAATATTTAATATTATAATAATGTACAAAAAATTATATTCCAATTACACTACAATTATAAATGATCACCTTATTATATTTTCAACTATTGAAACTGATAACATTACTTATTATTAACACATTCAAAGTGAATATGGTACGTTTACATACATATTAATAACAAGATTTTACTTTTTTTATATATTTAATATTATCATAATATTGAAAAAATTATATTATAATTAAACTACCTTTAACAATGACTAATATGGTGTAGTTTAAAGTGTTAGAAATGAAAACATAACTTATTATTAACAACTTCAAAGTGAACTTGATGCGTTTACATACATACTTATAACTAGACTTTACTTTTTTTTACATTTAATATTATAATAATGTTTTTAACAATATATTATAATAAAACTAAATTCAACAATAAATAATATGGTATAGTTTCAACTGTTTAAAATGAAAATTTAATTTGGTATAAGCAAATATAAAGTGAATTTAGTACGGTTACATATGTAATAATTACAGATTTTAATTTTTTTTACATTTAATATTATAATACTCTTCTAAAAGTTATATTATAATTAAACTACATTTAACAATGATCAATTGGTAATAATTTCAACTGTTAATAATAAAAATTTAATTTGGTATAAACAAATATAAAGTGAATTTGGAACATTTACATCCATATTAGTTATAAAATTTTACTATTTTTTACAAGAAATGATATAATAATATTGAAAAAGTTATATAATATTTCAACTACATTTAACAATGATCAATTGGTTATAATTTCAACTGTTGAAAGTGATCAAATTACTTATTATTAACTCATTCAAAGTGACATTGGAAGGTTTACATACATAATAATAAGAAGATTTCAGAAGATCCAAATATAATGTGAATTTGGAATGTTACATACATAACAATGATATGATATAAGTTTTTTTTACTTTTAATGATATAATAATATTGAAAAAGTTATATTATAATCAAAGTACATTTAACAATGATCAATTGGTTATAATTATAACTATTGAAAATGATAACATAACCTATAATTAACAAATTCAAAGTGATCTTGGAACGTTAACATCCATTAAAATAAGATGATTTTACTTTTGTTTACATTTAATGATATAATAATTTAAAAGTATATTATAATCAAAATACATTTAACAATGATCAATGGTTATAATTATAACTATTGAAAATGATAACATAACCTATAATTAACAAATTCAAAGTGATCTTGGAACGTTAACATCCATTAAAATAAGATGATTTTACTTTTTTATACATTTAAAGATATAATAATGTTGAAAAGTTATATTATAATCAAACTACAATTAACAATGATCAATTGGTTATAATCTCAACTGTTAATAATAAAAATTTAATTTGGTATAAGCAAATATAAAGTGAATTTGGAAGTTTTACATACATAATAATAAGAGGATAAGAGGATTTTAATATGTTTTACATTTAATGATATAATAATGTTGAAAAAGTTATATTATAATCAAAGTATATTTAACAATGATCAAGTGGTTATAATTTCAAGTGTTAATAATAAAAATTTAATTTGGTATAAGCAAATATAAAGTGAATTTGTAAGTTTTACATACATAATAATGATACGATATAACTATTTTTTACATTTAATGATATAATAATGTTGAAAAAGTTATATTATAATTAAACTACAATTAACAAGATACTACATTTAACAATGATCAATTGTTATGTTAACTATTTAAAATGATAACATTACTTATCATTAAACAAATTCAAAGTGAATATGTAACGTATTACATTCAAAATAATTAGAAGATTTTACTTTTGTTTACATTTAATGATATAATAATGTTAAAAAGTTACATTATAATCAAACTACATTTACATGATCAATTGGTATAATTTCAACTGTTAATTATAAAAATTTAATTTGGCATAAGCAAATATTAAGTGAATTTGTATATTTTACATACATAATGATGATACGATATAACTTTTTTTTTAAATAAATGATGAAATAATATTGAAAAAGTTATCTTATAATCAAAGTACATTTAACAATGATCAATTGGTTATAATTTCAACTGTTGAAAATGATAACATAACCTATTATTAACAAATTCAAAGTGAATTTGTAAGTTTTACATACATATTAATATGAAGAATTTACTTTTGTTTACATTCAATGATATAATAATGTTAAAAAGTTATATTATAATCAAAGTACATTTGACAATGATCATATGGTTATAATTTCAACTGTTAATCTAAAAATTTAATTTGGTATAAGAAAATATAATGTGAATTTGGAATGTTACATACATAACAATGATATGATATAAGTTTTTTTTACTTTTAATGATATAATAATATTGAAAAAGTTATATTATAATCAAAGTACATTTAACAATGATCAATTGGTTATAATTATAACTATTGAAAATGATAACATAACCTATAATTAACAAATTCAAAGTGATCTTGGAACGTTAACATCCATTAAAATAAGATGATTTTACTTTTGTTTACATTTAATGATATAATAATGTTAAAAAGTTATATTATAATCAAACTACATTTAACAATGATCAATTGGTTATAATTATAACTATTGAAAATGATAACATAACCTATAATTAACAAATTCAAAGTGATCTTGGAACATTTACATACATAATAATGATACGATATAACTTTTTTTTACATTTAATGATATAATAATATTGAAAAAGTTATATTTTAATCAAACTACATTTAACAATGATCAATTGGTTAAAATTTCAACTGTTAATAATAAAAATTTAATTTGGTATAAGCAAATATAAAGTGAATTTTTAAGTTTTACATACATAATAATGATACGAAATAACTTTTTTTTTCCATTTAATGATATAATAATATTGATAAAGTTATATTATAATCAAAGTACTTTTAACAATGATCAATTGGTTAAAATTTCAACTGTTAATAAGAAAAATTTAATTTGGTATAAGCAAATCTTAAGTGAATTTGGAAGTTTTACATACATAATAATAAGAGGATTTTAATATGTTTTACATTTAATGATATAATAATGTTGAAAGAGTTATATTATAATTAAACTACATTTAACAATGATCAATTGGTTATAATGTTAACTATTTAAAATGATAACATTACTTATCATTAACAAATTCAAAGTGAATATGTAACGTATACATTCAAAATAATTAGAAGATTTTACTTTTGTTTACATTTAATGATATAATAATGTTAAAAAGTTACATTATAATCAAACTACATTTTACAATGATCAATTGGTTATAATTTCAACTGTTAATTATAAAAATTTAATTTGGCATAAGCAAATATTAAGTGAATTTGTATATTTTACATACATAATGATGATACGATATAACTTTTTTTTTAAATAAATGATGAAATAATATTGAAAAAGTTATATTATAATCAATGTACATTTAACAATGATCAATTGGTTATAATTTTAACTATTGAAAATGATAACATAACCTATAATTAACAAATTCATAGTGATCTTGGAACATTTACATACATAATAATGATATGATATAACATTTTTATACATTTAATGATATAAAAATATTGAAAAGTTATATTTTAAGCAAACTACATTTAACAATGATCAAGTGGTTATAATTTCAACTGTTAATAAAAAAAATTTAATTTGGTATAAACAAATATAAAGTGAATTTGGAAGTTTCACATACATAATAATGATACGATATAACTATTTTTTACATTTAATGATATAATAATGTTGAAAAAGTTATATTATAATTAAACTACATTTAACAATGATCAATTGGTTATAATGTTAACTATTGAAAATGATAACATAACCTATTATTAACAAATTCAAAGTGATCTTGGAACGTTTACATACATAATAATGATACGATATAACTTTTTTTTACAATTCATGATATAATAATGTTGAAAAAGTTATACTATAATTAAACTACATTTAACAATGATCAAATGGTTATAATTTCAACTGTTAATAAGACAAATTTAATTTGGTATAAGCAAATATAAAGTGAATTTGGATTGTTACATACATAATAATAAGAGGATAAGAGGATTTTAATATGTTTTACATTTAATGATACAATAATGTAGAAAAAGTTATACTATAATTAAACTACATTTAAATGATCAATGGTTATAATTTCAACTGTTAATAAGACAATTTAATTTGGTATAAGCAAATATAAAGTGAATTTGGATTGTTACATACAATAATGATATGATATAACATTTTTTTTATACATTTAATGATATAAAAATATTGAAAAGTTATATTATAATCAAACTACATTTAACAATGATCAATTGGTTATAATTTCAACTGTTGATAATAAAAATTTAATTTGTATAAGCAAATATAAAGTGAATTGGAAGTTTACATACATAATAATAAGAGGATTTAATATGTTTTACATTTAATGATATAATAATGTTAAAAAGTTATATTATATTAAACTACATTGTACAATGATCAATAATATATAAATTCAACTATTGAAAATGATAACATAACCTATAATTAACAAATTCAAAGTGATCTTGGAACATTTACATACATAATAATGACACGATATAACTTTTTTTTACATTTAATGATATAATAAAATTGAAATAGTTATATTATAATTAAACTACATTTAACAAAGATCAATTGGTTATAATTTCAACTGTTGAAATTAATAACATTACTTATTATTAACAAATTCAAAGTGAACTTGGAACGTTTACATCCATATTAATAAGATGATTTTACTTTTGTTTACATTTAATGATATAATAATGTTAAAAAGTAATATTATAATTAAACTACATTTAACAATGATCAATTGGTTATAATTTAACAATTAAAATGATAACATAACCTATAATTAACAAATTCAAAGTGATCTTGGAACATTTACATACATAATAAATATGATATTAAATTTTTAATACATTAATGATATAAAAATATTGAAAAGTTATATTATATCAAACTACATTTAACAATGATCAATTGGTTATAATTTCAACTGTTAATAAAAAAATTTAATTGGTATAAGAAAATATAAGAGAATTTGGAAGTTTTACATACATAATAATAATGAATTTACTATATTTTACATTTAATGATATAATAATGTTAAAAAGTTATATTATAATCAAACTACATTTAACAATGATCAATTGGTTATAATTATAACTATTGAAAATGATAACATAACCTATAATTAACAAATTCAAAGTGATCTTGGAACGTTAACATCCATTAAAATAAGATGATTTTACTTTTGTTTACATTTAATGATATAATAATGTTAAAAAGTTATATTATAATTAAACTACATTTAACAATGATCAATTGGTTATAATTTCAACTGTTAATAAGAAAACTTTAATTTGGTATAAGCAAATATAAAGTGAATTTTTAAGTTTTACATACATAATAATGATATGATATAACATTTTTATACATTTAATGATATAAAAATATTGAAAAGTTATATTATAATCAAACTACATTTAACAATGATCAATTGGTTATAATTTTAACTATTGAAAATGATAACATAACCTATAATTAACAAATTCAGAGTGATCTTGGAACGTTTACATACATAATAATGATACGATATAACTTTTTTTTACAATTAATGATATAATAATGTTGAAAAACTTGTATTATAATTAAACTACATTTAACAATGATCAATTGGTTATAATGTTAAGTATTTAAAATGATAACATAACCTATAATTAACAAATTCAAAGTGATCTTGGAACGTTTACATTCGTAATAATAAGAAGAGTTTACTTTTTTCTTACATTTATTGATATAATAATGTTGAAAAGTTATATTATAATCCAACTACATTTAACAATGATCAATTGGTTATAATGTTAACTATTGAAAATGATAACATAACCTATAATTAACAAATTCAAAGTGATCTTGGAACATTTACATACATAATAATGACACGATATAACTTTTTTTTACATTTAATGATATAAAAATATTGAAAAGTTATATTTTAAGCAAACTACATTTAACAATGATCAAGTGGTTATAAATTCAACTGTTAATAAAAAAAATTTAATTTGGTATAAACAAATATAAAGTGAATTTGGAAGTTTCACATACATAATAATGATACGATATAACTATTTTTTACATTTAATGATATAATAATGTTGAAAAAGTTATATTATAATTAAACTACATTTAACAATGATCAATTGGTTATAATGTTAACTATTGAAAATGATAACATAACCTATTATTAACAAATTCAAAGTGATCTTGGAACGTTTACATACATAATAATGATACGATATAACTTTTTTTTACAATTCATGATATAATAATGTTGAAAAACTTGTATTATAATAATAAACTACATTTAACAATGATCAATTGGTTAAATTTCAACTGTTAATAAAAAAATTTAATTTGGTATAAGAAAATTCAAAGTGAATTTGGAAGTTTTACATACATAATATAAGAGGTATAAGAGGATTTTAATATGTTTTACATTTAATGATACATAATGTAGAAAAAGTTATACTATATTAAACTACATTTAACAATGATCAAATGGTTATAATTTCAACTGTTAATAAGACAAATTTAATTTGGTATAAGCAAATATAAAGTGAATTTGGATTGTTACATACATAATAATGATATGATATAACATTTTTATACATTTAATGATATAAAAATATTGAAAAGTTATATTATAATCAAACTACATTTAACAATGATCAATTGGTTAAAATTTCAACTGTTAATAATAAAAATTTAATTTGGTATAAGCAAATATAAAGTGAATTTGGAAGTTTTACATACATAATAATAATAAGAGGGTTTTAATATGTTTTACATTTAATGATATAATAATGTTGAAAAAGGTTATATAATTTAAACTACATTTAACAATGATCAATTGGTTATAATTTCAACTGTTAATAAGAAAACTTTAATTTGGTATAAGCAAATATAAAGTGAATTTTTAAGTTTTACATACATAATAATGATACGATATAACTTTTTTTTACATTTAATGATATAATTATGTTGAAAAAGTTATATTATAATTAAACTACATTTAACAATGATCAATTGGTTATAATGTTAACTATTGAAAATTATAACATAACCTATAATTAACAAATTCAAAGTGAATTAGGAAGTTTTACAAACATAATAATGATACGATATATCTTTTTTATACATTTAATGATATTATAATGTTAAAAAGTTATATCATAATCAAACTACATTTAACAATGATCAATTGGTTATAATGTTAACTATTAAAAATGATAACATAACCTATAATTAACAAATTCAGAGTGATCTTGGAACGTTTACATACATAATAATGATACGATATAACTTTTTTTTACAATTAATGATATTATAATGTTGAAAAACTTGTATTATAATTAAACTACATTTAACAATGATCAATTGGTTATAATGTTAAGTATTTAAAATGATAACATAACCTATAATTAACAAATTCAAAGTGATCTTGGAACGTTTACATTCGTAATAATAAGAAGAGTTTACTTTTTTCTTACATTTATTGATATAATAATTTGAAAGTATATTATAATCAACTACATTTAACAATGATCAATTGGTTATAATTTTAATAACTAGAAAATGATAACATAACCTATAATTAACAAATTCAAAGTGATCTTGGAACATTTACATACATAATAATGATATGATATAAAATTTTTATACATTTAATGATATAAAAATATTGAAAAGTTATATTATGATCAAACTACATTTAACAATGATCAATTGGTTAAAATTTCAACTGTTAATAATAAAAATTTAATTTGGTATAAGAAAATATAAAGTGAATTTGGAAGTTTTACATACATAATAATAAGAGAATTTTAATATATTTTACATTTAATGATATAATAATGTTGAAAAAGTTATATTATAATTAAACTACATTTAACAATGATCAATTGGTTATAATTTCAACTGTTAATAAGAAAACTTTAATTTGGTATAAGCAAATATAAAGTGAATTTGGATTGTTACATACATAATAATGATATGATATAACATTTTTATACATTTAATGATATAAAAATATTGAAAAGTTATATTATAATCAAACTACATTTAACAATGATCAATTGGTTAAAATTTCAACTGTTAATAATAAAAATTTAATTTGGTATAAGCAAATATAAAGTGAATTTGGAAGTTTTACATACATAATAATAAGGATTTTAATATGTTTTACATTAATGATATAATAATGTTGAAAGAGTTATATTATAATTAAACTACATTGTACAATGATCAATAATATATAAATTCAACTATTGAAAGTAATAACATTTCTTATCATTAACAAATTCAAAGTGAATATGTAACATATACATCCATATTGATAAGATGATTTTACTTTTTCTTACATTTAATGATATAATAATGTTGAAAGGTTAAATTATAATTAAACTACATTTAACAAAGATCAATTGGTTATAATTTCAACTGTTGAAATTAATAACATTACTTATTATTAACAAATTCAAAGTGAACTTGGAACGTTTACATCCATATTAATAAGATGATTTTACTTTTGTTTACATTTAATGATATAATAATGTTAAAAAGTAATATTATAATTAAACTACATTTAACAATGATCAATTGGTTATAATTTTAACAATTGAAAATGATAACATAACCTATAATTAACAAATTCAAAGTGATCTTGGAACATTTACATACATAATAATGATATGATATAAAATTTTTATACATTTAATGATATAAAAATATTGAAAAGTTATATTATGATCAAACTACATTTAACAATGATCAATTGGTTATAATTTCAACTGTTAATAAGAAAACTTTAATTTGGTATAAGCAAATATAAAGTGAATTTTTAAGTTTTACATACATAATAATGATACGATATAACTTTTTTTTACATTTAATGATATAATAATATTGATAAAGTTATATTATAAACAATGTACTTTTAACAATGATCAATTGGTTAAAATTTCAACTGTTAATAAGAAAAATTTAATTTGGTATAAGCAAATATAAAGTGAATTTGGAAGTTGTACATACATAATAATAAGAGGATTTTAATATGTTTTACATTATATGATATAATAATGTTGAAAAAGTTATATTATAATTAAACTACATTTAACAATGATCAATTGGTTAAAATTTCAACTGTTAATAATAAAAATTTAATTTGGTATAAGCAAATATAAAGTGAATTAGGAAGTTTTACAAACATAATAATAAAACGATATATCTTTTTTATACATTTAATGATATTATAATGTTAAAAAGTTATATCATAATCAAACTACATTTAACAATGATCAATTGGTTATAATGTTAACTATTAAAAATGATAACATAACCTATAATTAACAAATTCAGAGTGATCTTGGAACGTTTACATACATAATAATGATACGATATAACTTTTTTTTACAATTCATGATATAATAATGTTGAAAAACTTGTATTATAATTAAACTACATTTAACAATGATCAATTGGTTAAATTTCAACTGTTAATAAAAAAATTTAATTGGTATAAGAAAATTCAAAGTGAATTTGGAAGTTTTACATACATAATTATAAGAGGATAGAGGATTTTAATATGTTTTACATTTAATGATACAATAATGTTGAAAAAGTTATACTATAATTAAACTACATTTAACAATGATCAAATGGTTATAATTTCAACTGTTAATAAGACAAATTTAATTTGGTATAAGCAAATATAAAGTGAATTTGGATTGTTACATACATAATAATAAGAGGATAAGAGGATTTTAATATGTTTTACATTTAATGATACAATAATGTAGAAAAAGTTATACTATAATTAAACTACATTTAACAATGATCAAATGGTTATAATTTCAACTGTTAATAAGACAAATTTAATTTGGTATAAGCAAATATAAAGTGAATTTGGATTGTTACATACATAATAATGATATGATATAACATTTTTATACATTTAATGATATAAAAATATTGAAAAGTTATATTATAATCAAACTACATTTAACAATGATCAATTGGTTAAAATTTCAACTGTTAATAATAAAAATTTAATTTGGTATAAGCAAATATAAAGTGAATTTGGAAGTTTTACATACATAATAATAAGAGGATTTTAATATGTTTTACATTTAATGATATAATAATGTTGAAAAAGTTATATTATAATTAAACTACATTTAACAATGATCAATTGGTTATAATTTCAACTGTTAATAAGAAAACTTTAATTTGGTATAAGCAAATATAAAGTGAATTTTTAAGTTTTACATACATAATAATGATACGATATAACTTTTTTTTACATTTAATGATATAATTATGTTGAAAAAGTTATATTATAATTAAACTACATTTAACAATGATCAATTGGTTATAATGTTAACTATTGAAAATTATAACATAACCTATAATTAACAAATTCAAAGTGAATTAGGAAGTTTTACAAACATAATAATGATACGATATATCTTTTTTATACATTTAATGATATTATAATGTTAAAAAGTTATATCATAATCAAACTACATTTAATAATGATCAATTGGTTATAATGTTAACTATTAAAAATGATAACATAACCTATAATTAACAAATTCAGAGTGATCTTGGAACGTTTACATACATAATAATGATACGATATAACTTTTTTTTACAATTAATGATATTATAATGTTGAAAAACTTGTATTATAATTAAACTACATTTAACAATGATCAATTGGTTATAATGTTAAGTATTTAAAATGATAACATAACCTATAATTAACAAATTCAAAGTGATCTTGGAACGTTTACATTCGTAATAATAAGAAGAGTTTACTTTTTTCTTACATTTATTGATATAATAATGTTGAAAAGTTATATTATAATCAAACTACATTTAACAATGATCAATTGGTTATAATTTTAACTATTGAAAATGATAACATAACCTATAATTAACAAATTCATAGTGATCTTGGAACATTTACATACATAATAATGATATGATATAACATTTTTATACATTTAATGATATAAAAATATTGAAAAGTTTTATTTTAAGCAAACTACATTTAACAATGATCAAGTGGTTATAAATTCAACTGTTAATAAAAAAAATTTAATTTGGTATAAACAAATATAAAGTGAATTTGGAAGTTTCACATACATAATAATGATACGATATAACTATTTTTTACATTTAATGATATAATAATGTTGAAAAAGTTATATTATAATTAAACTACATTTAACAATGATCAATTGGTTATAATGTTAACTATTGAAAATGATAACATAACCTATTATTAACAAATTCAAAGTGATCTTGGAACGTTTACATACATAATAATGATACGATATAACTTTTTTTTACAATTCATGATATAATAATGTTGAAAAACTTGTATTATAATTAAACTACATTTAACAATGATCAATTGGTTAAAATTTCAACTGTTAATAAGAAAAATTTAATTTGGTATAAGAAAATTCAAAGTGAATTTGGAAGTTTTACATACATAATAATAAGAGGATAAGAGGATTTTAATATGTTTTACATTTAATGATACAATAATGTTGAAAAAGTTATACTATAATTAAACTACATTTAACAATGATCAAATGGTTATAATTTCAACTGTTAATAAGACAAATTTAATTTGGTATAAGCAAATATAAAGTGAATTTTGATTGTTACATACATAATAATAAGAGGATAAGAGGATTTTAATATGTTTTACATTTAATGATACAATAATGTAGAAAAAGTTATACTATAATTAAACTACATTTAACAATGATCAAATGGTTATAATTTCAACTGTTAATAAGACAAATTAATTGGTATAAGCAAATATAAAGTGAATTGGGATGTTACATACATAATAATGATATGATATAACATTTTTATACATTTAATGATATAAAAATATTGAAAAGTTATATTATAATCAAACTACATTTAACAATGATCAATTGGTTAAAATTTCAACTGTTAATAATAAAAATTTAATTTGGTATAAGCAAATATAAAGTGAATTTGGAAGTTTTACATACATAATAATAAGAGGATTTTAATATGTTTTACATTTAATGATATAATAATGTTGAAAAAGTTATATTATAATTAAACTACATTGTACAATGATCAATAATATATAAATTCAACTATTGAAAGTAATAACATTTCTTATCATTAACAAATTCAAAGTGAATATGTAACATATACATCCATATTGATAAGATGATTTTACTTTTTCTTACATTTAATGATATAATAATGTTGAAAAGTTATATTATAATCCAACTACATTTAACAATGATCAATTGGTTATAATGTTAACTATTGAAAATGATAACATAACCTATAATTAACAAATTCAAAGTGATCTTGGAACATTTACATACATAATAATGACACGATATAACTTTTTTTTACATTTAATGATATAATAATATTGAAATAGTTATATTATAATTAAACTACATTTAACAATGATCAATTGGTTATAATTTCAACTATGAAAATGATAACATAACCTATAATTAACAAATTCAAAGTGATCTTGGAAACATTACATAATAATAATGATATGATATAATATTTTTATACATTTAATGATATAAAAATATTGAAAAGCTATATATGATTCAAACTACATTAACAATGATCAATTGGTTAAAATTTCAACTGTTAATAATAAAAATTTAATTTGTAAAGAAAATTAAAGTGAATTGGAAGTTTTACATACATAAATAAGAGAATTTAATATATTTTTACATTTAATGATATAATAATGTTGAAAAGTTATATTATAATTAAACTACATTTAACAATGATCAATTGGTTATAATTTCAACTGTAATAAGAAAACTTAATTGGTATAAGCAAATATAAAGTGATTTGGAAGTTTCACATACATAATAATGAGACGATATAACTATTTTTTACATTAATGATATAATAATGTTGAAAAAGTTATATTATAATTAAACTACATTAACAATGATCATTGGTTAATGTTAACTATTGAAAATGATAACATAACCTATTATTAACAAATTCAAAGTGATCTTGGAACGTTTACATACATAATAATGATACGATATAACTTTTTTTTACAATTCATGATATAATAATGTTGAAAAACTTGTATTATAATTAAACTACATTTAACAATGATCAATTGGTTAAAATTTCAACTGTTAATAAGAAAAATTTAATTTGGTATAAGAAAATTCAAAGTGAATTTGGAAGTTTTACATACATAATAATAGAGGATAAGAGGATTTTAATATGTTTTAATTTAATGATACAATAATGATGAAAAAGTTATACTATAATTAAACTACATTTAACAATGATCAAATGGTTATAATTCAACTGTTAATAAGACAAATTTAATTGGTATAAGCAAATATAAAGTGAATTGGATTGTTACATACATAATAATAAGAGGATAAGAGGATTTTAATATGTTTTACATTTAATGATACAATAATGTAGAAGAAGTTATACTATAATTAAACTACATTTAACAATGATCAATTGGTTATAATTTCAACTGTTAATAAGAAAACTTTAATTTGGTATAAGCAAATATAAAGTGAATTTTTAAGTTTTACATACATAATAATGTTACGATATAACTTTTTTTTACATTTAATGATATAATTATGTTGAAAAAGTTATATTATAATTAAACTACATTTAACAATGATCAATTGGTTATAATGTTAACTATTAAAATTATAACAAACCTATAATTAACAAATTCAAAGTGAATTAGGAAGTTTTACAAACATAATAATGACGATATATCTTTTTTATACATTTAATGATATTATAATGTTAAAAAGTTATATCATAATCAAACTACATTTAACAATGATCAATTGGTTATAATGTTAACTATTAAAAATGATAACATAACCTATAATTAACAAATTCAGAGTGATCTTGGAACGTTTACATTCGTAATAATAAGAAGAGTTTACTTTTTTCTTACATTTATTGATATAATAATGTTGAAAAAGTTATATTAATATCAACTACATTTAACAATGATCAATTGGTTATAATTTTAACTATTGAAAATGATAACATAACCTATAATTAACAAATTCATAGTGATCTTGGACATTTACATACATAATAATGATATGATATAACATTTTTATACATTTAATGATATAAAATATTGAAAAATTATATTTTAAGCAAACTACTACATTTAACAATGATCATTGGTTATAAATTCAACTGTTAATAAAAAAAAATTTATTTGGTATAAGCAAATATAAAGTGAATTTGGATTGTTTTACATCATAATATAAGAGATAAGAGGATTTTAAGATGTTTTACATTTAATGATACATAATGTAGAAAAAGTTATACTATAATTAAACTACATTTAACAATGATCAAATGGTTATAATTTCAACTGTTAATAAGACAAATTTTTATTTGGTATAAGCAAATATAAAGTGAATTGGATTGTTTACAACATACATAATAATGATATGATATAACATTTTTATACTTTAATGATATAAAATATTGAAAAGTTATATTTTAGCAAACTACATTTAACATGATCAAGTGGTTATAAATTCAACTGTTAATAAAAAAAATTTAATTTGGTATAAGCAAATATAAAGTGAATTTGGATTGTTACATACATAATAATAAGAGGATAAGAGGATTTTAATATGTTTTACATTTAATGATACAATAATGTAGAAAAAGTTATACTATAATTAAACTACATTTAACAATGATCAAATGGTTATAATTTCAACTGTTAATAAGACAAATTTAATTTGGTATAAGCAAATATAAAGTGAATTTGGATTGTTACATACATAATAATGATATGATATAACATTTTTATACATTTAATGATATAAAAATATTGAAAAGTTATATTATAATCAAACTACATTTAACAATGATCATTGATTTAAATTTCAACTGTTAATAATAAAAATTTAATTTGGTATAAGCAAATAAAAGTGAATTTGGAAGTTTTACATACATAATAATAAGAGGATTTTAATATGTTTTACATTTAATGATATATATGTTGAAAAAGTTATATTATAATTAAACTACATTAAACAATGATCAATTGGTTATAATGTTAACTATTTAAAATGATAACATAACCTATAATTAACAAATTCAAAGTGATTTTGGAAAGTTTACACTCGTAATAATAAGAAGAGTTTACTTTTTTCTTACATTTAATGATATAATAATGTTAAAAAGTAATATTATAATTAAACTACATTTAACAATGATCAATTGGTTATAATTTCAACTGTTGAAATTGATAACATAACCTATAATTAACAAATTCAAAGTGATCTTGGAACATTTACATACATAATAATGATATGATATAAAATTTTTATACATTTAATGATATAAAAATATTGAAAAGTTATATTATGATCAAACTACATTTAACAATGATCAATTGGTTAAAATTTCAACTGTTAATAATAAAAATTTAATTTGGTATAAGAATATTTAAAGTGAATTTGGAAGTTTTACATACATAATAAAAAGAGAATTTTAATATGTTTTACATTTAATGATATAATAATGTTAAAAAGTTATATTATAATCAAACTACATTTAACAATGATCAATTGGTTATAATTTTAACTATTGAAAATGATAACATAACCTATAATTAACAAATTCAAAGTGATCTTGGAAAGTTTACATTCGTAAAAATAAGAAGAGTTTACTTTTTTCTTACATTTAATGATATAATAATGTTAAGAAGTAATATTATAATTAAACTACATTTAACACTGCTCAAGTGGTTATAATTTCAACTGTTAATAAGAAAAATTTAATTTGGTATAAGCAAATATAAAGTGAATTTGGAAGTTTTACATACATAATAATAAGAGGATTTTAATATGTTTTATATTTAATGATATAATAATGTTGAAAAGTTATATATAATTAACTACATTTAACAAAGATAAATGGTTATAATTTCAACTGTTGAAATTAATAACATTACTAGTATTAACAAATTCAAAGTGAACTTGGAACGTTTACATCCATATTAATAAGATGATTTTACTTTTGTTTACATTTAATGATATAATAATGTTAAAAAGTAATATTATAATTAAACTACATTTAACAATGATCAATTGGTTATAATGTTATCTATTGAAAATGATAACATAACCTAAAATTAACAAATTCAAAGTGATCTTGGAACTCTTACATTCATAATAATAAGAAGATTTTACTTTTTTCTTACATTTAATGATATAATAATGTTGAAAAGTTATATTATAATCAAAGTATTTTTAACACTGCTCAAGTGGTTATAATTTCAACTGTTAATAATAAAAATTTAATTTGGTATAAGCAAATATAAAGTGAATTTGGAATATACATACATAATAATAATAAGATTTAACTTTTTCTTACATTTAATGATATTAATAATGTTGAAAAGTTATATTATAATCAAAGTATTTTTAACACTGATCAAGTGGTTATAATTTCAACTGTTAATAATAAAAATTTAATTTGGTATAAGCAAATATAAAGTGAATTTGGAAGTTTTACATACATAATAATGATACGATATAACATTTTTATACATTTAATGATATAAAATGTTGAAAAGTTATATTATAATCAAACTACATTTAACAATGATCAATTGGTTAAAATTTTAACTATTGAAAATGATAACATAACCTATAATTAACAAATTCAAAGTGATCTTGGAACGTTTACATCATATAATAAAAGTTTACTTTTTTTTACATTTAATGATATAATAATGTTAAAAGTATATTATAATTAAACTACATTTAACAATGATCAATTGGTTATAATTTCAACTGTTGAAAATGATAACATTACTTATAATAAACAATTCAAAGTGATCTTGGAACGTTTACATACATAATAATAAGATGATTTTACTTTTTTTTACATTTAATGATATAATAATGTTAAAAGTTATATTATAATTAAACTACATTTAACAATGATCAATTGGTTATAATGTTAACTATTGAAAATGATAACATAACCTATAATTAACAAATTCAAAGTGATCTTGGAACGTTTACATACATAATAATGATACGATATAATTTTTTTACAATTAATGATATAATAATGTTGAAAAGTATATTATAATCAAACTATATTTAACCTGATCATCAAGTGGTTATAATTTCAACTGTTAATAATAAAAATTTAATTTGGTATACGCAAATATAAAGTGAATTTGTAAGTTTTACATACATAATAATGATACGATATATCTTTTTTATACATTTAATGATATTATAATGTTAAAAAGTTATATTATAATCAAACTACATTTAACAATGATCAATTGGTTATAATGTTAACTATTAAAAATGATAACATAACCTATAATTAACAAATTCAAAGTGATCTTGGAACTTTTACATTCATAATAATAAGAAGATTTTACTTTTTTCTTACATTTAATGATATAATAATGTTGAAAAGTTATATTATAATCAAAGTATTTTTAACACTGCTCAAGTGGTTATAATTTCAACTGTTAATAAGAAAAATTTAATTTGGTATAAGCAAATATAAAGTGAATTTGGAAGTTTTACATACATAATAAAGAGGATTTTAATATGTTTATATTTAATGATATAATAATGTTGAAAAAGTTATATTATAATTAAACTACATTTAACAATGATCAATTGGTTATAATTTCAACTGTTGAAATTAATAACATTACTTTTATTAACAAATTCAAAGTGAACTTGGAACGTTTACATCCATATTAATAATAAGATGATTTTACTTTTGTTTTACATTTAATGATATAATAATGTTAAAAAGTAATATTATAATTAAACTACTACATTTAACAATGATCAATTGGTTATATGTTTCTATTGAAATGATAACATAACCTAAAATTAACAAATTCAAAGTGATCTTGGAACTTTAAATTCATAATAATAAGAAGATTTTACTTTTTTCTTACATTTAATGATATAATAATGTTGAAAAGTTATATTATAATCAAAGTATTTTTAACACTGCTCAAGTGGTTATAATTTCAACTGTTAATAAGAAAAATTTAATTTGGTATAAGCAAATATAAAGTGAATTTGGAAGTTTTACATACATAATAATAAGAGGATTTTAATATGTTTTATATTTAATGATATAATAATGTTGAAAAAGTTATATTATAATTAAACTACATTTAACAAAGATCAATTGGTTATAATTTCAACTGTTGAAATTAATAACATTACTTATTATTAACAAATTCAAAGTGAACTTGGAACGTTTACATCCATATTAATAAGATGATTTTACTTTTGTTTACATTTAATGATATAATAATGTTAAAAAGTAATATTATAATTAAACTACATTTAACAATGATCAATTGGTTATAATGTTATCTATTGAAAATGATAACATAACCTATAATTAACAAATTCAAAGTGATCTTGGAACGTTTACATACATAATAATGATACGATATAATTTATTTTACAATTAATGATATAATAATGTTGAAAAGTTATATTATAATCAAAGTATATTTAACACTGATCAAGTGGTTATAATTTCAACTGTTAATAATAAAAATTTAATTTGGTATATGCAAATATAAAGTGAATTTGTAAGTTTTACATACATAATAATGATACGATATATCTTTTTTTATACATTTAATGATATAATAATGTTGAAAAGTTATATTATAATCAAACTACATTTAACAATGATCAATTGGTTATAATTTAACTATTAAAAATGATAACATAACCTATAATTAACAAATTCAAAGTGATCTTGGAACGTTTACATCATAATAATAAGAGAGTTTACTTTTTTTACATTTAATGATATAATAATGTTGAAAAGTTATATTATAATCAAACTACATTTAACAATGATCAATTGGTTATAATTTCAACTGTTATAAAAATTTAATTTGGTATAAGCAAATACAAAGTGAATTTGGAAGTTTTACATACATAATAATAAGAGGATTTTAATATGTTTTACATTTAATGATATAATATGTTGAAAAAGTTATATTATAATTAAACTACATTTAACAATGATCAATTGTTATAATTTCAACTGTTAATAGAAAAATTTAATTTGGTATAAGCAAATATAAAGTGAATTTGTAAGTTTTACATACATAATAATGATACGATATAATTTTTTTACATTTAATGATATAATAATGTTGAAAAGTTATATTATAATCAAGTACATTAACAATGATCAATTGGTTATAATTTCAACTGTTAATAATAAAAATTTAATTTGGTAAAGCAAATATAAAGTGAATTTGTAAGTTTTACATACATAATAATGATACGATATATCTTTTTTTATACATTTAATGATATTATAATGTTAAAAAGTTATATTATAATCAAACTACATTTAACAATGATCAATTGGTTATAATTTATCTATTGAAATGATAACATAACCTATAATTAACAAATTCAAAGTGATTTTGGAAAGTTTTACACTCATAATAATAAGAGATTTACTTTTTTCTTACATTTAATGATATAATAATGTTAAAAAGTAATATTATAATTAAACTACATTTAACATGATCAATTGGTTATAATTTCAACTATTGAAAATGATAACATAACCTATATTAACAATTCAAGTGATTTGGAACGTTTACATACATAATAATATGATATAATTTATTTTACAATTAATGATATAATAATGTTGAAAAAGTTATATTATAATCAAACTACATTTAACAATGATCAATTGGTTATAATTTCAACTGTTAAAAAAAAATTTAATTTGGTAACAAATATAAAGTGAATTTTAAGTTTTTACATACATAATAGATACGATATACTTTTTTATACATTTAATGATATAATAATGTTAAAAAGTTATATTATAATCAAACTACATTTAACAATGATCAATTGGTTATAATTTTACTATTGAAAATGATAACATAACCTATAATTAACAAATTCAAAGTGATTTTGGAAGTTTACATCATATAATAAGAAGAGTTTACTTTTTTCTTACATTTAATGATATAATAATTTTAAAAGTTATATTATAATCAAACTACATTTAACAATGATCAATTGGTTATAATTTCAACTGTTGAAATTGATAACATAACCTATAATTAACAAATTCAAAGTGATCTTGGAACATTTACATACATAATAATGATATGATATAACTTTTTTATACATTTAATGATATAATAATGTTGAAAAGTTATATTATAATCAAACTACATTTAACAATGATCATTGGTTATAATTTTAAACTATTGAAAATGATAACATAACCTATAATTAACAAATTCAAAGTGATCTTGGAACGTTTACATACATAATAATGGATTATATAATTTTTTTACATTTAATGATATAATAATGTTGAAAAGTTATATTATAATCAAGTACATTTAACATGATCAAGTGGTTATAATTTTAACTGTTGAAAATGATAACATAACCTATAATTAACAATTCAAAGTGATCTTGGAACTTTTACATTCATAATAATAAGAAGATTTTACTTTTTCTTACATTTAATGATATAATAATGTTGAAAAGTTATATTATAATCAAAGTATTTTTAACAATGATCAATTGGTTATAATTTCAACTGTTAATAATAAAATTTATTTGGTATAAGCAAATATAAAGTGAATTTGGAATATTACATACATAATAATAATAATATTTAACTTTTTTTCTTACATTTAATGATATAATAATGTTGAAAAGTTATATTATAAATCAAAGTACATTTAACAACTGCTCATTGGTTATAATTTCAACTGTTAATAATAAAATTTAATTTGGTATTAAATATAAAGTGAATTTGGAAGTTTTACATACATAATAATGATACGATATAACATTTTTATACATTTAATGATATAATAATGTTGAAAAAGTTATATTATAATCAAACTACATTTAACAATGATCAATTGGTTATAATTTTAACTATTGAAAATGATAACATAACCTATAATAACAATTCAAAGTGATCTTGGAACGTTTACATTCATATATAAGAATGATTACTTTTTTTTTTTACATTTAATGATATAATAATGTTAAAAATTATATTATAATTAAACTACATTTAACAATGATCAATTGGTTATAATGTTACTATTGAAAATGATAACATAACCTATAATTAACAAATTCAAAGTGATCTTGGAACGTTTACATACATAATAATGATACGAATAATTTTATTTTACAATTAATGATATAATAATGTTGAAAAGTTATATTATAATCAAACTACATTTAACAATGATCAATTGGTTATAATTTCAACTGTTAATAATAAAAATTTAATTTGGTATAAGCAAATATAAAGTGAATTTGTAAGTTTTACATACATAATAATGATACGATATAACTTTTTTTTACATTTAATGATATAATAATATTGAAAAAGTTAGATTATAATCAAAGTACATTTAACAATGATCAATTGGTTATAATGTTAACTATTGAAAATGATAACATAACCTATAATTAACAAATTCAAAGTGATCTTGGAACTTTACATACATAATAATGAAGATTTACTTTTTTTACATTTAATGATATAATAATGTTAAAAAGTTATATTATAATAAACTACATTTAACAATGATCAATTGTTATAATTTAACTATTGAAAATGAATAACATAATTTATATTAACAAATCAAAGTGATCTTGGAAGTTTACATACATAATAATGATACGATATAATTTTTTTACATTTAATGATAAATAATGTTGAAAAGTTATATTATAATCAAAGTACATTTAACACTGATCAATTGGTTATAATTTCAACTGTTAATAATAAAAATTTAATTTGGTAAAGCAAATATAAAGTGAATTGGAAGTTTTACATACATAATATGATACGATATTTTTTTTTTACATTTAATGATATAATATGTTAAAAAGTTATATTATAATCAAACTACTACATTTAACAATGATCAATTGGTTATAATTTCTATTGAAAATGATAACATAACCTATAATTAACAAATTCAAAGTGATTTGGAAGTTTACATACATAATAATAAGAATGTTTCTTTTTTTTTACATTTAATGATATAATAATGTTAAAAAGTAATATTATAATTAAACTACATTTAACAATGATCAATTGGTTATAATTTCAACTGTTGAAATGATAACATAACCTATAATTAACAAATTCAAAGTGATCTTGGAAATTTTACATACATAATAATGATAGATATAACTTTTTATACATTAATGATATAATAATGTTGAAAAGTTATATTATAATCAAACTACATTTAACAATGATCAATTGGTTATAATTTTAACTATTGAAAATGATAACATAACCTATAATTAACAAATTCAAAGTGATCTTTGAACGTTTACATACATAATAATGATAAGATATAATTTTTTTACATTTAATGATATAATAATGTTGAAAAAGTTATATTATAATCAAGTACATTTAACACGATCAGTGGTTATAATTTTAAAATTTAACTTTGAAAATGATAACATAACCTATAATTAACATTCAAAGTGATCTTGGAACTTTTACATACATAATAATAAAGATTTTAACTTTTTTCTTACATTTAATGATATAATAATGTTGAAAAGTTATATTATAATCAAAGTACATTTAACAATGATCAATTGGTTATAATTTCAACTGTTAATAATAAAAATTTAATTTGGTATAAGCAAATATAAAGTGAATTTGGAATATTACATACATAATAAAATAAGATTTAACTTTTTTTTTACATTTAATGATATAATAATGTTGAAAAGTTATATTATAATCAAACTATTTTTAACACTGATCAAGTGGTTATAATTTTCAACTGTTAATAATAAAAATTAATTTGTTATAAGCAAATAAAAAGTGAATTTGGAAGTTTTACATACATAATAATGATAAGATATAACTTTTTTTACACATTTAATGATATAATAATGTTGAAAAGTTATATTATAATCAAACTACATTTAACAATGATCATTGGTTAAATTTTAACTGTTGAAAATGATAAACATAATTTATAATTAACAAATTCAAAGTGATCTTGGAACGTTTACATCATAATAATAAGAAGATTTTACTTTTTTTTACATTTAATGATATAATAATGTTGAAAAATTATATTATAATTAAACTACATTTAACAATGATCAATTGGTTATAATTTAACTATTGAAAGATAACATAACCTATAATTAACAAATTCAAGTGATCTTGGAACGTTTTACATACATAATAATGATACGATTTTAATTTTTTTTACAATTAATGATATAATATGTTGAAAAGTTTTATTATAATCAAAGTACATTTAACACTGATCAATTGGTTATAATTTCAACTGTTAATAATAAAAATTTAATTTGGTACACAATATAAAGTGAATTTGGAAGTTTTACATACATAATAATGATACGATATAACTTTTTTATACATTAATGATATAATAATGTAAAAAGTTATATTATAATCAACTACATTTAACAATGATCAATTGGTTATAATTTATCTATTGAAAATGATAACATAACCTATAATTAACAAATTCAAAGTGATTTGGAACGTTTCACTCATAATAATAAGAAGATTTTACTTTTTTTTTACATTTAATGATATAATAATGTTGAAAAGTTATATTATAATCAACTACATTTAACAATGATCAATTGGTTATAATTTAACTATTGAAATGATAACATAACCTATAATTAACAATTCAAGTGAATCTTGGAACGTTTACATACATAATAATGATATGATATAATTATTTTACATTTAATGATATAATAATGTTGAAAAGTTATATTATAATCAAACTACATTTAACAATGATCAATTGGTTATAATTTCAACTGTTAATAATAAAATTTAATTTGGTATAAGCAAATATAAAGTGAATTTGTAATTTTACATACATAATAATGATACGATATAATCTTTTTTATACATTTAATGATATAATAATGTTAAAAAGTTATATTATAATCAAACTACATTTAACAATGATCAATTGGTTATAAGTTTAACTATTGAAAATGATAACATAACCTATAATTAACAAATCAAAGTGATCTTGGAACATTTACATTCATAATAATAGAAGATTTACTTTTTTTTTACATTTATGATATAATAATGTTAAAAGTAATATTATAATCAAACTACATTTAACAATGATCAATTGGTTATAATTTTCTATTGAAAATGATAACATAACCTATAATTAACAAATTAAAGTGATCTTGGAACATTTACATACATAATAATATATGATATTATTTTTTTACATTTAATGATATAATAATGTTGAAAGTTATATTATAATCAACTACATTTAACAATGATCAATTGGTTATAATTTTCAACTGTTAAAATAAAATTTAATTTGGTATAAGCAATACAAAGTGAATTTGGAAGTTTTACATACATAATAATAGAGATTTAATATTTTTTACATTTAATGATATAATAATGTTGAAAAGTTATATTATAAATCACTACATTTAACACTGATCAATTGTGGTTATAATTTCAACTGTTAATAATAAAATTTAATTTGGTATAACAAATATAAAGTGATTTGGAAGTTTTACATACATAATATGAGGATATTAACTTTTTATACATTTAATGATATAATAATGTTTAAAAGTTATATTATAATCAAATTACATTTAACAATGATCAATTGGTTATAATTTTAACTGTTAAAATGATAACTTTAACCTAAAATTACAAATTCAAAGTGATCTTGGATTGGACTTTTACATAATAATAATAAGAAGATTTTACTTTTTTTACATTAATGATATAATAATGTTGAAAAAGTTTATTTACCAAATACATTTAACACTGATCAATGGTTATAATTTCAACTGTTAATAATAAAAATTTATTTTTTAAGCAAATATAAAGTGAATTTTAAATTTACATACATAATAATGATACGATATATCTTTTTTATACATTTAATGATATAATAATGTTGAAAAGTATATTATAATCAAACTACATTTAACAATGATCAATTGGTTATAATTTTAACTATTAAAAATGATAACATACCTATAATTAACAATTCAAAGTGATCTTGGAACGTTTACATTCGTAATAATGATAGAAATAACTTTTTTCTTACATTTAATGATATAATAATGTTGAAAGTTATATTATAATCAAAGTATTTTTAACACTGATCAATTGGTTATAATTTTCAACTGTTAATAATAAAATTTAATTTGGTATAACAAATTAAAGTGAATTTGGAAGTTTTACATACATATAATAAGGGATTTTAATATGTTTTATATTAATGATATAATAATGTTGAAAAAGTTATATTATAATTAAACTACATTTAACAATGATCAATTGGTTATAATTTCAACTTTTAATAATAAAAATTTATTTTGTATAAGCAAATATAAAGTGAATTGGAAGTTTTACATAATAATGATCGATATAATTTTTTTACATTTAATGATATAATAATGTTGAAAAGTTATATTATATAATCAAAGTACATTTAAACACTGATCAATTGGTTATAATTTAACTGTTTAAAATGAAACATAACCTATTTAACAAATTAAAGTGATTTGGAAGTTTTACATACATATAATGATATGATATACTTTTTTATATACATTTAATGATATAATAATGTTGAAAAGTTATATTATAATCAACTACATTTAACCATGATCAATTGGTTAAATTTCAACTGTTAAAAATGAAAACTTACTATAATTAACAAATTCAAAGTGAATTTGGAAGTTTACATACATATAATGATGATATAACTTTTTTTTACATTTAATGATATAAAATGTTGAAAAGTTATTATAATTAAACTACATTTAACACTGATCAATTGGTTATAATTTCAACTATTTAAAATAATACATAATTATATTAGTAAAAGCAAATTCAAAGTGATTTTGGAAAGTTTACACATCGTAATAATAAGAAGATTTTACTTTTTTTACATTTAATGATATAATAATGTTAAAAGTAATATTATAATTAAACTACAATTAACAATGATCAATTGGTTATAATTTCAACTATTGAAATTGATAACTTACCTATAATTAACAAATTCAAAAGTGATCTTGGAACTTTTACATTCATAATAATAAGAAGATTTTACTTTTTTTTACATTTAATGATATAATAATGTTGAAAAGTTATATTATAATCAAAGTATATTTAACATGATCAATGGGTTATAATTTTCAACTGTTAATAATAAAATTTAATTTGGTATATGCAAATATAAAGTGAATTTGTAAGTTTTACATACATAATAATATACGATATATCTTTTTTATACATTTATGATATTATAATGTTAAAAAGTTATATTATAATCAAACTACATTTAACAATGATCAATTGGTTATAATGTGAACTATTAAAAAGATAACATAACTATATTAACAAATTCAAAGTGATCTTGGAACGTTTACATACATAATAATGATACGACATAACTTTTTTTTACAATTAATGATATAATAATGTTGAAAACTTGTATTATAATTAACTACATTTAACAATGATCAATTGGTTATAATGTTAACTATTTAAAATGATAACATAACCTATAATTAACAAATTCAAAGTGATTTTGGAAGTTTACATCATAATAATAATAGATTTTACTTTTTTCTTACATTTAATGATATAATAATGTAAAAGTAATATTATAATTAACTACAATTAACAATGATCAATTGGTTATAATTTCAACTATTGAAATTGATAACATTACTTATTATTAACAAATTCAAAGTGATCTTGGAACTTTACATTCATATAATAAGAAGATTTTACTTTTTTTACATTTAATGATATAATAATGTTGAAAAGTTATATTATAATCAAAGTATATTTAACACTGATCAAGTGGTTAAATTTCAACTGTTAATAATAAACATTTAATTGGTATATGCAAATATAAAGTGAATTTGTAATTTTACATACATAATAATGATACGTATATCTTTTTATACATTTATGATATTATAAAGTTAAAAGTTATATTATAATCAAACTACATTTAACAATGATCAATTGGTTATAATGTTAACTATTAAAAATGATAACATAACCTATAATTAACAAATTCAAAGTGATCTTGGAACGTTTACATACATAATAATGATACGACATAATTTTTTTTACAATTAATGATATTATAATGTTAAAAAGTTATATTATAATCAAACTACATTTAACAATGATCAATTGGTTATAATTTTAACTATTGAAAATGATAACATAACCTATAATTAACAAATTCAAAGTGATTTTGGAAGTTTACATACGTAATAATAAGAAGATTTTACTTTTTTCTTACATTTAATGATATAATAATGTTGAAAAAGAATATTATAATTAAACTACATTTAACAATGATCAATTGTTTATAATTTAACTATTGAAAATGATAACATAACCTATAATTAACAATTCAAAGTGATCTTGGAACGTTTACATACAATATATAATGATATATATAATTTTTTTACAATTAATGATATAATAATGTTGAAAAGTTATATTATAATCAAAGTATATTTAACACTGATCAAGTGGTTATAATTTCAACTGTTAATAATAAAAATTTAATTTGGTATACGCAAATATAAAGTGAATTTGTAAGTTTTACATACATAATAATGATACGATATATCTTTTTTATACATTTAATGATATTATAATGTTAAAAAGTTATATTATAATCAAACTACATTTAACAATGATCAATTGGTTATAATGTTAACTATTAAAAATGATAACATAACCTATAATTAACAAATTCAAAGTGATCTTGGAACGTTTACATACATAATAATGATACGACATAACTTTTTTTTACAATTAATGATATAATAATGTTGAAAAACTTGTATTATAATTAAACTACATTTAACAATGATCAATTGGTTATAATGTTAACTATTTAAAATGATAGCATAACCTATAATTAACAAATTCAAGTGATCTGGAACGTTTACATTCATAATAATAACAAGATTTTACTTTTTTCTTACATTTAATGATATAATAATGTTAAAAAGTTATATTATAATTAAACTACTTAAACAACAATGATAATTGGTTATAATTTCAACTATTGAAATTGATAACATTACTTTTATTAACAAATTCAAAGTGATCTTGGAACTTTTACATTCATAATAAGAAGATATTTTACTTTTTTCTTACATTTAATGATATAATAATGTTGAAAAGTTATATTATAATCAATATATTTTACAATGATCAATTGGTTATAATTTCAACTGTTAATAATAAAAATTTAATTTGGTATAAGCAAATATAAAGTGAATTTGGAAGTTTTACATACATAATAATGATAGATATATCTTTTTATACATTTAATGATATATAATGTTAAAAAGTTATATTATAATCAAACTACATTTAACAATGATCAATTGGTTATAATGTGAACTATTAAAAATGATAACATAACCTATAATTAACAAATTCAAAGTGATCTTGGAACGTTTACATACATAATAATGATACGATTTAACTTTTTTTTTACATTTAATGATATAATAATGTTGAAAAACTTATATTATAATCACTACATTTAACAATGATCAATTGGTTATAATGTTAACTATTTAAATGATAACATAACCTATAATTAACATTCAAAGTGATTTTGGAAAGTTTACATACATAATAATAAGAAGATTTACTTTTTTTTTACATTTAATGATATAATAATGTTAAAAGTATATTATATAATTAAACTACATTAACAATGATCAATTGGTTATAATTTCAACTATTGAAAATGATAACATAACCTATTATTAACAATTCAAAGTGATCTTGGAACTTTTACATTCATAATAATAAGAAGATTTTACTTTTTTCTTACATTTTATGATATAATAATGTTGAATAGTTATATTATAATCAAAGTATATTTAACACTGATCAAGTGGTTATAATTTCAACTGTTAATAATAAAAATTTAATTTGGTATATGCAAATATAAAGTGAATTTGTAAGTTTTACATACATAATAATGATACGATATATCTTTTTTATACATTTAATGATATTATAATGTTAAAAAGTTATATTATAATCAAACTACATTTAACAATGATCAATGGTTATAATTTAACTATTAAAAATGATAACATAACCTATAATTAACAAATTCAAAGTGATCTTGGAACGTTTACATACATAATAATGATACGATATAATTTTTTTTTACAATTAATGATATTATAATGTTAAAAAGTTATATTATAATCAAACTACATTTAACAATGATCAATGGTTATAATGTTAACTATTAAAAATGATAACATAACCTATAATTAACAAATTCAAAGTGATCTTTGGAACGTTTACATACATAATAATAAGATATTTAACTTTTTTTCACATTTAATGATATAATAATGTTGAAAAGTTATATTATAATCAAAGTATATTTAACACTGATTAAGTGGTTATAATTTCAACTGTTAATAATAAATTTTTAATTTGGTATACGCAAATATAAAGTGAATTTGTAAGTTTTACATACATAATAATGATACGATATATCTTTTTTATACATTTAATGATATTATAATGTTGAAAAGTTATATTATAATCAAAGTATTTTTAACACTGCTCAAGTGGTTATAATTTCAACTGTTAATATAAAATTTAATTTGGTATAAGCAAATACAAAGTGAATTTGGAAGTTTTACATACATAAATAAGAGGATTTTAATTTGTTTACATTTAATGATATAATATGTTGAAAAGTTAAATTATCATTAAACTACACATTTACCAATGATCAATTGGTTATAATTTCAACTGTTAATAAGAAAAATTTAATTTGGTATAAGCAAATATAAAGTGAATTTTGAAGTTTTACATACATAATAATGATATGATATAATATTTTTAACATTTAATGATATAAAAATATTGAAAAGTTATATTATAATCAAACTACATTTAACAATGATCAATTGGTTATAATTTAACTATTGAAAATGATAACATAACCTATAATTAACAAATTCAAAGTGATCTTGGAACATTTACATACATAATAATGATATGATATAAAATTTTTAATACATTTAATGATATAAAAATATTGAAAAGTTATATTATATCAAACTACATTTAACAATGATCAATTGGTTATAATGTTAACTATTGAAAATGATAACATAACCTATAATTAACAAATTCAAAGTGATCTTGGAACATTTACATACATAATAATGATATGATATAACATTTTTATACATTTAATGATATAAAAATATTGAAAAGTTATATTATAATCAAAGTAGATTTAACAATGATCAAGTGGTTATAATTTCAACTGTTTATAATAAAAATTTAATTTGGTATAAGCAAATATAAAGTGAATTTGGAAGTTTTACATACATAATAATAAGAGGATTTTAATATTTTTTATATTTAATGATATAATAATGTTGAAAAAGTTATATTATAATTAAACTACATTTAACAATGATCAATTGGTTATAATTTCAACTGTTGAAATTAATAACATTACTTATTATTAACAATTCAAAGTGAACTTGGAACGTTTACATCACATAATAATAAGAATTTACTTTTTTTACATTTAATGATATAATAATGTTAAAAAGTTATATTATAATTAAAATACATTTAACACATGATCAATTGGTTATAATGTTCATCTATTGAAAATGATAACATAACCTATATTAACAAATTCAAAGTGATCTTGGAACGTTTACATACATAATAATGATAGAATAATTTATTTTTTACAATTAATGATATAATAATGTTGAAAAAGTTATATTATAATCAAGTATATTTAACACTGATCAAGTGGTTATAATTTCAACTGTTAATAATAAATTTTATTTGGTATAACGCAAATATAAAGTGAATTTGTGAGTTTTACATACATAATAATGATATGATATAACTTTTTTTACATTTAATGATATAATAATGTTAAAAAGTTATATTATAATCAACTACATTTAACAATGATCAATTGGTTATAATTTTAATCTTGAAAATGATAACATAACCTATAATTAACAAATTCAAAGTGATCTTGGAACGTTTACATTCATATTAAAATGATTTTACTTTTTTTACATTTAATGATATAATAATGTTAAAAAGTTATATTATAATTAAACTACATTTAACAATGATCAATTGGTTATAATTTAAACTATTTAAATGATAACATAAATTATAATTAACAAATTCAAAGTGATCTTGGAACGTTTACATTCGTAATAATAAGAAGAGTTTACTTTTTCTTACATTTA